>NC_142615.1:66779412-67125662 GCF_059453375.1 Lepisosteus platostomus | reverse complement strand
GCTCTTCTGTACACAGAAGGGGGTGGGGAACAAGCCACCCAGCCCTGTGGTTGAAGCCGATACCCCGGCTTCTCTCCAGACACAGCTGGGTGAGCTCCTCCAGTCAGTACAGGGGGCTCTACTGTACACAGAGGGTGGTGGGGGTGTGGAACAACTCCTTTGTTCGGGGCCTTGGGGCATTCTTGTTGTGAAAGGCGCTATATAAAAAAACTGAATTGAAATTGAATCTTACAGGTTTGGGTTTTTCGGAGATCTTGTCAGAGATCTTGTCTGACGTGCCATTTCAAAAACGTAACGACACTCCTCACGTCCAAGCGCCGCCGGTCTGTGATGTAACGTATGCTTACACAACCATGACGGTTTCATCATGGACAGCACGAAAGCCCGAAAAGTGGTTGACGTTTTAATTTGGCGATGGATCCCAGTTTTTTTTTTATTTTGGAGGCCAAAGAGGACAAAAAAGGAAACGTCTGGAGGTGGATCGATGGTCATCTCTGCGGTTGTTCTGATGTTCTGGAAAAAACAAAACAAAAAAAACGGCTCGCTTGCCCGGTCGTGTAGTGTTTCCACACCCCACGCAAATCAACTTCTCTTCGCCCCCGGGGGCTCGTCGCCCGCCGCACCCCTCTCACGTGATAGGGGCTTCCCCCGGCTGTGACGTACTTACCCTACCCCCTTTTCCGCCAACGTCATACCGAAGGTCGCGCTTCGGGCCGCGGCGATGTTGACGGACTGTCTTGTAGCGTGAGAAGGGTTTAAATTTTGACTTAAGGAGTTGGCCATCGTTATATTTCGCGAGGTATCATACGGGGGGAAAAAGAACATTTATATTTATCAACCTACTAGTAATACTGGGTGGATGTCACGTTCCCCAAAGTTCAGTGCCTCTCTCTAATAAAGTAGAAACGCGACATTAAACTCCGTTCGAAACGGGAGAAATCACCAAGACACGATACAACTGACGTCCGGAAAAGAAAAAAAGAACTCCTATTCCCATTTGTAATGACCCTGTCGTGTTTTTCCCGGTGTGCGCTTATCTTTCGGAGACCGTTTCTCTCTGGTGTTGTTTTGCTGTTGGAATAAATGCCGAGGTGACCCTTCTGTGTGGAGTCTGCGTGTTCTCTCAAGCGGGTCGTTTCCTCCACCGCAGGGGCTGGTCGAACCGGGGTCTCCCAATCGTCACAGAAGTGTGTGTCGTTTTGGGTGGTGGTGGGGGGGTGCATCGGGGATACTGCACCCCGAGGGGGTGACCTCTCACCTTACTCCGGACGAAGGGAGAAGACCTGTACCTTCACGAGTCCGGGTTGTGAAAACTTCTTCTGGCAGTTCAAAACGTTTCGAAGGGACTACAGCGCTACCCTGTTTTCCATTTGTATCGTGTATTATTAGACAGTCATAAGTATCTGTCCTGATCACAGAGTCCCCCTCTCACTGCCAGGACTGAAGCCCAGTGCAGCACGAATAATAATAATAATTAATAAGTCTGGACTCTCCACTCAGAGCTCCTCCCAGGTCAGGGGGATCCCCTCCAGCCCCCCCAGTATGCAGCCCCTACCTGGATGATGCTCCAGTCCGCTCAGCACACAGCAGCTCTCAGTGGGGAGGAGAGCAGAGGGATGGAGCCAGTTCAGAGAGGGGGGTGATTAGGAGGCCATGATTGGTCAAGACCAGGGGAGGAATCAGGCCAGGACACTGGGGTAACACCCCTACTCTTCTCCAGAAACACCCCGGGATTGTTAACGAGCACAGAGAGTCAGGACCTCGGTTTGACGTCTCATCCGAAGGACGGCGCCTGTTTACAGTCCAGTGTCCCCCGTCACTATACTGGGGTATCAGGACCCACACAGACTGCAGGGTGAGAGCGCCCCCTGCTGGCCCCACTCACACCTCTCCCAGCAGCAACCTTGGGGGGGGGGGGAGGGAAAAAACCAAAAGCTAAACAGATTTTTTTTTTTAAAAATTTATTGATGCTTAACAAAAGGTCATCAGTCCAGTCTGGGGCCCCTCAGCTTCAGTTCAGACCAGTCTGGGGCCCCCCAGCTTCAGTACAGTCTGGGGCCCCTCAGCTTCAGTCCAGTGCAGTCTGGGGTCCCTCAGCTTCAGTCCAGACTGGGGTCCTTCAGCATCGGTCCAGCACAGTCTGGGGTCCCTCAGCTTCGGTCCAGCACAGACTGGGGTCCCTCAGCTTCGGTCCAGTCTGAGGTCCCTCAGCTTCGGTCCAGCACAGTCTGGTGTCCCTCAGCTTCGGTACAGCACAGCCTGAGGTCCCTCAGCTTTGGTCCAGTCCAGTCTGGGGCCCCTCAGCTCCAGTCCAGTCCAGTCTGGTGTCCCTCAGCTCCAGTGCTGTCCAGTCTGGGGTCCCTCAGCTTCAGACCAGCACAGTCTTGGGTCCCTCAGCTTCGGCCCAGCACAGACTGGGGTCCCTCAGCTTCGGTCCAGCATAGACTGGGGTCCCTCAGCTTCGGTCCAGAACAGTCTGGGGTCCCTCAGCGTCGGTCCAGCACAGTCTGGTGTCCCTCAGCTCCTGTCCAGTCCAGTCTGGGGTCCCTCAGCTTCGGTCCAGCACAGTCTGGGGTCCCTCAGCTTCGGTCCAGTCTGATGTCTCTCAGCTCCGGTCCAGTCCAATTCAGTCCAGTCCAGTCCAGTCCAGATCTTAGCAGGCACAGAACCAGGAAAGGAACCTGGAAAGATATTGTTATTGCAGGTGTGAGGGACATAGACACAGACGTCACCATGACATCAAACAGCAAGAGGAGACTCCTCCTTGAATCACAGACACGACCGGGCGGCGCCCCCCTGTCTGCTCACCTACACCTCCTCTTCCTCTTCTTGTCCTTCCCGGCAGCCTGCTTCTCCTCTCCCTCGCTCTTCCTCTCCTGAGCTACGGTCTCCGCCGCCTCCATCGGCTCGTCCTGATCTTCTGTCTCCACTGACACGCAGCTCAGGGACTTTAAAAAGACGCATCGGCGCTTCTGAAGCAGAGACAGGAGAGTTACGTTAAGAGTCGGACTGGACACTCCAGTACATGAACACTGCACTGAGAGAGAGAGGGGTTCACACAGACACACTGACTGGACACTCCAGTACATGAACACTGCACTGAGAGAGAGAGGGGTTCATACACACACACTGACTGGACACTCCAGTACATTAACACTGCACTGAGAGAGAGAGGGGTTCATACAGACACACTGACTGGACACTCCAGGACATGAACACTGCACTGAGAGAGAGAGGGGTTCATACAGACACACTGACTGGACACTCCAGGACATGAACACTGCACTGAGAGAGATAGAGGGGTTCATACAGACACATGACTGGACACTCCAGGACATGAACACTGCACTGAGAGAGAGAGGGGTTCATACAGACACACTGACTGGACACTCCAGTACATGAACACAGCACTGAGAGAGAGAGGGGTTCATACAGACACACTGACTGGACACTGACTTGACACTGGACAGGAGTAAAGAGAGGATCAGAGCATTACCCACCTTCTTTTTCTTCTGTCTCACAGGAGGTGGTGATTGGACCTCCTCCAGCTGGAGTCCGTGGAGGGAGAGAGGGGGCAGGAGAGGGACAGCACAGGGAGAGAAAGAGAGAGACAGGTAAGTCAAGTGTCCCAAGAGCACAGAGACTCTGCTGAGATCACACTCGCAGTGAGTGAGCCTGGGTGTAGCCCACTAATACTGACCCACTGGACACCACAGGACAGAGAGGAGGAGGAGGAGAGAGACACACTGCCTGGACACCACAGGACAGAGAGGAGGAGAGAGACACACTGAGGACAGAGAGGAGGAGTAGAGAGACACTGACAGACAGGGCTGAAAGAGAGAGAGACAGAGAGGCAGGGACAGGCAGACAGCAGGCCGAGAGAGACACTGACAGACAGGGCTGAAAGAGAGAGAGACACTGAGACCCAGGGACAGACAAGACGGCAAAACTCCACCACAGACAGGACAGGGGGCAGGGTGGGACCAGCACTGACCTCCTTACTCTCTCCTGCCGGAAGAGCTGTCTCCACCTCCTCTTCCTCCTGCAAGTCAAGAGACAGGCTGAGAGAGTGACGGGCTGGCGGGACATCGGCGAACAGAGCTGAAGGCAAAGAGCAGAGGAGACAGGCCCAGCTGGGACAACGCAGGACAGACAGAGAGACAGACAGGGAGACACACGGAGAGACACAGGGAGAGAGACCCAGCTGGGACAACGCAGGACAGACAGAGAGCAGGGAGACACACGGAGAGACACAGGGAGACAGGCCCAGCTGGGACAACGCAGGACAGACAGAGAGCAGGGAGACACACGGAGAGACACAGGGAGACAGGCCCAGCTGGGACAACGCAGGACAGACAGAGAGCAGGGAGACATGGAGAGACTCAGACAGAAGGACAGAAAGACAGAAAGAGAGAAGTACAGACGGACAAAAAGACAGAGAAAAGGACAGATGGACTGATGGACAGAAAGGCAGAGAAAAGGACAGAAAGACAGATGGACAGATGGACAGAGAAAAGAACAGAAGGACAGAGGGACAGATGGACAGAGGGACAGATGGACTGAAGGATAGACGGACAGACTCTGCCCCACTTGCCTCGTCAGACATCTCAGCCTCTCTCCTTGCCCTCCGCACTGGGGAGCCCCAGGCGGGGCGTGGCGGGGCCGGGCGGGCGATGGGGGGCAGGACGGGCGGGGGCAGGGGCAGGGGCACCGCCCCGGGCAGCAGGGGGGGCTCGCGGGGCATGGTGGGGATGAAGGGGGGGCGTCGGGGCGGGGCGGGCAGGGGCCTGAGGGGGCCGGAGGGGGGGGCTCTTGGGCGAGGGGGGGGGGCACCGAGCCGAACGAGCTGGGCGAGCCCGAGCGGGACGAGCCGGGCGACACCGGGAGCTCCAGCTGCAGCTCGGCCGCCCTCTCCAGCTTCTGGACGAGCTCGGGAAACACGAAGACACCACGGGATTCTGTCCAGCGGGGAGAGAGGGAGACACAACGCAGGGGGGATGAGGAGCAGAGACTACGCCTGGACAGGTGAGTGTGTACAGTGTGTCCAGTAAGAGTCTGGACAGGTGAGTGTGTACAGTGTGTCCAGTAAGAGTCTGGACAGGTGAGTGTGTCCAGTGTGTCCAGTGAGAGTGTGGACAGGTGAGTGTGTACAGTGAGAGTCTGGACAGGTGAGTGTGGACAGTGTGTCCAATAAGAGCCCAGACAGGTGAGTGTGGACAGTGTGTCCAGTGAGAGTCTGGACAGGTGGGTGTGTACAGTGTGTCCAATAAGAGCCCAGACAGGTGAGTGTGGACAGTGTGTCCAGTGAGAGTCTGGACAGGTGGTTGTGTACAGTGTGTCCAGTAAGAGTCTGGACAGGTGGGTGTGTACAGTGTGTCCAGTAAGAGTCCGGACAGGCAAGTGTGTCCAGTGTGTCCAGTAAGAGTCCGGACAGGCGAGTGTGTCCAGTGTGTCCAGAAAGAGTGTGGACAGGTGTGTCCAACAGTAAGAAGCTGTCTTACCCTGTAACCTAGCTCAGGGGTGTTAGGGGGTGCTCTGTCTCCTCCCCAGATCTCACCTTCAGCTCTGGTGAAATGACGGACCACTAGGAGATGCTGGAAACGAGGACACAAGACAGAGGTTAGGTCCACAGAGCTCACTCAATCACTACAGCAAGCAGAGACCTCTCGGCCATCAGGACTGTGGGGGTCAGAGTGGGGAGCTGTAGGGTATCGGGAGTTTAGGGGCCAGAGTGGGGAGCTGTAGGGTATCGGGAGTTTAGGGGTCAGAGTGGGGAGCTGTAGGGTATCGGGAGTTTAGGGGTCAGAGTGGGGAGCTGTAGGGTATCGGGAGTTTAGGGGTCAGAGTGGGGAGCTGTAGGGTATCGGGAGTTTAGGGGTCAGAGTGGGGAGCTGTAGGGTATCGGGAGTTTAGGGGTCAGTGTGGGGAGCTGTAGGGTATCGGGAGTTTAGAGGTCAGAGTGGGGAGCTGTAGGGTATCGGGAGTTTAGGGGTCAGAGTGGGGAGCTGTAGGGTATCGGGAGTTTAGGGGTCAGTGGGGAGCTGTAGGGTATCGGGAGTTTAGGGGTCAGAGTGGGGAGCTGTAGGGTATCGGGAGTTTAGGGGTCAGAGTGGGGAGCTGTAGGGTATCGGGGGTTTAGGGGTCAGTGTGGGGAGCTGTAGGGTATCGGGAGTTTAGGGGTCAGTGTGGGGAGCTGTAGGGTATCGGGAGTTTAGGGGTCAGTGGTGGGAGCTGTAGGGTATCGGGAGTTTAGGGGTCAGTGGGGGGAGCTGTAGGGTAGATGTGGGGCACCGGGCCCACCACAGGGCGGCCGGTCCAGTCTCGCGGAAGGCGACCGGGTCAGACTTACGGAAAAGCACCGGGACTTGGGCCGGGACCTCTCCCACTGCCAGTCCGGGTTCGGCCTGACCGGTGTGACCTGTGAAGACGCCAAACAGCCCATCTCCGAGACAGCTCTGACCAAATAGCCCAGCCCAGTCGTGTCGAGACTAGGGGCCTTGGGCAGTCTCTACAGTGTGTCCAGTGAGAGTGTGGACAGGTGAGTCTCTACAGTGTGTCCAGTGAGAGTGTGGACAGGTGAGTCTTACCAGTGTGTCCAGTAAGAGTCTGGACAGGTGAGTCTCTACAATGTGTCCAGTGAGAGTCTGGACAGGTGAGTCTGACCAGTGTGTCCAGTAAGAGTCTGGACAGGTGAGTGTGTACAGTGTGTCCAGTGAGAGTCTGGACAGGTGAGTCTCTACAGTGTGTCCAGTGAGAGTCCGGACAGGTGAGTCTCTACAGTGTGTCCAGTGAGAGTGTGGACAGGTGAGTGTGTACAGTGTGTCCAGTGAGAGTCCGTAAAGGTGAGTCTCTACAGTGTGTCCAGGAAGAGTCTGGACAGGTGAGTGTGTACAGTGTGTCCAGTAAGAGTCTGGACAGGTGAGTCTCTATAGTGTGTCCAGTGAGAGTCTGGACAGGTGAGTGTGTACAGTGTGTCCAGTAAGAGTCTGGACAGGTGAGTCTCTACAGTGTGTCCAGGAAGAGTGTAGGACGTCCAGAGGCAATCTGTGCTCTCAGAAGGCCATAATGGACCTGCAGCTTGGTTTTCCTCGGACCCGCGACCCTGTCTCTTGAGCCGAGGCGTGTCCTCAGTCAAGATCACCACTGGAAGTGTCTCTCCTCGTCTGGAGGTGTTACCTTGAGACCTGGTCTGTCAAGCGCTTTGCGCTGCTATGTGTGTGAAAGGTGCTCTATCAGTGAAGTTTATTATTATTATTATAATACAGCGAGCGCTGCTGGGGGCGGAGAGGCCAGTCGGAGGAGGGCTGGACGCTGGACGCTGGACGGCGGGCGGGAGGGGTGGACTTACGACGCCTCGCCGGGCCCGGGTCCTGCTGCGACCGCGCACGGCCGTGCTGCATCTCTGTCGGTCCATCGCCCTGCCGAGACAAGCAGAGTCACAGAGGGGAGGGGAGGGGGCGGAGCCACACAGCTGGGCGGCTTGTTCCCCACCCCCGCCCCCCTCTGTGTATAGTAGAGCCTCCTGTCCTGACTGGAGGAGCTCACCCAGCTGTGTCTGGAGAGAAGCCAGGGTATCGGCTTCAACCACAGGGCTGGGCAGCTTGTTCCCCACCCCCACCACTCTCTGTGTAGAGGTGCACCTCCTCTCAATATCTTTTTACAGCACGATCACACCCATAAGAGTGGAGTAACGGGAAAAAAAAACCAACTTATTTCTCAACTTATTTTGTTATTTCTCGACAGCGGCATTTTTAACTGACTTGCCGATTTCACGGGGATACTTCAGAGTGAATCTGAAGCTGGAACTATTATTTGATTGAAGTCGAAGTAACCCACGAATCTTTTTTGGAAGAAACACGTGTTTAGAAAGCGCTATATAGTCCTTTCCTCCTCCTCTCTCTTCACTCCTCTGAGCTCACGGGGCTCCGGCGCCGCCCCCCGCTAGATTCCGCCGCTCTGTGACGTCAGGCGGCTCATTGTGACGCCCCCGTGATGTCGCCCCCGACGCGCTCACGGCTCGGCCGCGAAACAAAAATGGCCGACATTTTTCGCGGTTGTTTTTTTTTAGGTGGACATTTTATTTTTCCAACTCTCAGCGGCCAGCCGGGTGTCCCTGTACGACCCCGGTAGTCGCCACATCGGACAGGCAGAGGAAACGGGTCCAGGTGTTTCCGGCCCAAGCGTTACAAAAGCTGCACTTGAATTTAAAAACAAAATCACGTCGAAGGGCGCATTCAGCACCCCCACGTCCAACACGGGTTTCCGTTAGGTATGGTTCAGTGAAATTAGCACCCCCCCTACCCCCAAGTCAAAGAAAGACCAACCTCCACCCCCCTTTAGCGGCCAAGGGCGGAAATTTCGGGCCACGCCACGTCCAAAAAACACGGGTTCCCACCTCCCCGTCCTGCGGGGAAAAGAGACGGCATTTTCTTTTCCGAGCGCTGCGTGGGACCTCACGACCCCCCCCAAAAAAACGGGCTTCGGAGACGAGGAAAACCAGGCATGTCGACCTCTCTACAACACCACCTGGCCGTTTCTGTTTCAGAACCCCTGAATCTCGGGGTTGCTTCTTGAACCCCGAAAACGACCTTTTTTCTCTCTCTCGTTTTCTTGGTGTCTGGGACGTTCACGAACTCCGCCGCGTCGGTGCGATTCCCAGCGGGACTTGAACATAACCCCCCCCCCGTGGAGCCACAGCGCCCCCGTGTGGCCGAGAGGACCACCACCCGCAGGGCTGAGCTTTTACTGCCGTGTCCCGCTTTCACTCTGGCGATGAAGGAGGGAATCAAGGAGGAGAATTAATATTGTGATCCACCAGTCCATCACAGGACGCACACACACCCTGGACAGGACACCAGTCCTTCACAGGATACAAGTCCATCACAGTACACACACACACCCTGGACAGGACACCAGTCCATCACAGGACACACACACACTCACAAACCCTGGACAGGACAGCAGTCCATCACAGGACACACACACACTCACACACCCTGGACAGGACAGCAGTCCATCACAGGACACACACACTCACACACCCTGGACAGGACACCAGTCCATCACAGGATGTTCAGTGCCTCTCTCTAATAAAGTAGAAACAAGATATTAAACTCCGTTCAAAACGGGAGAAATCACCAGGACACAATACACCTTGCTCCGGACGATGGGAGAAGACCTGTACCTTCACGAGTCCGGGTTGTGAAAACTTCTTCTGGCAGTTCAAAACGTTTCGAAGGGACTACAGCGCTACCCTGTTTTCCATTTCTATCGTGTATTATTATACAGTCATAAGTATCTGTACTGATCACAGAGTCCCCCTCTCACTGCCAGAACTGAAGCCCAGTGCAGCACGAATAATAATAATAATTAATAAGTCTGGACTCTCCACTCAGAGCTCCTCCCAGGTCAGGGGGATCCCCTCCAGCCCCCCCAGTGTGCAGCCCCTACCTGGATGATGCTCCAGTCTGCTCAGCACACAGCAGCTCTCAGTGGGGAGGAGAGCAGAGGGATGGAGCCAGTTCAGAGAGGGGGGTGATTAGGAGGCCATGATGGGTCAAGACCAGGGGGGGAATCAGGCCAGGATACTGGGGTAACACCCCTACTCTTCTCCAGAAACACCCCGGGATTGTTAACGAGCACAGAGAGTCAGGACCTTGGTTTGACGTCTCATCCGAAGGACGGCGCCTGTTTACAGTCCAGTGTCCCCCGTCCCTATACTGGGGCATCAGGACCCACACAGACCGCAGAGTGAGAGCGCCCCCTGCTGGCCCCACTCACACCTCTCCCAGCAGCAACTTTGGGGGGGGGGGGAGGGAAAAAACCAAAAGCTAAACAGATTTTTTTTTTAATTTTTTATTGATGCTTAACAAAAGAACAAAAATTACAAGCTTCAGTCCAGACCGGGGTCTGGGGTCCCTCAGCTTCAGTCCAGTCCAGAATGGGGCCCCTCAGCTTCAGTCCAGTCCAGTCTGGGGCCCCTCAGCTCCAGTCCAACCTGGTGTCCCTCAGCTCCAGTGCAGTCCAGACTGGGGTCCCTCAGCTTCGGTCCAGCACCGTCTGGTGTCCCTCAGCTTCGGCCCAGCACAGACTGGGGTCCCTCAGCTTCGGTCCAGCACAGTCTGGGGTCCCTCAGCTTCAGTCCAGACTGGGGTCCCTCAGCTTCGGTCCAGCACAGTCTGGGGTCCCTCAGCTCCAGTCCAGTCCAGTCTGGTGTCTCTCAGCTCCAGTCCAGTCCAGTCTGGGGCCCCTCAGCTCCAGTCCAGTCCAGTCTGGTGTTTCTCAGCTCCGGTGCAGTCCAGTCTGGTGTCTCTCAGCTCCGGTCCAGTCCAGTCTGGTGTCCCTAGGCTCCAGTCCAGTCCAGTCTGGTGTCCCTCAGCTCCTGTCCAGTCCAGTCTGGGGCCCCTCAGCTTCAGTGCAGTCCAGTCTGGCGTCCCTCAGCTCCAGTCCAGTCCAGTCTAGTCCAGTCCAGATCTTAGCTGGCACAGAACCAGGAAAGGAACCTGGAAAGAATATTGTTATTGCAGGTGTGAGGGACACAGACACAGACGTCACCATGACATCAAACAGCAAGAGGAGACTCCTCCTTGAATCACAGACACGACCGGGCGGCGCCCCCCTGTCTGCTCACCTGCACCTCCTCTTCCTCTTCTTGTCCTTCCCGGCAGCCTGCTCCTCCTCTCCCTCGCTCTTCCTCTCCTGACCCACGGTCTCCGCCGCCTCCATCGGCTCGTCCTGATCTTCTGTCTCCACTGACACGCAGCTCAGGGAGTTTAAAAAGACGCACCAGCGCTTCTGAAGCAGAGACAGGAGAGTCACGTTAAGAGTCGGACTGGACACTCCCGTACATGAACACTGCACTGAGAGAGAGAGGGGTTCATACAGACACACTGACTGGACACTGACTGGACACTGGACAGCAGTAAAGAGAGGATCAGAGCATTACCCACCTTATTTTTCTTCTGTCTCACAGGAGGTGGTGATTGGACCTCCTCCAGCTGGAGTCCGAGGAGGGAGAGAGGGGGCAGGAGAGGGACAGCACAGGGAGAGAAAGAGAGAGACAGGTGAGTCAAGTGTCCCAAGAGTACAGAGACTCTGCTGAAATCACACTCGCAGTGAGTGACACCGACACTAACCAGCCTCAGGACAGCACTGCTAGAGCACCACAACCCAGACTCAAGCACATCACAGCACAGATCAAACAGCAATATCTCACACACTGGGACACACACACACAAACACAACATAAACTGGAATGCTACAGAACCTTAAACAGACAATACACACTAGCTGAATATTTGACCAAAATAAAAAATAACAAACAGAAACAGACCCTGACGAAGTACAGGCTCAGTGACCACAACCTGGCCATAGAAACTGGGCGACACAGGCAGACCTGGCTGCCCAGAGAGGACAGGCTGTGCTCCCACTGCCAGCGGGGAGAAATAGAGACAGAGGTGCACTTCCTACTGCACTGTGACAGATACTCTGGGATTAGAGAAACATTCTTCCCGAAATTCAGGAATCTAATCCCAGAGTTCCCACACCTGCCAGAATCACAACAGGTCCCAATCCTACTGGGAGAGGGAGGAGGGAACTCAGTTGATCTGGCAGCCCAGTATGTGATCTCCTGTCACAGCCTGAGGAACAGTGAGTCTGTCTCCCAATAATGCTCCAGCCGCCTACAGTATATGTCAATATTTTATAATATGTCTTTGTTGTAAATGTCTGTAACATGTCTGCTTTACGCAGAGAGTGGCGGGGGTTGGATGTCAAGGCCTGACGATACCGCATTACGCAGAGAGTGGAGGGGTGGGATGTCAGGGCCTGACGACACTGCTTTATGCAGAGAATGGAGGGGTGGGTGTCAGGGCCATACGACACTTCTTTATTCAGAGAGTGGAGGGGGTGGGATGTCAGGGCTAGATGACACTGCTTTACACAGAGAGTGGAGAGGTGGGTGTCAAGGCTATACGACAGTGCTTTCCGCAGAGAGTGGTGGGGGTGTGATGTCAGGGCCATACGACAGTGCCTTACACAGAGAGTGGTGGGGGTGGGATGTCAGGGCCATATGACACTGCTTTACACAGAGAGTGACGGGGGTGGGATGTCAGGGCTTGACGACACTGCTTTATGCAGAGAGTGGAGGGGTGGGTGTCAGGGCTATACGACAGTGCTTTCGGCAGAGAGTGGTGGGGGTGTGATGTCAGGGCCATACGACACTTCTTTACGCAGGGAGTGGCAGGGGTGGGATGTCAGGGCCTGACGATACTACTTTACACAGTTAGTGGTGGGGGTGGGATGTCAGGGCCATACGACACTTCTTTACGCAGAGAGTGGCAGGGCTTGACGACACTGCTTTATGCAAAAAATGGAGGGGTGGGTGTCAGGGCTATATGACAGTGCTTTCCGCAGAGAGTGGCGGGGGTGGGATATCAGGGCCTGACAACACAGCTTAACGCAGAGTGTGGAGGGGAGGGTGTCAGGGTTATACGGCAGTGCTTTATGCAGAGAGTGGCGGGGGAGGGATGTCAGGGCTTGACAACACTGCTTTATGTAGAGAGTGGAGGGGAGGGTTTCAGGGCCATAAGACACTGCTTTATGCAGAGAGTGGAGGGATTGGTGTCAGGGCCATATGACACTACTTTACACAGAGAGTGGCGGGAGTGGGATGTCAGGCCCTGACGATACTACTTTACGTAGACAGTGGCGGGGGTGGGATGTCAGGGCCTGACGACACTGCTTTATTCAAAGAGTGGAGGGGTGGGTGTCAGGGCTATACGACAGTGCTTAATGCAGAGAGTGGAGGGTTGGGTGTCAGGGCTATACGACAGTGCTTTCCGCAGAGACTGGTGGGGGTGTGATGTCAGGGCCATACGACACTTCTTTACGCAGGGAGTGGCAGGGGTGGGATGTCAGGGCCTGACGATACTTATTTACGCAGAGAGTGGCAGGGGTGGGATGTCAGGGCCTGAAGATACTGCTTTTCGCAGAGAGCGGAGGAGGTGGGATTCGACCTCTCAGTGGGGCCAGCAGGGGGCCTGCGGTCTGTGAGGGGTCTTAATGCCCCAGTGTAGTGACGGGGGACACGATCTGGCCCACCAGCGACGAGCAGGTTACCAGATCTAGACAAAGGGGGCAACTCTTAGTCGTATGAGCTTAGTCACACATCGCAGCGATTAAAAAAACAAAACAAACATATTATGTCTGTTACTAACGACTTTTTTTTCCTACATTGAAAGTCTCTTTCCCGGGTGATTTTCTAGCGCGACTGGGGCTCTTCATTTCTCCTCGGTGTCTCATCGCGGGCGGATTTGAAACAGACCACAGAAGGTGGTCACACACTATATTATTATTGAGAGACAGGCTCACTGTCTGTACCTCAGGCTGGGACAGTAGATCACACTGTATTATTATTATTGAGAGACAGGCTTACTCTCTGTTCCTCAAGCTGAGACAGGACATCACATACTGTATTATTATTGATTGACAGGCTCACTGTTCCTCAGGCTGGGACAGGAGATCACACACTGTATTATTATTATTGAGAGACAAGCTCACTGTCTGTTCCTCAGGCTGGGACAGAGGATCACACACTGTATTATTATTATTTAGAGACAGGCTCACTGTCTGTTCCTCAGAGTTGGACAGGAGATCCCACACTGAATTATTATTATAGAGAGACAGGCTCACTGTATGTTCCCCAGGCTGGGTCAGGAGCTCACACAGTATTATTATAATTATTGAGAGACAGTCTCACTGTCTGTTCCTCAGTCTGGGACAGGAGATCACACACTGTATTATTATTATTGAGAGACAGGCTCACTGTCTGTTCCCCAGGCTGGGACAGGAGATCCCACACTGTATTATTATAATTATTTAGAGACAGACTCACTGTCTTTTCCTCGGTCTGGGACAGATGGTCACACACTGTATTATTATTGAGACAGGCTCACTGTCTGTTCCTCAATCTGGGACAGTAGATCACATTGTATTATTATTATTAATATTATTGAGAGTCTGGCACACTGTTCCCCAGGCTGGGACAGGAGATACCACACTGTATTATTATTATTTTGAGACAGGCTCACTGTTTGTTCCTCAGGCTGGGACAGGAGATCACACACTGTATTATAATTATTGAGAGAGAGGCTCACTGTCTGTTCATCAGACTGGGACAGGAGATCCCACACTGAATTATTATTATTGAGAGACAGGCTTACTCTCTGTTCCTCAGGCGGAGACAGGACATCACATACTGTATTATTATTGATTGACAGGCTTATTGTTCCTCAGGCTGGGACAGGAGATCAGACACTGTATTATTATTATAGTGAGACAGGCTCACTGTATATTCCCCAGGCTGGGACAGGAGGTCATACATTATATTATTATTATAGAGAGACAGGCTCACTGTATGTTCCACAAGCTGAGACAGGAATTCACACTGTATTATTATTATTGAGAGACAGACTCACTGTCATTTCCTCAGTCTGGGACAGTTGGTCACATACTGTATTATTATTATTGAGAGACAGGCTCACTGTTCCTCATGCTGGGACAGTAGATCACACTGTATTATTATTACTGAGAGTCTGGCTCACTGTTCCCCAGGCTGGGACAGGAGATCACACACTGTATTATTATTATTGACAGATAGGCTGAAGGTCTGTTCCTCAGAATGGGACAGGAGATCACACATTGTATTATTATTATTGAGAGACAGGCTCACTGTCTGTTCCTCAGGCTGGGACAGAGGATCACACACTGTATTATTATTGAGAGACAGGCTCACTCTCTGTTCCTCAGGCTGGGACAGGAGATCACACATTGGCTTGTTATTGAGAGGCAGGCTCACTGTCTGTTCCTCAGGCTGGGACAGGAGATCACACGCTGTATTATTATTATTGAGAGACAGGCTCATTGTCTGTTTCTCAGGCTGGGACAGGAGATCACACACTGAATTACTATTATTGACAGATAGGCTCACTCTGTCTTCGCTTGGGCTTGAACAGGAGATCACACACTGGATTATTATTATTGAGAGAGGCTCACAGTCTGTTCCTCAGGCTGGGACAGGAAATCACACACTCTATTATTATTATTGAGAGACAGGCACACTGTCTGTTCCTCAGGCTAGGGTAGGATATCACACACTGTATTATTAGTATTGAGAGAAAGCCTCAGTGTTCCCCAGGCTGGGACAGGAGTTCAAACTGTATTATTATTATTATTATTATTGAGAGACAAGCTCACTGTTCCTCAGGCTGGGACAGGAAATGACACACTGTATTATTATTATTGAGAGACAAGCTCACTGTTCCCCAGGCTGGGACAGGAGGTCATACTCTGTATTATTATTATTGAGAGACAGGCTCACTGTCTGTTCCTCAGGCTGGGACAGGAGATCACAAACTGTATTATTGTTATAGAGAGACCTGCTCTTTCCTGACTGTTCCTTAGGCTGGGACAGCAGATCATAATCTGCTTTATTATTATTGAGAGACTGGCTCATTCTTGTCTGTTCCTCAGGTTGGGAAAGGAGATCACACACTGTATTATTATTATTGAGAGACGGGCTCACTGTCTGTTCCTCTGACTGGGGCAGGAAATGACACACTGTATAATTAGTATTGAGAGACAGGCTCAGTGTTCCCCAGGCTGAGACAGGAGATAACACTGTATTATTATTATTGAGTATCTGGTTCACTGTTCCCCAGGCTGGGACAGGAAATCACACACTGTATTATTATTATTGAGAGACAGACTCACTGTCTGTTCCTCAGGCTGGGGCAGGATATCACACACTGTATTATTAGTATTGAGAGACAGCCTCAGTGTTTGCCAGGCTTGGACAGGAGATCACACACTGTATTATTATTATTGAGATACAGACTCACTGTCTGTTCCTCCTGCTGGGACTGGAGATCACACACTGTTCTATTATTACTGAGGGACATGCTCACTGTTTGTCCTTCAGACTGGGACAGGACATTCCACACTAGGTTATCATTATTGAGAGACAGGCTCGCTGTCTATTCCTCAGGCTAGTACAGGAGATCACGCACTGTATTATTATTATTTAGATACAGGCTCACTGTGTGTTCCTCAGGCTGGGACAGTAGATCACACTGTATTATAATTATTGAGAGGCTGACTCACTGTTTCCCAGGCTGGGACAGGAGATCACACACTGTATTATTATTGAGAGACAGGCTCACTGTCTGTTCCTCTGGCTGGGGCAGGGAATCACACACTGTATTATTAGTATTATTAAGAGACAGGCTCGCTGTCTACTCCACAGGCTGGGACAGGATATCACACACTGTTGAAGTGTTCTCTCACGAGGCACCAGTTCTGTAGGGGTTTGGGCATTAACTGGGACAATTATTTTTGTGGCAGTAAATCACAAAATTGATTCTTTTAATGGTCTTAGAATCCAACCATGCGACATAACTCAAACAACGCACACACAGGTACAAATACACAAGGATACATTTGTTAATATATAGAATATGCATGCAAACCTAACAGATCTTATCGTATGGGTTATCAGAATACAAAAGATATAAATTCATTCAGTTACAAAGAGTTACACATATCAAGAGGACATAAGTTCGGTATATCATTCATTTAGACCATTAGACCATTTCGTAATTGAACTTGTTTACAACTTCTACATGAGATACTCAAAACAAGTACATAACCCTTAGGAATTAAATTGATATCAACTGGTTGGGAGCAGTAATGCAATAAGGTTGAATACTCACTGCCGGGGCATCCCTTTTCTCACTGTTTCCGTAGTACAGCGGTTATCACGTTTGCCTCACACGCGGAAAAATCCCCGGTTCGAACCCGGACGGGAACAGCCTCTTTTTGCACGCTCCTGTACTTCACAGAGGTCTTGAGTGAGCGCTCATGCCGCAACACAGGAAGGCTGGAGCAGGTGGCTGTGGGCTCTGCGCACCGCCGAAATAGCTCAGTTGGGAGAGCGTTAGACTGAAGATCTAAAGGTCCCTGGTTCGATCCCGGGTTTCGGCAATTTGTTTCATCACGCCCTTTGTTCCTCTCTCCAGCGCCCCCTGCCTAAAGTGACGCGTCCCTTTCTCAGCCCGAAACGCAAGCGAGACACCAGCAGCGGTCCCTGCAGGTTTCCGTAGTGTAGCGGCTATCACGTTCGCCTAACACGTGCAAGGTCCCCGGTTCGAGACCGGGTGGAAACAGCCTTGTTTTGCACGCTCCTGTACTTCACAGAGGTCTTGAGCGACCGGTCATTTGTTCCCAATGTGTTTCCGGTGCCTTCATGCACTCTTGTACCAAATGCACGTTCCTTCTGTACGCGGAGCCGATCATTTGCAATTGGGCTGTGCCGACAGACCAGGACGAGCTCTGTCGGCTCAAAAGCAGCGCAGGACCTGCAAGAACAACAGAAAGATTAGCATCCAGCGGGGGCCTCTTAGTGAGCCCAAGATCTCATCAAGAATCGGCTCCAGCAACAGGGCTGGGCACATTGTTCCATTCTCCAACAACTCTCGTTGTAAACAAGTCCCTCCTGGTCTCTGCTTGAATTGCACTTTCCTGCATTTGCTTTGGTGTAACTGGCTTCCCCTGCATGGGCGAATGTGAAGAAGATCCTTAGTAAGTCATTGAAGAAAACCGAGAAGAGGTCGAGTGGCCTCTGTCGTTCATCAACAATCCAGTCAGGCAGTACTCCTCTGTAAAGCGCCGTTCGTTCACATCGATTGGCTTTTTTTTGCCTTCATTTGTGCATGTAGTAAAAGCAGACGCCCCTATTCTACCAACTCGTATACATCGACCCTTCGACACTCTGAGTGACACCTCTTGCGTTTTCTCATATTTATGTAGTTTGCTTGCATGATGCCCGGAACAGCGGGGTTGTGCGCTCCCATATGGTCTAGCAGTTAGGATTCCTGGTTTTCACCCAGGTGGCCTGGGTTCAACTCCCGGTATGGGAACGTGTCAGTTTTGAATCCTGCTTTCCAAAAGATCACCACCGTGTACGAAGGAGCCGCATTAAAACTACTCGAACGTGCAAAACGTGCGAGAAGAGGGGGCGCTTGTTTCCAGCCGAAACTTCTCGCGTGTGAGACGAGCTGATCATCGCTGCAGGAGGTGGGAAGGTTACTCTGGTAGACAGGGCTGACCTTCGGCAATAAGTTTTATACAAGATGATATTTGCACTTTCTGGAGAGGCGATTTTCTCCACTTCAGTAGCCCGATTTCGTCGATTGCGTGGAGAGGGCTGTAGAATGTGGCGCCTCCTTTCCTGCTCCATCCATGACAGGCGTGCTGGTCTCTGGAGAGAGAGCACGGTCCATCAGCGCACTCCAATAAAGGCACTGGAAGCAGCTGAATCGCATTGACGAAGCTCAGTGCTGGGCCGCTGGGCACTTCTTACCACCGTTTCCGTAGTGTAGTGGTTATCACGTTCGCCTCACACGCGAAAGGTCCCTGGTTCGAAACCGGGCGGAAACAGACTTCTTTTGTCGCCACGCACAAAAGGGGATTGGGGATTCGCCTAGCACTGTGATCGTACAGACCCACTCACCTCTTAGTGTGGCGGGATCTGCAAAGTGCATGTCACAGCGCATCCTGCTTTCACTTCAATGCGCGTCCTGATGTACCCCGGTCTTCCGCGTGACAGGTGGGGACAGGTGACAGGTCCGCGTGACAGGTCCTATACTAACGAGGAAGACATCGCTCTCTCCAACCCCCGGTATCGTGTCCCGACCCACCGTGCTGGAAGGCGACGTGTGCTGTGATTCCTTTACGGAGCAGAAATGACAACCGAGGAGCCGAGAGATCATTTCAGCATTTCGCGTCTGAACGGAAAACACAAACGACCAACTCGGAATGACTTGCCTTTGACGCTTATCAAAGCGTTCTTTGTGCATCGAACAGACCCACTCACCTCTTAGTGTGGCGGGATCTGCACAGTGCATGTCGCAGCGCTTCCTGCTTTCACTTCAATGTGCTTCCTGATGTCGAGTCGTGTGCCGTGCGGAGGCTCTGAAAGCGAGAGCAATGAAAAGGTGCACGACGCTGTGAAAGAAAACAGAGAAGTGAAAGGCAGTCCTTTCTCTAAGGAGGTGAAAGAAAAGCTACTCCCCGTCGGGGAATCGAACCCCAGTCTCCCGTGTGACAGGCGGGGATACTTGCCACTATACTAACGAGGAAGACGTCGCACGCCCCGACCCCCGGCATCGTGTCCCGACCCAGCGTGCTGGAAGGCGACGCGTGCTGTGATTCCTCTACGGAGCAGAAATGACAACCGAGGAGCCGAGAGAACATTTCAGCATTTCGCGTCTGAACGGAAAACACAAACGACCAACTCGGAATGACTTGCCTTCGAGGCTTTTCAAAGTCTTCTTTGTGGATGACGACTGCACCGCCTAGCAGATACAAATGGGTTGTACAACTTTGAACTAGCAAATGGAAGAGGGCTAAGCCCCCTCTCTTTTAGCCCAGGTTCGATCTGTCTCCCAGAATCACCAGGGCGCACGCACACACACACACCCGTGCCGTTGAAGTGCTCTGCTTCATTTCTAAGGGCAACTCAACATTCACTCCTACCCCGAGTGCAGAAAAGACAGCGTCCGCAGCAACAACAGCTCAGGTCTCTGCACAGGAGCTAAGCTGCCCCCATCTCCCCTGCTCTGCGGCTCCTGCGGAGTGGAGTCCAGCCTGGAGCCGTGTTTGCAGGCGGCAGCTCCCCGCGCTATGTCTGTGCGTCGTGTCCAAGAGCTCCTGGGAGGAAGAGAGAGCCCTCCCACTCGGGGGCTTTTCCATGGTCTGTGTGAGGAGGGGCGGGTGTGTCCAGTAGCTTATCGAGCGGAAGCCTGGGGCGGCGGAGAGCTGTGATTGTGCAGACCTTGAGGTGTCACCTCTTTGTCTGCTTTCCCGCCCCCCCTCCGCCCGAGCTCTGCTCCAAAGTAGCCCGGCAACCCCTCACACCTGCACGTGTCACAACCTAAGGTGTGGTCATGAGACACCCATGGGGTGTCGTTCCTTTCTTGCTAATTGTTTCCTGCCCGTCACAGGCAGGAGTCCATGCGAGGAAGATGCGCTGGACAGAGCTCAGAGGGCGCACCTGGGTGGCTTTCCTTCTGAGTGACGTTCCTGCAACACTCTCCCGCTCCTCTTGGTGCGCTCATGCCGCAACACAGGAAGGCTGGAGCAGGTGGCTGTGGGCTCCGCGCACCGCCGAAATAGCTCAGTTGGGAGAGCGTTAGACTGAAGATCTAAAGGTCCCTGGTTCGATCCCGGGTTTCGGCATTTTGTTTCATCACGCCCTTTGTTCCTCTCTCCAGCGCCCCCTGCCTAAAGTGACGCGTCCCTTTCTCAGCCCGAAACGCAAGCGAGACACCAGCAGCGGTCCCTGCAGGTTTCCGTAGTGTAGCAGCTATCACGTTCGCCTAACGTGCGCAAAGTCCCTGGTTCGAGACCGGGTGGAAACAGCCTTGTTTTGCACGCTCCTGTACTTCACAGAGGTCTTGAGCGACCGGTCATTTGTTCCCAATGTGTTTCCGGTGCCTTCATGCACTCTTGTACCAAACGCACGTTCCTTCTGTACGCGGAGCCGATCATTTGCAATTGGGCTGTGCCGACAGACCAGGACGAGCTCTGTCGGCTCAAAAGCAGCGCAGGACCTGCAAGAACAACAGAAAGATTAGCATCCAGCGGGGGCCTCTTAGTGAGCCCAAGATCTCATCAAGAATCGGCTCCAGCAACAGGGCTGGGCGCATTGTTCCATTCTCCGACCACTCTCAGTGTAAACAAGTCCCTCCTGGTCTCTGCTTGAAATGCACTTTCCTTCGTTTGCTTTGGTGTAACTGGCTTCCCCTGCATGGGCGAATGTGAAGAAGATCCTTAGTAAGTCACTGAAGAAAACCGAGAAGAGGTCGGAGTGGCCTCTGTCGTTCATCAACGATCCAGTCAGGCAGTACTCCTCTGTAAAGCGCCGTTCGTTCACATCGATTGGCTTTTTTTTGCCTTCATTCATGCAAGTAGTAAAAGCAGACGCCCCTCTAGGGAGCCTGTCAGTACCCGGAGTTTTCCCCTTCTGTAAGCTCCAAATAGCCTCTCAGCTCTTCTACTGTCAAATCCTCCTCAAGTACTTCCCTATCTTCTTCACTCAAAATGTTTTCTAGCTTTGAGGTAAAAAAATGAATTTCTTCATCCTTTACCTCTGTAGAGCTGTACAGTCTTGTGTAGAAGTGTCACGCCCTATGCAGCCAGAGGGCGGTCCTTCCCTGTCCTGTCCCTTGTTTCTGGTCTGCTGTCTTTCCTGTCCCTCTCTTTCCCTTTGGCTAAATATTTCCGGGTCTTGCACTCTGTCCTCGCTCAGCACTGACGTTTGGATGTCCTGAGACCTGCCTAGCACCAGGGCGCCCCACATCCGCTCCCTGAGGGCACAGGTTTCTATACGGCATTCCTGAACTATTTGCACTAATGAGCCCGGGCCTTTTTCCCGTCTCGCCGCTACGCATATGGGTCTTTTTCCGCCCTCCTGCTACCTACGGTTAGGCCCCTTGGACGTCCGTGACAAGAAGGCCTCAATGCAGGAGAGGATAGCACTCAGCTCTGTACTCTCTCTTCCCTCCTCATCAACTACACTTTCCATGACAGACTTGGAGCCTACCACTTTCCTGAAAAAGAAGCGAGTACACTTCTCATTTTCTTCCAAGAACTGCACTCAGCTTCTTAACAGCACTCCTCGACTACTTTCTTCCGCTATGCTCCAGACATCCTTTTTTAAAAGGGTGATATCCTCGAGCACATCGAAGCCACTGTGCAGCATCGTGTAGAGACGCTGCAGCTGCCTCTGTTTCCTGGCTAACACTCCTCTCCGTCTGGCAGCCTTCCTTCCCTCAGCCATGAAAAAGACCCTCGTCCTCACCTTCACCTCCTCCCACCATCCTCCTACTGACCCATACAGACACTGCAAGGACAGCCACTGTGATAGTTTCTCCTTGTAGCAGGATACTACCCCGTCATTCTCTAGCAGCTTTGTGTTGAGTTTCCAGAGGCCTGGGCCAAAGAAAGTCCCGCCCTGGAGTTCCACTCTACACCCTAAAGCTTGATGATCTGAGAAGAAGACAGGCTGAAGAGTGACCCCAACAACTTTCACTCTCTCTGAGGCAAAGCAATGGTCAGTTCTGGAGCTGCTATTCCTCCCTGACCATGTATATCCTGCTGTTGTGGGATATATACATCTATATGTGTCTGAGAGTTTTAAGTCTTGAACTAAGTTTTGCAGGGCCAGTGAGCTGGAATCCAATTTTATCGGCCTTTTGGCTAAGATCAAGTTCAAGTGGCATGCCCGCAGTTCCTGTCTTTCCAAAGTTCTAGAAGGCGATCGAAGATCCTGAAGAGTGCTTGAGCTGGTATCGCCCTAGGTTGAGCCTAGGGGGTTAAGGCCAAGCAGCAGCTGAGCTGGGTGGGATCCGGCAGCAACGTTCTCTCTCTCTGCTCTCTCCTCTCCCCTCCCCCTTTCTCTTGCTCCGCCTCCTTGGCCTCTTGGCTGGGAGTAGGTACTCGTGGCCTGCCCGCAGTGCTTGCTTTCTTCCTCGAGACTCGGAAGCGCTATCCGCTTCTTCTCTCTCTCTCTGCCTCCTTGGCCTCTTGGCGGGGAGTAGGTACTCGTGGCCTGCCCGCAGTTCTTAGTTTCTTCCTGGAGACTCGGAAGCATTATCCGCTCCCTCTCTCTCTCTCCTCCTGCGCCTGCACCTAGCTGGGCTTTGCCCACAAGGACAAAGGCCAGGGCTCCCTCGCTGCTCCTTTAGCAGCTAAACCCTCCTCTCCACAGGACCTTGCTCTCTCTCTTTCTCTCCTTTTTTCTTTTTTCTCCTTTCCAGATGGCAGACAAGAAGACACTGATCCGGTTCCACTGGACCAAGAAAACAGAGACGATGCCAACTGTGAAATCCTTTTTCATTACCTTCCTGAGAGGGATCCTGCAGTTGGTGGCCGGAGATCTCTACTGCCTGCAAGACAACAAGGCAGAGAGATACATGGAGGCCTACATGGCCACGGACGCCTCATATGAAAAGGCAACGAAAATGATCAGAGAAAAAGGTAAGCACCCCGGTTTCTCTGATTTCAGGCCGGAGCCTATGAGGAAGACAAACCAGAGGACCATCACAGTCCTCACATACAACCCCTATGAACCAATGGAACTGGTAACAGCGTACCTAGGGAGGTATGTAACTGTGGTGGGCAAACCGACGGAGATCAGGGACAGTTGCGGCGTCTGGTATGGCAAACGCCAGTACCGAGTCCTCCTGAAAGAGGACCCAGAGGGCGTCGACGGTTTCCAGCACCCCCCGGCCCGCTTCAACATCGGAGCCGACAGGGGGTACCTTTACTACCCCAGGATGCCACAAGGAGAACACGTGTGACATCGTCAGATGTCACAACTGTAACAAAGAGGGGCACCTCCTTCACCAATGCAAGGTAAGCAAACCTTCATTTGCGCAGGTGGTGGAAGCCGGCGGGCAGAAACCGGTCTCAAGACAAAGGGAGAGAGGTGAGAACAAAGAACCCGCACCTCCCCCGCAGAGAACCGAAACTGCCGAGGCCACACCCCCAGCTGCACCAGTGCCACAAGATGGCTGCCAGGACGACGGACAAAATGGCCGACCGGAGAAAGGGCCCTAATAACTCCCAGCAAGAAGGGAAAGAGAAAGCGGGAGAAGAGATGCAGGGCGGATCCACCTTCGGAAGGACAAAAGAAAAGAGTGGTAAGGGAGAACCGTTTCCTCGTCCTAGAGGAAACGGAACTTTCTTCCCCCGAGGCCCAGTAACAACCGGAGGAGGCAGCCCAGGAAATGGAAACCCTCCCCCCCAAGGCCCAAAGACGACAGGAAGTGACAGCCCAGGAAACAGAACCCCCCTCCCCCGAGTCCCACGGACAACAGGAGGAGGCAGCCCAGGAAGAGGTAACCCCCTCCCCCGAGGCCCAGGGACAACAGGAAGAGGCAGCCCAGGATGTCGGAACCCCCTCCCCCGAGGCCCAGGAACAACAGGAAGAGGCAGCCCAGGAAGTGGAGCCCCCTTCCCCCGAGGCCCAGGAGCAACTGGAGGTCCCCGAAACTCCTGGAGAAAGGGAAGAAAAAACCCTTCCCAAAGCGGTGGCGGAGAGTATCCTCGAGGAAGACGAGGATTACTTTGAAGCCGCCCTGGAGCCGGGACTGATGGTAGGGCTGGACCTGTCCAGCATGTTTACCTTTCAGTCCCCAGCGAGACCTGGAGGGAGCCCAGCATATTCCCCCCAGGACCCAGACAAGAGGAGCTACATCTAGGCTAAACAGTGCCCAGATGTAGACTCCCAAGTTTTCCACTGTAAGCACAAAGAGAGGAGGTTCAACTTTCACTTGTTTAATCATGATTGTGAAACTTACCTTTCTAACAACTAAGGTGAGAGGGCTAATAGACCCGTTGAAAAGACGGGGAGTTTTTCATGATCTGGCCTCTCAGTTTGTTTCTTACAGGAGGTCCACCTGAAGGATGAAAGCGACAAGCTGACATTCACCAGGGAATGGATGAAGGGAGAATCATGCTGGAGTGTAGGAGGGGTCCACTCTTCCGGAGTGGGAATCCTCCTCGGAAACCCAGAGATGACGCTGGTTTCCTCCTTCCCGGTGGTGCAGGGCCGGATCCTGGTCGCACACATCGACTGGAGGGGGCAGAAGTTGAGAGCAATTAACGTCTATGCTCCAACAGAACCCTCTATCCTGAAGGAAGTGTTTGCTGACCTGGCCAGCTGCTGCACCACCAACAGACAGGTGGTGCTTGGCGGGGACTTCAACGTCGACCGGGAGAAGGGGAGCGACGCTAGCTCGGCAGAGCTGGAATCGCTACTTAAGCAGTTCTCCCTAGTAGACGGCTTCAGACGGTGTCGCCCTAACGACGCCGGAACAACCTGGAAAAACTCCCGGGGAGTGTGCAGCCGCCTGGACTACATCTTCCTGCACACGACCTGCTCCCTGGAGTCGGCGACGGTGTCCCCGGCGTGGTATTCCGACCACGAGCGCTTGACGGTGGTGGCTAACACCAGCCTGCCGGCATTTGGTCGTGGGTACTGGAAGCTGAACCGGGAGATACTGGAGGAAGACGACTTCAGGGCACTGTTCCGGAAAGACTACGCGAGCTGGGGCGATCTGAGAGACGGCTACAGCTCCGTGGTGGAATGGTGGGAGTCAGTGAAAGACAGGACCCGAACCCTGGCGCAGACGTACTGCAGACGGAAGGCGGCCAGGGAGAGGAAGGAAGCTGCACGACTCCAGAGACAACTAGAGGAGGAGTACAGCTCGGCTAACGGGGGAGGAGCCTTCAATTCAGCCCGGGCACGGGACCTGAAGGAGAGGCTCCGCAAACTCAATCAGGTCCGAGGAGCCCAGAAAAAGAGGGTGATCCACGGCCTGAGACGGGGAGATGGAGAGGAAGTGCTGGACGAGAGCGACAAGGTAGAAGCGGCCACCGCTTTCTACACGGAGCTCTTTTCAGAAAAGCAGACGGAGGTGGAGGCAGGCGATGCTTTTCTGGAGGAGCTGAAGGCACGAGTACCTGAGGAGGTGAGGGAGGACTTGGAGGGTCCGATCGCGGCCGAGGAGCTGAAGGCGGCGCTCTTGTCCATGGAGAATGGCAAGGTGCCAGGGCCGGACGGAATCCCCAAGGAATTCTACACCTGCTTCTGGGACACCCTGGCGGCAGATCTGGTGGAAGTGGCGCAGGAGATTTTCCGCTGGGTGAAACTCGGAGACACCATGAGGGAGGGCATCATCTCCCTGCTCTTCAAGAGCCCTTAGCAGAGACGGTGTGACGGGACCCTGGAGATACCGGGAGGCGCGGGGGAAACCCAGAAGATCTCCCAGTACGCCGACGACACGACGCTGTTCCTGAGGTCGGACAGGGGGTTGAGGAGGGCCCTGCAGGTCATGGAGCAATACTCCAGAGCCTCGGGGTCGAAACTCAACCGCCAAAAGAGCAAACTGAAGTTCTTCGGGCCCTGGAAGTACAGGACGACGGCGCCGGAGGGTCTCGTGCTCTGCACGGAGCCCCTCAAAATACTGGGGGTTTCCTTCCAGAGCCAGGACAACGAGACCAACAACTAGACCAAGAGGATCGCCAAGGTGAACGCGAAGCTGGGTCTGTGGAAAACGCGGTCGCTGTCCTACACAGGGAAAGTGATGGTGTTGAAAGCAGACATCCTGCCGGCTTTGGTTTACCTGGCGGTGGTGTACACGCTGCCGGCCAGACTCAGACGAGCGCTGCAAGGGATGATCTTCGGCTTCGTCTGGGACGGCAAGTATGAGTACATCACGGATGTGTCAGCCGGTCGAGGAAGGGGGTCGAGATGTCCCACATTTCCCCATGAAACTCGACTGCATCTTCTACTGCAACCTCTGTCGGGCGCTGCGGGAGCCCATCAGACCTCAGGAGGAGGACGAAGCGCCTAGTCGCCAAATGGGGTTTCCCCACGGCGAGGGAGCGCTGGAAAGGACTTTGGGCCCTATACAGGGATTAAAGGACAATAGCAAGTGCTAGGTTTGGAGGGACTCTGTTAATTGCGCAAATTCGCCCCCACTTGCAAAGATTGATAACGGACAATCAATCTCCGTTCCGCCGTTGTTTTTTATTACATGGAGTGTTAATATGTGTGAGATGTTCCTTTTGAGATGTTTTTTTTGCGGAATAAAGTATATTTTGTAGAACAAAAAAAATCTTATGCCAAGGTTTACAAGTTATCTGTTGAACTACATTCTAATAGGTGTGGTCACATTCCAGGTCATTTGTTTACGTTTTTGTTTCTGGAGCAACTGTTAGATGAAATGTGCTAATATGTAACCTAACTCCAGTGTGAATAACTAGAAGAGGGGAGCAGCTCCATTCCAGACCAAGGGAGCTTTGAGATTGGCTGGGCCAGATCTCTCATTTGCATATCTGATTTGGAAATACAACACTAAACCCCCTTCTTGCATGGATTTAACTTGCACTCAAGAGTCCCCTACTGTGTATTGCTACTTATTTTTTATGATAAGTGGTGATTACCAGTTGACAGGTTTTATTTGTTGAATTATAAATGTTTCTGTATTATCACCCTGAATGGCCTGTACTCACGGTTTGGTAGGGTATGTGTTTTCATTTCTTTGACCAAATGGAATTTTTGCTCTTTTAGTATTTGTCTAGAAGGCTTTCTGAAGTCAGGAAGCCCATTTATTTGGTGAAAAAAGATTCTGTATTAATATTAATATTTCTCATATAACATAAATAGGGTCTTCTATGAATAAAAAGATCTTGCACTTGGACATCTTAATAAAGCTGTGTGCTTCCATACAATCGAGCAGTTTTGATTCCTAATATTTGACCTTAGGTGTGGGAATGGGTCTTTTTTGCCATTTGATTTCCAATTGATCAGCACAGTATAGAAAATAGACCCATAAAGTAACCTCAGCAGTGACAAATGTGCAAAAAGTGATCACTTGTTTTCGCCCGCTTTCAAACTGAAACCCTTTGGTGTGTTAAGAGAATGTGATAACCACTGCACTGCGCAAGGTGGGAATGGGTGACTTGCAGAGAGTGTTGAACTTCAAGAAACGACTTCCCTCAGGAATATATTACCACATTCTGAAGAGGAGATTTTCTCCATTTCTGTAGTCTGACTTCCTCTTTTGCTAGAGAGCTGTAGAATGTGGAGTCACCTATCCAGCTCTGGGAGCAGTGTGTTACTGCCGGATGAGCACAGTAAATTAATACAGCAGAATAAACACACTGTGAGTATTTGAAGGGAATTAACAATCTTTTACGTCTCGCCATGTTCAATGCTGCTGTCATTTCTGTAATATTGTGATTATCACGTTCATCACACATGCGCAAGATCCCCTGTTTGAAATTGGACAGAAACAGGTGTCTTTTTATCTTCTCACATTTTGCACTCCCGCCAGTGTTTTATGGATCTTGTTTTGTTTTATTGCAAGAATTCGAATTTCCTGTGTCATTCATGATCACATCAAACAGCCAGCAGATCATGTCACCTTTCAGATAGTCATTCTTCTGCTTCCTAAATTTCCTAGAGACAGGTCTTTTCAGCAGAACTGACAAACGTGGCAAAGCAACCTGATAAGACCAGGTCCTAGAAGTCACTACCCAGTCAGTTACTACTGCCAAAATGCAAGCCCTTCCTCCAGCCTGAAGACGTTGATCCTACATTACTCATGAAGAAGATGTATCTACCAAACCTCAGAGAGCTGAGCTGGATCACTACCCTTCTGAATGACATTGCAGTAACACTCTACCACTCCTCTTCGTGCACTCATGCTGGAACTTTGGGAGGCTACTGCAGACAGCAGAGGTTGGATCGTACACAGAGGTTGAAATAGCTCAGCTGAGAAAGCCTTAGACTGATGCTCTAAAGGTCCCTGGTTCAATCTGGGGTTTTGGCATTTTGTTTCGTTGCGCCATTTGCTCCTCTCTGCAATACCCTGTGTCCAAAGTCACACTTCCCTTTCTCAGCCTGAATCCCAAACTAGAGTCTTTGTGTCCTTGAGTCCCTCTTTTACCGAAAAGTGATGAAGTACAGAAATAACTTAACATGTTTTGCACTCCTTATGGTGTTTTATGGTGGGACCTGTATTTCTCTATGAATTTCCTTAGTGACAGCCCATTTGTTTTCAATATATTTCTGGTGACGTTATTACAGCCGTCTCCCCTGGTGGCTTGTTTTCATATCCCACTTCTGACAATGACTTTTCTTATGTCACTTTGATAGGAGTACAATTGGAAAAAAAACTAAAATGTGTGTAGTTGTTTCCATATCAAACCTGTCTTCCATTTTATACAGTATTCCACAGGAGTGAATCAATTCCTTGTTTAATTTTGCAAATTACCCTACTGTCAAAAAATCAAAATTCCCATGTAGCCAAGGAGTTGCTGAAAAGCAACTTCAAGTTGATGTTTTGTGTTGTTATAACTAATTCATCTCCTTTAAAAAAAATAGATTTCTGTAGAAGAAAGGTGTCTCACACTACAGTTTAAATTGTAAACAGGTCATAGAAAAAGCTCCTTAGCTCCCTGTCGGGAATCAAACCCCACTCTCCTGTATGACAGGCAGGGATTCTCACCATGGTTAAATTGCAACCGTAATAATATTGACAACATTAATAAATGCATATATAATTGAAATTGAAAACACATCTAACACAGCATCTTTTCTGGTTATATACCACAATGCATTGCTGATATTTGTTGTTTGCCATTTAGGTTAAATACTGTCATGTTTTTCTCAGCAATCGTCTTTTGATGCGTAAGTATAAATAATGATAATACTATTTGAATACATACAGGTCTTAATATTATTTTGATTAAAATAGGAACAAGTTATAGGTTTATTCCATGCTGAAAAAAAGAAGAAAGAGAACACAATGTTTCGGCCGTGGAGCCTTCTTCAGGTGTGAGAGAGACAGGGCAGTAGGCAAAGGTAAAGTAGCGGGAGAACAAAGGTTGGGAGGGAGGAGGAGTGAGAGGCGGGAGCAGGGGACAGAAAGAGAGGCCAATCAAGAGGTGTGAAGTCAGAATGGGTGCAGAGAGGTGTGAAATGAAACTTCCAATGAATGGAGAAAATTTAAAAGAACAGTAGTCTGTCGTTAAGGGAAGGGAGAATGTGTGATCCTAGCTGCAGAATAATTTTAGTTTCTGTGGTCTTTCTGATGTATGAGTTCGGAAAACTGTCTTTGAGAACACAGACGGAGAGATTAGAGTGGTCGTGGCCGTCAGAGGTGAAATGAGAAACAATGGGCTTGGAGAGATCTTTAATCTTCACAGCCCTGACGTGTTCTCTGAAGCGGTCTTCGAGTCTCCTTCCTGTTTCTCCAATGTAGATGGCTGGGCATTTACTGCAAGAGATACAGTAAATAAGGTTGCTGGAGATACAAGATGCTGTCTGGGTGATCCGGAATTGTCCTGAAGGGCCTTGAATGAGTGTGGTGGTGGCTGTGTACTTGCAACTAATACAGCGAGCTCTGTTGCAACGGAAAGTGCCTGGTGTGGATGGTTGTTGAGGGCGGTCAAGGGAGCTGTGAACAAGGAGGTTACGCAGATTAGGTGGTCAGCGGATATGAGATGATAGGGCGATCAGAAAAGAGGGCCCCAATGGAGGGATCATCCTGTAGGATGGAAAAGTTGTGGTTAATGGTCCTGGGGATAGGAAGTGTGTTAGGGTGGTAAGGAAGCACCAGAGGAATGCGGTTGTTACGGCGAGAGTTCCTGATCAGGTTGATGGTCTGGGGGTGTTTTTGGCTCGGGCAAGGGCCCTGTCAATCACACTGCTGGGGTATCCTCTGTTGATAAAAAATGAGTACATTTCGAGGGCTTTGAGTGGACAGTTGGTAGACAAGTGGATGTCTACGGGGGTAGTTGATAGACAAGTGGATGTCTAGAAACGGAAGAGTGGTGGAAGATATGTTAACCGTATATTTGAGGGACGGGTGGAAGTTGGTGAAATGGTGCAGGAAGAACTCAAGCTGATCGTTGGAGCATGTGGCGGCACCAACGCAGTCATCAATATATTGTTTGTAGAAGTCAGGGACATAGCCAGTGTAGGAAGCGAAGAAGCGTTCTTCTACCCAGCCGACAAAAATGTTGGCATAGCTGGGTCCCATTCTGGTGCCCATGGCAACTCCACTGACCTTTTGGTAAAAAAGATTATTGAAAGAGAATGCGTTCAGTGTGAGGACCAATTCTGCAAGGCGTACCATGGTGTGGGTGGGTGGATCAAGCACTGTGCGTTTGTCCAGCGTGTGCTTGAGGGCTGTAAGGCCGTCATTATGGGGAATGACGGTGTACAGAGATGTGATATCCATGGTAAAAATGTGGCATTCGGTACCCTGAAATTGGAAACCATTGAAAAGTTGGAGCGCGTGGTTGGTGTCTTTGATGTATGAGGGAAGATCTTCAACCAGCGGTCTCATGAGGCTGTCGAGAAAGACTGAGATGTAAGTAGTTGGACAGTTACATGCTGATACGATGGGCCGTCCAGGGGTGTCCGGTTTGTGGATTTTGGGGAGGAGGTAAAATTGAGATACCTGTGGATGTTCCATGATGAGCCGGTTCGCCTCCTGGGGGAGCTCGTTACCGCTGATAAGAAGGGAAATGGTGGATACCACTTCCTTTTGGTAGTCAGTGGTAGGGTCCTGTTGGAGACGGAGGTAGGCAGAAGTGTCAGTTAGTTGTCTAGAGGCTTCAAAGACATAGATCCTTATGCCACACCACAGCAGCACCTCCTTTGTCCGCTGGTTTGATGACGATATCATCCCTGTTGCGGAGAGACTGGAGCGCCTGATTTTCTCCTTGGGTGAGGTTAGACCTATGTTTACTGGGTATAGAGAGTGCCTTGGGAGCTTGATTAGTGCATTGGTTGATGAAATAATCAACTGGTGGAAAACGGCCAGAGGAGGGAGTCCAACAGCTCTGTTTGGGATTAATGTTGTTAATGACATCAATAACCGGGTTGTTATCAGCTGCCTGTGAAGAGGAATTGTCGGCAAAATGTGCTCTGAGACGGATCCTGCGGTAAAAGTGGTTAAGGTCGACATTGGTCTGGGGGATGTCCAGCTTCCTTGGAACTGGTACAAAACTGAGCCCTTTGCTGAGGAGGGATCGCTCATCCTAATGTAATCGCTCATATAATCGCTCATCCTAACATGTAAATCTTTATACATGTTATTATACACATAAAGTAAACTGCATGACTAGAACCAATTCTGTTCTAATCAACCATAAGTAAGAGTAATTATAGTCAACATTTAGTTGACTAGACTAAATCAAAAGTGGGTGACTACAAAGTAACTAATAGACATTTTAGGAACAAGTACAGGTTTGTTCCATGCTGAAAAGAGAAGAAAACGCAAAGTGTCAGCTGAGGAACCTTTAACAGATGTCACATGCTGACGCAGTTACCTACTTCAACTAATAGACATTTCAGTTGACTTGACTAAGACTATGATTAAATCAAAAACTAAAGTGGTGACTAAAGCAGTGTATTTTTAAGTCACCTGACTGGATAAAACCCTTTCCACACTGACTGCAGCTGGAAGGTCCCTCTCTGGTGTGATTAGGTGCAGTGGCTCTGTAGCTAAGGATGTATATCTGTGGGTGGAAAGTTGCTGGTTCAAATCCCACAGCTGGCAGAGAAATCCTATGCTGGTGGGCCCCTGAGCAAGGCCCTTAACCACAACTACACCAGAGATGCTGACCCCTAGCTTCTCTTCCTATCTGTGGGCCTCATAGTGAGAGTGTTGTGAGAAGACAAAATCCTAATGTGAGAAAGTGATCTTATCTTATGCGCTGGTGGTGTCTTAAGGTGATTCAGTCACTAAAACTCTTCCCACGCTGACTGCAACAATTTATTTTCAAAGTTTATTTATCAAATGCACAACAACAGAGCATGCAGCAGTAGTTGCTGGCAATGAAATGTCTTTTCTGCAAGCTCACAAAAATCACAAGAATCACAGAAATCACAAAAACACAAAAATCACAAAATTGAGATTATGAAAATAAGGTTACATAATAACAGATGTAATAGAAATTGAATAAAACTCAATATGAGTAGAGCTGCTATGTGTCCATGGTATATGCAATATATACAAGTAGTGCGGTTATGCCGAATACAGTGAAAACTGTGTGTCCATGTAGCCATTACAGGTGATTTGCTAAAGGAGCTGGAGGTTGGCTATTTAGCAGTCTGATTGCCTGGAGGTAGAAGCTGTTCCGTAGTCTGTTGGACTTGGACCGAATACTTTGGTACCGTTAAACAGATGGTAGGAGGGAAAATAGTTTGTGACTGCGATGACTGCGGTCCTTGAGAACGGACCTGGCCTTCTTCAGACATCTAGCTGAGTAGATATCCTGGATGTTTTGTAGCTCACAGCCGGTGATGAGCTGTGCTGACTTCACCACCCTCTGCAGTACTTTGCGATCCCGGGCAGAGCGGTCCCCAAACCAGTCAGGATGCTCTCAACAGTGCACCTGTAGACGTTGGCCTGGATATGTGATGGCATGCCAAACCTCTTTAGCCTACGGAGAAAGAATAGGCGCTGCCGTGCTGTTTTGACCATGGTTTTAGTGTGGTGGGTCCAGGTTAAGTCCTCTGAGATGTTAACTCCCAGGATCTTGAAACTGCTGACCCTCTCCACTGCAGTTCCACTGATGTAGATAGGTGTGTGATCTCCTCCCTAGTGTTTTCTATTGTCTCTCTCCTGTGTGAATGCGCTGATGGGCTCTTAAGTTACTTGAAAGACTAAAACATTTCCCACACTGACTGCAGCTGAACGGTCTCTCTCCTGTGTGAACAAGCTGGTGCCTTTTTAAGTCATGTGATTGACTAAAACTCTTCCCACACTGACTGCAGCTGAATGGTTTCTCTCCTGTGTGAGTGCGCTGGTGGGCTCTTAAGTTACTTGATTTACTAAAACTCTTCCCACACTGACTGCAGCTGAACAGTCTCTCTCCAGTGTGAGTGCGATTGTGGGCTAATAAGGCAGTTGAGACTCTAAAACTCTTCCCACACTGACTGCAACTGAATGGTCTCTCTCCTGTGTGAATACGCTGGTGTCTTTTTAAGTAGTGTGACTGACTAAAATGCTTCCCACACTGACAGCAGCTGAATAATTTCTCTCCTGTGTGAATGCCCTGGTGGACTATTAAGGTTCTTGACTGACTAAAACTCTTCCCACACTGACTGCAGCTGAATGGTCTCTCTCCTGTGTGAATGCGCTGGTGGACTATTAAGGCACTTGAGTCTCTAAAACTCTTCCCACACTGATTGCAGCTGAATGGTCTCTCTCCTGTGTGAATACCCTGGTGTCTTTTTAAGTTGTGTGACTGACTAAAACTCTTCCCACACTGACGGCAAGTGAAAGATTTCTCTCCTGTGCGAAGGTTTTTTGAAATGCTAGACTGACAAAAACGCTGCTCATCCCTGTGTTGTAATGGCAGTTTGTCCACTCCATCTGAGCAAGGTTTTGAGTGATTCTTCCTCATTGTCTGATCATGCTGGGGTTTCTTATTCTGCAAATCCTTCATGGAATGATTTTGCTCTCTGTTCTGAAACTGAGATTTGTTTTCTCCATCGTGTCCTTCAGTGTGCAGCTCAGCAGTCTGAATCACCTGGGGCTCCTTCTTCAGCTCTGCGGGGTCAATCAACTGGGGCTCCATGTCCTTATCTGTAAGATTAAACTCACTCAGTTCTTCTTTGAGCTCTTGTACAGAGACACAGTAAAGTTCATTACAACCTTGTGACATATTGTTCGTGTCCTGATTATTAATCTTCTCTGTAAAAGCATCACATACTAAGAGTCCAGGTGTCCCACTCTCAGGCTCCGTCTTCATCATGGGCACAGAGTCCAGATCCTCCACACTCTGTCTGCTCTCTGTGTGCTGCTCACTGAGTGTCTCTTTCCCTTCTGCAGCAGTGATCTCTGTCTCCTGCATCAGACTGGAGCTCCACTCCTCCTCCTCACTGTGCTGCTGTTCAAGAGGTGCCCTTTCCCCAGCATCAGGGAGAACACTGGCCTCTGAGCCTGAAAACACAGGACAAGAAGACAAGCCCTTTATTATAATAATAATAATAATAATAATAATAATAATAATAATAATAATAAACTTTATTATACAGATGCAGCCATTCAAAATGCACGGTACCGACGGGCACTCATGGTGCATTAGTCGGTAGTGAAAAGATTTAATAATTTAATCTCTTTACTGTGCACATTTTAATCCGCTTAGTATTGAATATTTATAGGAAATTTTACCGCTAAAGGGAAATTTTAGTAGCTGAGCATAAAAAGAAGAGGAGCAGAAGAAGGTATATAGATAGATAGAAGGTCATAAATGATATTAATTTAGGAGCATACAGTAGGCTAGTCAAACGTTCTGAGGTCAAATTCTTCCAGGACGACGGCATCGAAAATTTTTGGAGCGCCCTCTCTTTAAAGCCCTTGCCAAATATGAAGACAGTACGTACAGTTATAATTCAAACTGAATTAAAAACTACACATCCCAGTTACCATGGTGGTGCATGTGATCATTGCGTTTAACCAATGAAGGGTGAAAAATCAGTCACATGACTTTGGGGCTGAGTTTCGAAAGCTTAATCTATCAGCAACAAAGCGAAATCTATACGATAGGCTACCTCAAACTGTCAGTTACATGACTGTGTACATCGCTTAAGCCACTCCTATTTGGCATTTTAGTTATGGAGACAGGAAGACGCACCCCCCCTCCCCCTCCCTCTGAGTGCCTGACTTGTCGCCATCTTTAACCGTTCCGTTTCCGAATCACAGTAGGTACACGTACAAAAATTAGGTCATCCCAGATACAATACATATAGATTTTTGTGGTAAGAGGGAGCAAAACATCAGTATTTACCGCTAGTAATTAGTGTGAGATTTATAGTTGAAATCTGAGCCTAAATATTAAGTTAAAATCTCGACAAAGCAATGTAGGAAATACGCACACAGAAACACACAGAGAAAATAAATCCTTTCTGACATCTAAAATCAGTTTCGATCAAGGTCTCCAAAATGAACAAGAAAACATTTTCAGAGAGCAATTACGCTATGTTTATTTAGAATAAGTGATTTATGAGCAATCTAATTTCTTATTCGTTTAAAACAGTGAAATGTCAGCTGCAAAAGATCGCACCAGAGACAGCACTATCTCTGCCACTCACAGACGTTCAGGAAAGGGTGAATGAAGTCATGTCAAGTACAATACTTCGGTGATCAATAATAACAGTTGAAGGACAAGAAACAAAAGATAGTGAAAACTGAAGCTTTTTAAGGCTAAAACTAAAATTCGTCCTACAAATTAAGGCAAATATAAATTCAGGACGTTAAAGTGCTAGAGGTGTAAAAAATACAAAAATGCACAAGAGCAAAAAGTTTTAGAAATGGAGCAGGTGTTACTTTGAAATAAGCAAACAGAAAAAAGCCATGACTATACATAGTGCAGAAGAGGGATGCAGGAACACTTGCTTAGATATACAAAAAAATCACAAAAAGTGTATATTACAAAAGAACATGCAAACATGTTCATGAACATGTACGTCCATTTCCCTTTGGGATCAATAAAGTCTTATCCATCTCTACACATGAAACAGAGTGAGGAATCAGAAACTTAGCATGCATAAAAAACAGCAATTCTGTCAGGCGTTCTTGTCCATGGAGAATGGCAAGGTGCAAGGTGCCGGGGCCGGACGGACTCCCCAAGGAATTCTACACCTGCTTCTGGGACACCCTGGCGGCAGATCTGGTGGAAGTGGCGCAGGAGATCTTCCGCCGGGGGAAACTCGGAGACACCATGAGGGAGGGCGTCATCTCCCTGCTCTTCAAGGGAGGAGACGCCGCCGACCTCAAAAACTGGAGGCCGATCACGATGCTCTGCGTGGACGTAAAGATCCTGTCCAAGCTCCTGACCGGCAGACTGAGAACCGCCCTCCCCCACATCATCCACAGCGACCAGACGTGTGGGGTGGAGGGGCGATCCGTCAGCTGGAACCTCCAGCTGACCAGAGACGCCATCGCCTGGGCCGAGGACCGGAACGTGCCCATGATGGTGGTCAGCCTGGACCAGGAGAAAGCCTTCGACAGAGTGAACCACAGCTATCTGTTCAGGGTGCTGGAACGCTTCGGTTTCAGAGAGAGTTTCAGCCGCCGGATTCAGATTCTGTACTCTGACGTGGGCAGCAGAGTGAACGTGAACGGAAACCTGGGGGATTTCATTCCCCAGGAATCCAGAGTACGACAGGGCTGCCCCCTTTCACCCCTTCTCTATGTTCTCTTCACAGAGCCCTTAGCAGAGGCGGTGAAACGGGACCCCGTCATCGACGGCCTGGAGATACCGGGAGGCACGGGGGAAACCCTGAAGATCTACCAGTACGCCGACGACACGACGCTGTTCCTGAGGTCGGACAGGGGGTTGAGGAGGGCCCTGCAGGTCATGGAGCAATACTCCAGAGCCTCGGGGTCGAAGCTCAACCGCCGAAAGAGCAAACTGAAGTTCTTCGGGCCCTGGAAGCACAGGACGACGGCACCGGACGGTCTCGAGCTCTGCATGGAGCCCCTCAGAATACTGGGGGTTTCCTTCCAGAGCCGGGACAACGAGACCAACAACTGGACCGAGAGGATCGCCAGGGTGGCTTCGTCTGGGGCGGCAGGTACGAGTTCATCACGAGAAACCGGATGTGTCAGCCGGTCGAGGAAGGGGGTCGAGATGTCCCACATTTCCCCCTGAAACTCGACTGCATCTTTTACTGCAACCTCTGCCGGGCGCTGCGGGAGCCCATCGGCCACAAGTACCAGTACTTTGTCAGGCTGTGGCTCTCCATCCCGATGAGGCACTTGGTCCAGTGGTCAAACACTGGGCCCAAGGCAGAGAGGCTACCAAAGTTCTACACCCACGCTGTCAAGTGGAGCTCTGTACAAAGAGGTGAGGGGGCATCTGGTCACTGACGAAAGGCTGCAAGTTCCCAGACAAGTCTGGGAAAGGATGCAGCCTAAAGAACTGGACAACGAACTGAAGGACCTCAACTGGATGGCCGTACACAAGAGACTGGCTACCAGAGAGGTCCTCTACAGACACTTGCTTACCAGGAACCCGCATTGCCCCCGGGACACGTGTTTCGTCGAGGAGACTCAGGAGCACGTGTTCTGGAGCTGCCCCTTCGCCAAGGCGGTGTGGGGCAGAATGGACAGCACCATGCAACTCCTGGGGACGGGTTGCGGTGCTCAGTTACCAGTATATTCTGCTGGGGCTGGCACCTACCGGACTGGACAGAGGGACGCAGTTCCTGATATGGCTTCTGCTGACCCTCACAAAAAAAGGCCTGTGGGACGCGAGGAACAATCTCATCCGGCACAACATCGAGTGGGGAGCGAGAGAGCTGGAGGAGAGGATCCTGGCGGACCTCAGGAGAAGGATGAAGCGCGACGTTGCTAAATGGGGTTTCCCCACGGCAAAGGAGCGCTGGAAAGGCCTATGGACCCTGTACAGGGATTAATGGTTTACAGCAAACGGTAGGGTTTGGAGGGACTCTCATAATAGCGCAAATCCGCCCACCCTTGCAAAGATTGATAACGGACAATCACCGCCGTTCCGCCGTTGTTTTAATTATGTGAAGTGATGATGTGTGAGATGTTTTCTTTTTGAGATGTGTTTTTTTCAGAATAAAGTATATTTTATAAGAAAAAAAATATGCGAGCTTACTGCCTCCTACGGGCTCTGTATTTGTTAGCGATACAAGACCGGCCGTGGAGAAATGAAGTGAGGAGGGTGTGTACATTAAAAGGCTCATAGCGTCCCTGGAAGGGCTCAAACCACCACCCTTTTTGTTAACAACTGAGCCACAAAGACGCATGTACAGCTTAACACTTCCCGGTCTCAGTGAAAGTGATACACTCCGTAAAATTTCCAGAGATTCATTTATTTTAAAAGGAAAATCACTAACAGCGGCCGAGATCTACTGGAGTTTTTTTCATTCTATACTGCGATTTCTGAAGGGTACCCTGTGAAAATACGAGTTTTGACGAGAAGGGATGGACATATAAGGTCAAAAGGCTTGGGGAATTGAACTTTAAGGTGAAGACTGCGGGTTCAGTAGCAGCAGAACCTGATCAGTATCAATTGACTCCGATATACTTTGAAAATGAACTTGGGGATTTAGAGTCAGACGTGCTACCGTTGCACCATGGGGTACTTAATTTAAAAAAATAGAAAAAACAATCAGTGTTCCTGGATCTGTAATTGAGAACAACACCTACACAAGAGCTGCGCATGAAGAATAAAATGTGGTCTGGGAAGAAAAGACTCTTTGGAAGAGCTGCGCTCTTCACAGATTTTTCTTTGTGAAGCTGATTTGTCTCCTTTGGGGAATTCAAAGGCACAGACAGCCGTGACTTCATGGCCCAATGGTAGCGTGTCTGATGCCAGATCAGGAGGCTGTGTGTTCAAATCATGTCGAGGTCAGCTGTTACTTTTTCAGGTTCTGCTGGTCCTGAACACGGAATTCACACCATGCAGTTGAGTTCTATCTGTACACCACATAGATAATCTAAACAAAATAGAGCAGTACAGGACACGCAGTGTGGAGCTCACACAGGCTTACAGTCTCCAGCATTGGAGTGAAGGGGGAAAAAAAGAACTTTGTTTGTTTTTTTTTTTTAAGTGAAAAGGCACAGTTCACATCTGCTTAACATCACGTCCAACTTTAGAGACAGCTACATCAGATAATGGAATCCCGGAAGTTTCAGATAACTTTTTTTAATACAGGTTCAAGCAAACCTGAAAGTTAATGTGTTTCCGGACACCTTTGTTTTATTAAAAAGTGTCTGAAGCCTGAAAATGTAATTTGAAAAAAAAAACCGCTATTGGACATTAGCAGCTGCTTTTAGTAACGATTTGCTATTTCATGCTGGAAAACAAAGGAAACAGACCCAACGTTTGCTTTCAGGTGCGGTTCATTACATAATATACATTATTACTGAGGAGCTTGAATAAAATTTACACGAGCCAGGTAGAAGTCGAACCTACAATCTTATGATCCGAAACCAGACGCGTTGTTTATTAAACCGCTGGCATTTCACATGACCTGAATTCCCCCATAGGGTGCTCAGCGTCGCTACTAGTTATGCACCGCTCCGTCTAAAATTTCAAAGTGAGAAACATGTGTTTTCTGATTTTTTATGAGTTTTAAAATATAATCTCTTTAAATCAGACAAGGGGTTTATGTTTCGCACTGAAATTCCGATTGACTGAGAATTCAAAGAAAGACTGTTTTCTTCCACAACACCGTATAATTATCACATCCACCAAACTCTCCAAACCTTGCTGGTTGAGCAATTGCTCCGATAAATTAGGTCACGTATCATGTTAAATCATTTCTTCTCAACAGAACATTTCCTGGTGCACGTTTTCTCCATGAAAAAAAAGACATTTTTCCCTTGCACGATTTCTCGTTTTTTATCAAAGCGTACAGAAATAAAAAAGAAGAAGAAATAGTGTCGCAAAAGAACTCTGTCGCCCTTGGGAGATGTCAAACGCATTGGACATGAAAAATGCCGGATAAAAGCCAGTTCTCTTCGTTTCTCAGTGTCGGGGCTGCTATGTAAAAGAGGCAATTTGGTCTGAGAGCAGGCTCAGCGCTTACTGAACGCAGATGTCTCAGAGCGGTGTGTCCAAGTGGCTGTAAAAGGTGATGGGTGTCCTGTCACCGTAGCCTAGTTGGTTAAAGCGCTTCTCTATTAAACAAAAGAACCGAGATTCAAATCCCAGCCGTGTCTTTCTTCCTATCTTGCAGTACAGAACGTACCATTTCGGGCAATCACAAAGGGCTTGATTTCGTTAAATGCATGTGTTCATTTCCTTTCTGGAAAACTTGTTTTTTTTTAAATTCACACAGCTTGCGATAAATGAAATTCAATTCTTGGTTAACAGTGCAGAAGAAATATTACCATCTGGAAAAATAAAAGGTAAGAGATTTTTTGTAACCGAAAACTTCTGATTCGAGAAAAGACCACACCAGTCAGTCTCTGTGGCGCAATCGGTTAGCGCGTTCGGCTGTTAACCGAAAGGTTGGTGGTTCGAGTCCACCCAGGGACGGGGTTCTTTTGCAATGTAAACGTTGTCTTTAGTCGATTGGATTTTTCAGCGAAACCATAACCATTTTAATATTTGCAGGAAATGCGAGTGTTTAACACGTGTCAGGGTCACCGAGAAATGTCCAATAATGCCCAACATTGCAACTCCCCAGAAAACCATATTCACCCAAAACAAATTATCGTCGAATCTTCATTTATACTCCAGTTGAATCCTCTGCTGAAATATTTTAAAAATACAATGCAGGTTTGTTTGAGACTTGACAAGCATTGTTAAGATAGCACTGTGCAGTTGGATTTTGATATTTTGACATATTTACCTTAATTTAAAACAAATACTATACAGTCTATTGTAATTTTAAAATATGTGAGCCGAGGATGCAAAAGGGTGAAAGGGAAAGGTCAGAGGGTATAGTAAAAACGAGGTTAGGATTGGTGGAGGTGGTAGGGGTGTTGATGGTTTTTCTCTGTAGAGGATGATTGAGTTTTTTATCCTTCTCTGAAGTGAGAAATTGGAAGAGTTGGGAGTTGAAGGATCTGATGAGGTTAGTTATAAAAGGAAGTTGATGTGGAGCTGTTAGCTGTAAAACTTCCTAACATCTTTGATGTTGTCATCAAAGATAAACTGCAGTAAGCAAAGATAAAGAAAATTATCTTTGTTTACTGACCTGTCTTTCTCACACCTGAAGAAGGCTCCACGGCCAACATGTTATGTTTCCTTTCTTCTCTTTTCAGCATGGAATAACCTTTTACTTGTTCATTTGCAGCCTACGCATGCTGACACAGCTACTCACCTGATATATAACATTCCTATAATCGCAACTATGAATGTCCACTGTGGGTATTTTTTCCATTATTTATTTTGGCATTGAAGCATATTTTATGTAATACCGAAGTGTCATAATCACTGAAAAACATTTTTTCATTTAGAAAGAATTTAAAAAATATAAATCACTATGAATTACATTTAACCTGTTCTGATCTAGGTTTTCTATATACTTTACCATGCCATGTTCAGAATGTCACAACGCAGAAATGCAACAGAAGTTTTGTAATTACAAATCTTCTCTTACCTTAGTGTCAGAATACTAAGATGTTTTGGTAACGAGTAAGGAGGGAAAAAGTAATTCAGCAGAAGGGGTGCTATTTTGTTGACTATAAATCCTCACATGCCATGTTCAGAGGGTCATATTAAAAAAAGGTACAGTAAATTTTCTTATACTTCATGATTTTCATAATTTGTTACATTGTGTCTCACACCTTTGTGTCAGAATTCTGAGATGTTTTTTTTCTAAACGGGGGCCATCGCAATACAACAGAAAGAGCAATTAGCTTTTCCCTATGAATTCTCTCATACCATATTCAGAGGGTCATATTTTAAAAATGGTACAGCAACATTTCCTGAAGTTCAGGATTTTGAGAGTCTGTTACATTGTGTCTCACACCTCAGTGGCAGAATTGTGAGACGATTTTATAATCAGGAGGGAGGGTCATAGCAATAAGCAGAAAGTGTCATCACCCTTTGCTCATCCTCCGTTAACCATATATTCTCATATGCCATGTTCTAAATGTCCCATTGTAAACTGCTATAATAACATTTCTTGCAAAATGCAAGATTTTGAGACTTCACGTTTTGCCTTTGTCTTATTTACTTGTTGTCTAACATGCCAGTTTGTGTTATTGTGAGTTTTGAAAATTGGTTTTCGATTTTCTGAAATGTGTTTCATATAAAAATGCAATTTGGATAATCATTACTTACATATTCCCCTTTACTGAGGATATGTGCAGTAATCCACTCGGATTAGTATTTTTAAAAATTACTATAGAGAGCCATCTACAGGCGAAAGGCGGCATAACATCACAGCAGCAGCATTTAAGGTGGAACAAAAAACGCGAATAAGAAGCTGGCGAATAAGCAGCCAACTTCAGCCTCGGTAATGCAATAGGATTGGGTGAGGTAGAAAAATATTTCTTCCTCTGAATCCAAACATTTTTGTAGGTGTTCTAGGACTTCTCGCCTCAGATAAAGCTGCCAATACATCACTTATTTCGACTCTATCAATATCAGCAGTGTTATCAGTACTGAGCCCTAAGTGTAGGTCCTGTCATCATATAAAAACTTGAATGTATCGACTGCATTCACCTGAAAAAATCTGATAAAATTGAAAAATACATCGGAAACAAATTTGCTTGTTTTTTTTCAGATCCAGAAGAGAATCATCATGAGACTCAAAACAGACCTGTTAGTAGTATAAAGCGACACCTTTCGTCAAACTTTTGACAGGTACCACGCCCCCTTTTCCAGCCAATGGTAGTCTGCGGTGGTTGGCTGTCCCGCCCCCTTGCCAGCCAATGGCGTGTTGTTATTTGTGCATGTCCCACCCCCTCAGGAGCCAATGGTGTGTCGTTGTTGGAACTCCCGCCTCCCCCCCAGCCGGTCGGTCCGGAGCCTCAGGGTCCCAAAGCCCCAAGGCAGTGCATCCCTCGCTTTAGGTGTGTGAAAGTGTGTATTGGTTTGTAAGGGGACCATGTCTGCCGTGGGGTTGAGTGCGCTCTATTATAACCCTAGGAAATCGGGTAGTTACGGCGGCGCAGGGAGTCTGGTGCGGGCCGCGAGATCCCGGGGTGTGAGCGGCGCTAGCTAGCCGTGGCCGGGTGGCCGAGTGGTTGTCCGGCCAGGCTGCTTATACGCTGCACAAGCTGAGTCTCAAAAGCAGCAGGGGTGCAAGCACACACACACACACTGACTGCGTAAAGTCTCACGGAAAGAATTCGCAGGACAAACACCATGTGAAATGTGAACCGCTTTATTTCAACAGGGGGTTTTCAAACACAGAAACAGCGCAGCAGCACTTTTTACACAAGTTACAGACTCCAGTTTGCAAGTATGTGAAATGTGAACCGCTTTATTTCAAGTGGGGGTTTTCAAACACTGAAACAACGCAGCACACACGCGTTACTGGCTCCTGTTTGCATTCAACAATTAAATGTTGGTGCGGAAAATTAGTTCGGTACACGTAACCACCACCCCAACATTGCTGAGAAACTTTGCGGCATCTGAAAAAGCATTCATAAACCCCTTCCGCTCCCCGTGTCTAAAGCCATGCGAACCACACTGGGCGATCTGATCTAGCAGGGCAAAAAAATTTGCCTGCGTAATCAGCGGGATGGTGTTACCACAGGTTCTGTGCAAAAGACGCTGTATTTTGGAATACACACTGTAGAACCCCCCAGTGTTGTTTTCTGTTTGGGAGTGTTAAAAAACCTTATTTTAAAACTGCTTAGCTTTTAAAGTTAAAAGCGACTGGTCTGTGCGCGGGTCTATAGGCCGTTAACCACGCCGCTTGACCCAGTAGCGCCACCACAGCCGTAAAGGAAACCGGTGTAACAACATGTCCGTGTAACTTGTTCCGTTCACCTGCAGCCCTGTGTGTAAGGATGCACCACATGTGTGGCGTTTTTATCATAGTTATCGTAGTTTTCTGATTTTAACAGTTTAGATTTCATTGATTGTTGTGTTGAAAAGTCTTTTATTTTTAACACCGTGTAGTTTTCTGATTTTGAGATGTGGATTATTGGCGTGGTAATAAAAAATCTTTTATTTTTTCACACAGCCGCTGTATCGACGAGCGGCAAAACAAATGTGGCGGAAACGTTGGACCCTAAGGTGGTGACTGCATCGGAGACGGCTGTTAAGACCCTGACCAAAGCCAGACGTGTCAAGCCTGCGGAGAAAAATCATAACGCGCCTAAAGACTTGGTGTTGGGTGATGTGCTAGATTCAGTGCGCGGTATTACACAGTCACTATCAACGGCGATCAGTAATGAGGTGGCCAAAAAACGAGCTTTAGAGCATCTAAGAGCGGTTTTAGCCGGTGTACAGACCTTGTTTCCAAAACAGATCCAGGTTTTCATCGCTAACCTCTTAGATATAATTTCTACAGAAGATGCCGCTCTAAGCTCAGGATTTCAGACCATGATGATGATATTTCATGCTTCATTGGTGCAAAACCCCGGTGATAAATGACTAAACATGCGGTCTAAAAAGTGTTTAAAAGACCGAGCACTTGCCAACAGCAAGCGTTTGTACATAAATAAAAGAATTAAACTGGCAAAAGCATGTTTGTTGCGTCGTCAAAGATTCAGAGAGAGGCATCAGATTTCCCAAGGGCCGCCCGAACCACACAATGAGAATGCCGTGGTAGAAAATAACTTAAGGCCCGAGGTTGTTGTAGCAGAACAGGATGTCGGTAACCGAGAACCGGTTGTACTGAACGATCTGAATCAAGTTGGTAGCGGTGCAGGGGCGAATAGAGACCCCTTAGTTTTCCTGGACCGTATACGTAGTTATAACAGGTCTTATAATAATTTTAGAGCAACAGAGCACCATGAAGAATTTCGTTTTGTTAATCTCGACAGAATAACCTCGTATGTACAGGCTATAGACGCTGTGCATGGTGCAGTCCAGAGAATATTGGATGAACTTTCTCCAAACATCGGGGCAAATGATTTTGTATAGCTGCGTTTGACTGCGGGTGGTTTTAACAAGCCCTTGTTCTCACGCAGGAGACATCCCGGAGAATTAAATGCTGCCGATTTTTTAAGCCACATCTCGGACCTCTTACAGAGCCACACAGAGGTTCTCACCAATGATAGCCACCGCTTAGTGGTGACGATAGTTAGGAATATGCAGGGGGGTGCCCGCCGAAGATTTAAATCCGTTCTGTACAGCCGGGTAATTGCTCAGAAAAAAGCGCACCTTATCGACTTACATTACACGGACGGTAATCTGTGTTTCGCCGGGTGTGTGTACGGTTTGTTGAATGAGGGTTGTACCGATGGGGAAATGTTACAGGGCGCTAAACGAATGCACAAAGAGTTGGGTTTTCCAGAGAATCGGAAAATTAGTTTGTCAGACATTACCGCTTTTGAAAAACATTTAAAGGTGGTCATTAAAATTTTGTACCACGACCAGGGTGATTGGAAATATTTTACAACGGGGCCCACACCACCAAATTTCTAAAATACTTTTTGTTCTACTGCATGAAGAGCATTTTTATGGGGTTTTAAATATTAAAGCTTTTGTGGGGGCGGCGTATTTTTGCACTAACTGCCATGCGGCGTATAGCCACAAGAACGCACATGCCTGTGTTAAAGCTTGTAAAACCTGTTTAGATCCCCACTGTTGCAAAATTGATGCCGAAATTCAGAATTGCCCGGCCTGTAAGGTCTTTTGTCGTAGCTCTCAGTGTTTGGCGAGACACTTGCGGAATGTGGCGACGGGTGTGAGTAAGTGTGAGCGCAGGGTCTTTTGTGAGAAATGTGGGGTTTATAACCTCGCAAGTCCCAAATGTAAAGAGAAACTGCTCGCGTTGTAACAACGTGATCGACACCCCAGACACAGATTTGTGCTACATACCGCCTTTGGACAACCCCTAAATTTCAAACAAGTACATTTTTTTCGACTTTGAATGCAAGCAAGAAACGGGGACACACATACCAAATTACGTCCACGCCCTTCATATTGACAATAAACGAAGCTGGGAATTTTATGGTGAAACTTGTCTAAAGGATTTTGTGTGTAAATTTATTGATAGACGTTTTGAAAACCATACGTTCATATCGCACAATGGCAAGGGATATGACAATTACCTAGTAATCAGACAGTTGTTAGCTGAAAAGATGGACGTTGAACTAATTAATCAGGGTGGCAAGATAATGTGTATGACTGTAAAAAGCTCTGAACATCAGATTTATCGATTCTTTAAACGTTCTACCTATGAAATTAAGCAAACTGCCGGCCGCCATGGGGTTCCCTGGGGCTAAGGGGAATTTTCCACACTTGATGAACACTTCAGAAAACCAAAATTATGTCGGACCGATGCCGCCGCCAGAACTTTACGGCGTTAACTACATGCTGCCGAGCGAGAAAGCCGAGTTTTTGGTTTGGTAAGAACAATGCAGGGGAAGTGTGTTTAACTTACAGAGAGTTGAAACGTTACTGCCAGTTGGATGTGGCAACTCTAAGAGAAGGCTGTATCAGGTTTCGGGACGAGGTCATGAATATGACCAGACAGACACGCGTGACTGAGTCAGGGGCCGCCTGCCTTGTGTGCATCGACCCCTTTCAGTTTGTGACCATCGCTAGTGTCTGCATGGCTATGTTCAGACTTATGTTTTTACAGGAAGAGACGATTGCGTTGCTACCCCATGAAAATTACCACCGGCAGCAAAAATGATTTTCTACACCCAGCATTCAATGGCTTATGTACATCGAACACACAGAGCCCGTTAAAATCCAACACGCGTTAACCACGGCCGGTGAGTTCAAGGTTGGCCCATATTTTGTGGATGGTTATGCTGTAATTGACGGAGTGCCGACAGCCTTTGAGTTCAACGGTTGTTTTTTTCACGGTTGTAGCGTTTGTTATTGTGAAAACGATTTTAATCCGCTGACAAACACTACTTTTGGTTGGTTGTACAGAAAGACGATGGTTAAAATTAATTTTCTCAAAATGAGGTTTTAACGTGCGTGTTTCGTGGGAGCAAGAGTTCAGAGACATGCTTGTTGAAAATGGAGACTTGGGTAAATTTCTAACAGCTGCGCAGTTACCAGAGCCTCTGCAACCGCATGAGTCGCTTTTTGGGGGGAGAACAAATGCGATTTGTTTGTATTACACAGCGCAGCCCGGTGAAAAAATTCATTACTATGATTTCACCAGTCTGTATCCGTTTGTGAACAAAACTAAAAAATAAAAAATACCCACTGGGGCACCCCCGAATAATATATAACAACTTTGGAGATTTAAAACGGTATTTCGGTTTAGTGAAGGTGAAAGTTTACCCACCCAGACGTTTGTACTTTCCAGTTCTTCCAACCAAAATTGACAAAAAACTGTCAACACTGTCGTACATGTGGTGAAACAAAACAGACCACCCCCTGTGAGCACAGTGATGAAGATCGCGCCTTGACTGGTGTCTGGTGCACCCCGGAATTACAGATGGCCTTAGATCTGGGGTATAGAGTGTGTAAAATGTACGAAATTAGGCATTTCGAAAAGGCCTCACACGATCTTTTTACCGACTACATCAAACTGCATCTGAAAGGGAAACAGGGAGCTTCGGGGTTTCCAGAGTGGTGTACGGATGTTGCGAAACAACAAAGATATATCAGCGAATATTATGAAAAAGAGGGTGTCCGGCTGGACCCCGGCAACATTAAAAAGAATCCGGCCAAAAGACAGCTTTCAAAAATTGCCTTGAACAGTTTGTGGGGGGAAGTACAGACAAAGAGACAATTTACCACAGACCACCATTGTGAGAAACCCCGATTAATTGTTCAGGTACTTATTTACGCCATATCATGAGCTGACCAGCGAAATCGATGCTGGACAACACATCAAGTTTGTATCAACAGGGCCCAAGTCGTATGGGTACAAGCTGTCTGGTGGGAAAGCCTGTTCACATTGAGCGTAATAATGGTGAAAATGTTAACTTTGAGAGTCTGCGGGACTTGGTTTTTGACTATGGCGTTAACCCTTATGCTGAGTGCCGGGAATTTAAACATTTCTATTCAACAGCCGATGATCGTGCGTGTTAAAAAGGATTGGCACATTGAGAGCCGGACCTTAAAGAAAACCCAAAAGGTGGTGTACGACAAGCGGGTGCTGCAAGAAAATTTGACATCATTGCCCTACGGATATTAACACGATGGATGTCAGGTTAAAACACCCTTTTTCAAGCATTTTGTCCAGACCCTCGAATTGCGGTAAAAGTTATTTTATAAAACAGCTCTTGGAGAACGGTGATACCGTTATGACTCGTAAACCCGAAAACATAGTCTGGTGTTACAGCTGCTGGCAACCTCTATCCGCTGAGTTGCTTGTGAAATTTCCATACATTCAGTTTATAGAAGGACTACCGACGTCGTTTTCCGACGACCAGCTACTGCCACCGGGTAGAGTAAATTTGATTATAGTTGATGATTTGATGGAGTCTGCGTGTGAAAATAATGAGATAGAAAAAGCTTTAACCAAATACGTACACCACCGAAACCTCAGCATCATGTATATGATCATGTATATCATCCAAAATGTGTTTTGTCAAAGCCGGAAAAGTAGAACCGTAGCGTTAGATACAAATTTCATGGTGCTGTTTAAAAACCCTAGAGATAAACTACAGATTATAACCCTGTCCCGGCAGATGTACCCTGGTAAAGCCAAATTTTATTTGGAAGCGTTCAATGACGCTACTAAAAAACCTTTCGGTTACTTGTTGGTGGATTTAAATGCCGACACCCCAGAAGACTATCGCTTGCGAACAAGTCTTTCCCCCCCAGATGTACCCACGTCTTATGTATTTAAAAAAAAAAATTAAAGTCAGTGATCTTGCAACCATAGACTCAGTAAAAAAAAAACACATTCGGTCCGTCGACATGTCTTCACGAGTTCAGTGAAACCTGACTCTTACATTTTCTGGTGAAAGCCAGCCCCAGTCAGCGGAAACCTATTCTCTGTGGGGCTTCAGGTGATCTTGTACAGGCAATAGCTAAAATCACCTTGAACACCTTGAAAGGGAACATACCGTTATCTGCTTAGCAGTTTGGGACCCTGAAGAGAAAGCATAAGCTTTTAAAGACTGTCAAAAGGGTCTTCCCAGTGGGCATTGATTCGTCGAATATACGTATATTTACGGCGAAATTACGTCTATACGTATATATACGTCGCCAAACCATCGTTGAACTCACTGTAGTCTCTCATGTTCACCAAGTCGGCCTGCCACTGCCAGTCCATTTCAGGTACCAGCGTCCTGTTTCTCTTAAAGCTCACACGCCGCCACACGTGGCGCTCACACCTGGGGAAGTCATGGCCCTCAACAGACTCCCCACGCTGCCGTAACTCCCCGCTTCCTTAGGGTTATAATAGAGCGCGCTCAACCCCGTGGCAGACATGATCGCCTTCCAACCCTCGTCACTAATATGTGCTTTTTCGAGGGGAATGCGGTGGCGGGTATTTGGACCTTGAGGCTCAGGACTGCTCAGTGGGGGAAGGCGGGACATCCGCTCCACAATGACACACCATTGGCTCGGGTGGAGGGAGGGACAGCTGACCATAACAACACACCATTGGTTGAAAAGGGGGCTGGACATCCGCCCACCACAGCCTCCCATTGGCTGAAAAAGGGGGCATGGTATCTGTCAAAAAGTTTGACGAAAGGCGTCGCTTTATACTACTTACAGGTCTTACTTAATATTATTTTGATTAAAAATAGTATTTTAATAAGCAATAAATGGCACATAAAATAGTTTGAAAGAGAAGACCACATAAAATCAACTACAAATGTGGGAACTTGTAAGATTATAAATTGCATGTAGCACATTAGCAACACTACAGTAATGCTAATATAACAATAGTATAAGAAAATCCTGATCCAATTCCTTTCAAATGTTGATACAAAATGTGAATGACTTCAGAAGTGGGTATTGGGTCTCCTGATGGAGATCAGAGATGAACTGAGATGTGTGGGAAGGTGTACAGAACCGTTAGACTCCCAGTTCCACATCAAGAGGCTGAGCACAATGGATGAGTTCTGTACACACGAGTGAGTCCTTGCTGCTGGTATGATATTACTGTATATTCTCTCTGGTGTAGAAAATATTCACTAGTATTCTAGGTTACAGATGGGTCATAATTTGACAGCCTACATTTGATTAATAGGATCCATCTCTGGCATACTTTCTTATTTTTAGTTTATAATGTATAATATTACTTATCTTTTAATGCCAAAATAAAGTGTTTTACATAATGTTCTATGTTCTAAAACGTTACTACAATTTAACTTTGAAATATGGTGACTTTGTATTCTAAGACTGAGCAAATACTGCAGAAAAGTGCAGTTAATATGTAAAAATGTGTTAGTTCCATTGAGTAGTCATGGGTAATGTGTATGTCTGATTAGTTGATTGATGAAGATCCAGTAGTAAAAAAACTTCTAATATTATTTCAAATATATTATTTCCAAATAAACCAACTTTGGAGAGTAGGTGGCAGTGATGTCAGAGGGAGTGTGTTCACAGTGTTGTCAAGGTATTGCTTATTGATTTTTAAGATGTTTTTACATTACATTTTTACTTTGATCAAGTTAAAATATGCACAAAATTTAGTTTATAGATACCTATGTGCTAAGCACTGAATTTGCAAGGTGTAAAGCTGCAAAACTGTCTTTTAAAGTATAAGGATTACAGTAGTACATTTGATCCTAAATATTTGAGTAAAAAAACATTGACTGGAAACTCACTTGAAAAACATCTAAGCTCAGTGAGAATTTGTTTTTCAGACAAATGACAAATGAACTGATGATGGAATTCAACTTCGCTGGCATAAACTGGAAAGATCAACGACAAAAGAGGGGCCTGGGAGAGACAAATCTTTATAGAGTAATTAAAGGTACTCTTATTTTATGTTGTACTTTCAAACTTTGGGTACTCTTTAATTAGGACAGACTATTGGTCCATTATTATGATGCAAGCTAAACTTAATACACTGATTAAGCTTTGAGCTTAGTAAACCTTAATGGTTCTTTCTTGAGATTAATCATAATTTATTTGAGTACTAATATTATAAAATTTTCTCCTAGCTGCAGTGCTGAAGTCCCACCCAACAACAACAGAAAATGAAATAAAGGAGCACAAAATGCTTTGTTTGAAGATTGCGTACGCAAGGCAGGGGGCCTGGAAGTATGGACACTGAAAATGATAAGTTGCTGGTTCTAACTGTTAGGACAATAAGAGAGGGCTTTGCAAATGGTGAACAGTAAAAATTGGTCTTAACTTCACATTGTAATCATATTTTCTTGGAAATATAGAAGTTATACGTTTCAAAATTTACATCTGAATTGAAATGTGTTTTTGACTTAAATATTAGCATGTTCAGGTAATTAGTTTGTGTTTGTCTTTACTATTTATATTGCCATGTTACAAGAATTTGTAGCTAAAGTTCACTAGTTGTGTCTTTTTATAATTAGCCTTTGTTGATTACAATATTGTATATCATGTATAATTTGAACTACATATTTTTCAGGTGTTTGATTATTCTGAAAATTAACAAATTCCTACACTAAGTCATTGGCTTGATTTATGCCTTGATTTAAAATCTCTTTGATGTATAATAGTCCTCTAAAGTTATCTGTATAATAGAACTCCAACCATTTATATATAATGAACATATAATCATAGATGTATAATTGACGTATAACAATATACGTATATTAGAATTTCATTCTAGACAAATTATGGACCACATTTATACGTCTAAGGTATTCGTTTAATAGACTTATATTCTACATCTTTTGCCCTCTGGGCCAATTGCTGTTCATGAGCTCCTAGATCCACTTGTTCCCAGTGGAACCAGCCTGGAGCAGCAGAACAGAGGTTTTGTTTCATTATATTGTCTGCCATTGTAAAACAAGTTATCCCTTAGGGATAAAAACTCTCTCTCGAGTCATGTGTATCTCCTGTATTTGCCCCATATTCCCAGGGCTCATCTCTCAGCTGAGTGATCAATAGCTGAACTCCACATTGGGGTACAACAGAGCCTGCTGTGGAATTGGGCAGGGGAGGGCCGGTTGTGCTCCTGAACTAGTCCCCTCCTCTCCTACTCTCGTATTTGAATCACAGTCTATAAACTCCAGCCCTATTGCTTTTTTATTTATTTTGTTTAAAAAACAGCTCTGGTGAGTTATGTATTTAACAATAACATTTCACAAATCTATCCAAAACAATTCTGGTACAATTCTTTTTTTACTCGAAGGTCTTTAGCTTAGTGGGCAAGACCTGGGTTCGAGCCTATACAGTGAGGCATGAACTAGGGTGGGAGTGGCAGGGGTACAAGCCCTAGAAACCAAATCCCTTACAATAAGAGAAGGGCAGACAGTTAAATGGGGATAATTTCGAAGTTGCAAATATGAGATACCATAGCACGGTTTTTTTCACTCCCTGGCGAGACGGGCTTCCATAGTTATGTGTATTCTTGATATATCAGAAGGGGGCACTCTTCTCTTTACCGCACGTAGTCCCGAATACCGTGTATGGAGTTTGCGTGAGTGAGGTCAGTAACGAGCTTGATCAGACCCAATCTACTGCTTTCATCCAAAACAGCCCTTTATTTGGGCTTCAAACACTTAACAACATTGACATATTTAGACAATGTCTGCCTGGAATTTCCTCCCCCTTAAACATTTGTTATATCTCTGCAGCAGAACATAGCAGGAGCCTGGTTCAGGTCTTAAATTGAAGCTAGCCCCCTTGGCTTTGAGTGTGAATAGTCAAATTTCTTAATGTGCCCACTCAGCAGACAAACATATGAAAAAAAAAACAGCTGGTGAACATGTTTTTTTGGTCTTCAGAGGTCATATTTTTCAACTATATGCATGTCAAGGGCCTGGGAATGATTTGAAAACCTTGTTCTAGGTAACTACTAGATTGGATAAAAATCTGGGACAAATTGATCAATTAGAAAAAATTCTACATCATGTTTTGTGAAGACTGGACCTGGAATGACATTAATAAATTAATACAAAATCATGAAAATAAGAATAAAAACCATTGCAATTGCTATAAAAACCTTTAGACACTGCTAGAGAGCCTTTATCTGCTGTTATGCAATGAAAACAAAACCTCAGTTAACTTCTGGTGTGGAAAAAAAGGAGCACTGATAAGAAACTGATACTGACACGCTGGGCTGGCCAGGTGTTTTTATTGGGATTCTGCTAGTTCATTAATTTATTGGTTTATTGCATAGTACTGTCATGTCTGTGGAAACAAACTTTATGGTTTTGTTGTGGTGATATTGGAGAATACGTGCATGTGAGAAAATTTGTAGAGCGGTTTCAAACAAACGTTATCTCAAATATAAAAAGTGTCACCTGGGGAGACAGGAGTACCTCCCCCGGTGACCTCGATACGGACTACCTCCACCTGTTACCCCTCACACTCAATGTTTCAGAAAAAGGGTTTTAATTTAAGCTTTGCCCAGCAGTGTTTGAGCAGAGAAAAGAAACAGAAGCGGTATTCGCGCCGGTCTAGCACAGTAACCACTAACTCAAATAATTCAATAATAATAATAACAATTATAATACTAATAATAGCGAAAGAACACCGACTTCTTCTTAAAAAAAACTATTAACATAGTGCGTTTCCAACACTGGCTGGAGACTCTGTGTGTCCGGGCTCAGCGGTTATATAGGACAGGACTCGGCGAGCTGCAGGTGAAACTCATTGCTCTGCGCTCCCCGTGCGGAATGCGCGTCTCCTCCCTCCAGACTCGTCACACCGCCTTCATACTCTTCAGCGGGGGAAAAAAAACAACAAACTCACCTTTACTGTCTTCATACATGCCTCTTAAATCCCAGAGTCAGTACTGGGTTTCTCTGTTCGAGGTTACAAGCAGAAACAATAAAAGTGCTGAAAGCAGGAAGTTATTTTTGCTCGTAGGCATAAACGTGTAAAAATACATTTTCTGATTCCTAAAACCTAATAAAATCCACGTACAGTAAGTCTCCCTTTTGTTCCCAACGCACATAACTGAATATAAACCAGTCAAGTTCAGGTATTTTTCTGCTGAATATGAATACACTAGTTCTGGCGCAGCTGTTACAACAAAGATACTTACGAACTATTTTTTTCATACGAGCTACTGCCGTTTTTAAATGGAATATTTTTTCAATTCGCTAAATCACACGAAACACCAACAACACTCATCGTAAGCATCTGACCAATCACATTCCTGAATTTTAAAAGTATTTAGTATTTATTTTAACTTGTTTTTTTAAAAAATATACACCTGTTTTACATATTCTTGCCATTTTTGGCATATTGTAAGTGGTTTGTAACTTCAAATTGATAATTCCTGATCTTTATAACTGTATCATTTCTTTTTACCTTGTTTTAATATGTTTTAATTATTTTTGCATTTTATAGAACTTTTTAATATATTGTGAGCATTTTAGCAAAATTTTTAAATAGGACTATCAATGCTCCTGACTTTTAAACCTGTATTTATTCTGACATTATTCTCTCCAACTGCAGATGAGGAGGGATGCATTTGATTTTTAAATTGGTTGATTTTGGGGGAAAATGTACATTAATTTCTTTGTACGTATCAACAGTGGGAAACTTGGCATTTTGGGATGAATTGCAATCTTTACTGCAAGGCCCTGAGACTGATATAGAAATGATGTGAGATTTAAATGACACGTTTGATAAATCAGACAGGCCCAGTACAACATCTAAAATGGCAGAACCCTCTAAAGTACTGAAATATTTTAGGCACATTCATAATCTACAAGATGTTTTGTGGTTACTGTGTCCTGCTACCCTTTCATATTTTTTAGTGTGCATGAATGTGTCCCACTTCTTTTACTAGTTTTTAAGGAAGATTCTGAAATATCTGATTACGAGATCAAGCCAGAAAAAAAATGATGACAATTAGTAGGAAGAAAGATACAATGTATTGACAATGTAATATGCTTTAAAGGATTAAAAGGAAAATAAATACTTTATCTATGCAAACTAATTCAACTGAACTCCTCTAAACACTATAGCCCGAAGAATTGCCGAAGCACAATGTATCACTTTGGGTGACACTAAAGGAAGAGGAACACAACACTCAAAACCACAAACAACTTATTTTCAACAGCAAAAATATGCTTGAAAATATTTGACAAAAAAAAGAAACCTTACACGCATGGAAACCAATATTTATCTGCTAGGGTAGAATGCAGCAGAGAACAGTAGGGCAGAAGGTTAGTGTAACTCTATAGTGCATCACAGAGGCTGGTCTCTTCCCCTCATTATGCAGGCTGACTTGTTCACAGTGAACTGTCCTCCAGCGATCCTCCTCGTCAGCTGCAATCACTGACATCAGACATGATGTTAATACTCTGACAGCACTTTGGCTGATTTAGTTAATGCGTTTTCCTATTAAACAGGAGATCTTGAGTTCAAATCCCAGTGGTGCCTCTCTTCCTGTCTTGTCTTATAGAATGTATCACTATGGATGATCACGTGCGGCTTGATTTTGTTAAATGCAAGTTTTCATTTTCTTTCTAGAACAACTTGCTTTTCATGAAATTCATACAGCTTGCGAAAGATGAAACACAGATCTTGCTTATCAGTGCAAAACAAATATTACAGGCCGGCAAGAATAAAGTCTTTTTTTTTTACCAAAAGCTTGCAAATGGAGAAAAGGGTTGCACGTGAGTCTCTGGGAGCTGTTAATTGAAAGGTTAGTGGTTCGAGCCCATTTCTCATTATTCTACTTAATTGGATTCCTTAGTAAAACCTTAACCCACTTGATATTTGCAGGAAATGCAGTTGTTTTGTGTGTCAAACTACAACAAGTAAACAAGTGAGTACATTAGTCATTATCACTGGGAATGACCAGTCATGGCCAGCATTCAAGGGAATCATATTCAGCCATGGACTTTGACCTTCAAATGGCTGGCGGGAGAATTCATTTATACTCTCGTTGCACCCTTAGTTAAAATATTTAAAATTACAATACAGATTTGTTGGAGAACTTGAAAAGCAAAAAAGACAGTTGGACAGCATGATTATGTTAGGACTGTACATTTGTATTTCAATACTTTTGTATATTTATCTTAATTTTAATATAGATGTAACCATAAATGCTGTTCTATATATATATAAAGATTGTTGTATTTTATAATATTTTAGCAGAGGGCACAAGGGGGTCTATTATACCTTGCGAAACATCCAAGACAACTATAATAGAGGCTCATATTTTTTTTAAAAAGTGCTTTAAAAGAAAACCAAAATTTGTATGATATCATCCCTTAATACCGACGTTCAGTTGAAGGATTTGAAGAAGCAACACAGATAGGTGAGTACATTGATTTTGGACCCATGTTTGCATCTGAATAATCTTTCCTCCTGGAAAGAATTAAAAACAGGTCTGTTTTGAGTCTCATGATGAGTCTCTTCTGGATCTGTAAATTTGTTTCCGATGTATTTTTCAATTTTATCAGATTTTTTCAGGTGAATGCAGTTGATACGTTCAAGTTTTTCTATGATGACAGGACCCACACTTAGGGCTCAGTACTGATAACACTGCTGATATTGATGGAGTAGAAATAAGTGATGTATTGGCAGCTTTATCTGAAACGAGAAGTCCTAGAACACCTACAAAAATGTTAGGATTCAGAGGAAGAAATATTTTTCTACCTCACCCAATCCTATTGTATTAACGAAGCTGAAGTTGGCTGCTTATTCGCCAGCTTCTTATTCGCGTTTTTCGTTCCAGTGCTGCTGCTGTGATGTTATGCCGCCTTTCGCCTGTAGATGGCTCTCTATAGTCATTTTTAAAAATACTAATCCGAGTGGATTACTGCACATATCCTCAGTAAAGGGGAATATGTAAGTAATGATTATCCAAATTGCATTTTTGTATGAAACACATTTCAGAAAATCGAAAACCAATTTTCAAAACTCACAATAACACAAACTGGCATGTTAGACAACAAGTAAATAAGACAAAGGCAAAACGTGAATTCTCAAAGTCTTAAAATCTTGCATTTTGCAAGAAATGTTATTATAGCAGTTTACAATGGGACATTTAGAACATGGCATATGAGAATATATGGTTAACGGAGGATGAGCAAAGGGTGATGACACTTTCTGCGTATTGCTATGACCCTCCCTCCTGATTATAAAATTGTCTCACAATTCTGCCAATGAGGTGTGAGACACAATGTAACAGACTCTCAAAATCCTGAACTTCAGGAAATGTTGCTGTACCATTTTTAAGATATGACCTTCTGAATATGGCATGAGAGAATTCATAGGGAAAAGCTAATTGCTCTTTCTGTTGTATTGCGATGGCCCCTGTTTAAAAAAAAAACATCTCAGAATTCTGACACAAAGGTGTGAGACACAATGTAACAAATTATGAAAATCATGAACTATAAGAAAATTTACTGTACCTTTTTTTAATATGACCCTCTGAACATGGCATGTGAGGATTTATAGTCAACAAAATAGCACCCCTTCTGCTGAATTACTTTTTCCCTCCTTCCTCATTACCAAAACACTGACACTAAGGTAAGAGAGTCAAAATCACTCACCACGAACATTTGTAATGACAAAACTTCACTGTTGCATTTCTGCGTTGTGACATTCTGAACATGGCATGTTAAAGTATATAGAAAACCTAGATCAGAACAGGCTAAATGTAATTCATAGTGATTTATATTTTTTTAATTCTTTCTAAATGAAAAAATATGTTTTTCAGTGATTATGACACTTCTGTATTACATAAAATATGCTTCAATGCCAAAATAAATAATAATGGAAAAAATACCCACATTGGACATTCATAGTTGTGATTATAGGAATGTTATATATCAGGTGGGTAGCTGTGTCAGCATGCGTAGGCTGCAAAGGAAAAAGTAAAGGATTATTCCATGCTGAAAAGAGAAGAAAGGAAACATAACGTGTTGGCCGTGGAGCCTTCTTCAGGTGTGAGAAAGACAGGGCAGTAAGCAAAGATAATTTCCTTTATCTTTGCTTACTGCAGTTTAAAGACGTTAGGAAGTTTTACGGCTAACAGCTCCACATCAACTTCCTTTTATAACTAACCTCATCAGATCCCTCAACTCCCAACTCTTCCAATTTCTCACTTCAGAGAAGGATAAAAAACTCAATCATCCTCTACAGAGAAAAACCATCAACACCCCTACCACCTCCACCAATCCTAACCTTGTTTTTACTATACCGTCTGACCTTTCCCTTTCACCCCTTTGCATCCTCGGCTAACTTATTTTAAAATTACAATAGACTGTATAGTATTTATGTTTAAAATTAAGGTAAATATGTCAAAATATCAAAATCCAACTGCACAGTGCTATCGTAACAATGCTTGTCAAGTTCTCAAACAAACCTGCATTGTATTTTTAAAATATTTCAGCAGAGGATTCAACTGGAGTATAAATGAAGATTCAACGATAATTTTTTTTGAGTGAATATGGTTTTCTGGGGAGTTGCAATGTTGGGCATTATTGGACATTTCCCGGTGACCCTGACACGTGTTAAACACTCGCATTTCCTGCAAATATTAAAATGGTTATGGTTTCGCCGAGAAATCCAATTGATTTCAGACAACATTTAGTTGACAACATTGCAGAAGAATCCCATCGCTGGGTGGACTCGAACCACCAACCTTTCAGTTAACAGCCGAACGCGCTAACCGATTGCGCCACAGAGACTGACTGGCGGATTCTTCTATCGAATCACAAGTTTTCGGTTAAAAAATAATAATCTTACCGTTTATTTTGCCAGCCGGTAATATTTCTTCTGCACTGATAACCAAGAATTGAATTTCATTTTTCGCAAGCTGTGTGAATTTCATCAAAAACGGAAAAAAAGTTTTCCAGAAAGAAAATGAACACCTGCATTTAACGAAATTAAGCCCTTTGTGATTGCCCGAAATGATACGTTCTGTACTACAAGATAGGAAGAAAGACACGGCTGGGATTTGAATCTCGGTTCTTTTGGTTAATAGAGAAGCGCTTTATCCAACTAGGCTACGGTGACAGGACAACCATCACCTTTTACAGCCACTTGGACACACCGCTCTGAGACATCTGCGTTCAGTAAGCGCTGAACCTGCGCTCAGAGCAAATTGCCTCTTTTACATAGCAGCCCCGACACTGAGAAACGAAGAGAACTGGCTTTTATCTGGCATTTTCATGTCCAATGCGTTTGACATCTCCCAAGGGCGACAGAGTTCTTTTGCGACACTATTTCTTCTTCTTTTTTATTTCTGTACGCTTTGATAAAAAACGAGAAATCGTGCAAGGGAAAAATGTCTTTTTTTTTTCATAGAGAAAACGTGCACCAGGAAATGTTGTGTTGAGAAGAAATGATTTAACATGATACGTGACCTAATTTATCAGAGCAATTGCTCACCCAGCAAGGTCTGGAGAGGTTGGGGAGTCTGGTGGATGTGATAATTATACGGTGTTGTGGAAGAAAACAGTCTTTCTTTGAATTCTCAGTCAATCGGAATTTCAGTGCGAAACATAAACCCCTTGTCTGATTTAAAGAGATTATATTTTAAAACTCATAAAAAATCAGAAAACACATGTTTCTCACTTTGAAATTTTAGACGGAGCGGTGCATTACTAGTAGAGGCGCTGAGCACACTATGGGGAAATTCAAGTCATGTGAAATGCCAGCGGTTTAATAAACAACGCGTCTGATTTCGGATCATAAGATTATAGGTTCGACTTCTACCTGGCTCGTGTAAATTTTATTATAGCTCCTCAGTAATAGATGTATATTATGTAATGAACCGCACCTGAAAGCAAACGTTGGGTCTGTTTCCTTTGTTTTCCAGCATGAAATAGCAAATCGTTACAAAAAGCACCTGCTAATGTCCAACAGCGGTTTTTTTTTTTCAAATTACATTTTCAGGCTTCAGACACTTTTTAATAAAACAAAAGTGTCCGGAAACTCATTAACTTTCAGGTTTGCTTGAACCTGTATTAAAAAAAAAGTTATCTGAAACTTCTGTGATTCCATTATCTGATGTAGCTGTCTCTAAAGTTGGACGTGATGTTAAGCAGATGTGAACTGTGCCTTTTCTCTTAAAAAAAAAACAAAGTTCTTTTTTTCCTCTTCACTCCAATGCTGGGGACTGTAAGCCTGTGTGAGCTCCACACTGCGTGTCCTGTACTGCTCTATTTTGTTTAGATTATCTATGTGGTGTACAGATAGAACTCAACTGCATTGTGTGAATTCCGTGTTCAGGACCAGCAGAACCTGAAAAAGTAACAGCTGACCTCGACGTGATTTGAACACGCAGCCTTCTGATCTGGAGTCAGACGCGCTACCGTTGCGCCACGAAGTCACGGCTGTCTGTGCCTTTGAATTCCCCAAAGGAGACAAATCAGCTTCACAAAAAAAAAAATCTCCTATGAAGAGCGCAGCTCTTCCAAAGAGAGTCTCTTCTTCCCAGACCACATTTTATTCTTCCTGCGCAGCTCTTGTGCAGGTGTTGTTCTCAATTACAGATCCAGGAACACTGATTGTTTTTTCTATTTTTTTAAATTAAGTACCCCAAGGTGCAACGGTAGCACGTCTGACTCTAAATCCCCAAGTTCATTTTCAAAGTATATCGGAGTCAACTGATACTGATCAGGTTCTGCTGCTACTGAACCCGCAGTCTTCACCTTAAAGTTCAATTCCCCAAGCTTTTTGACCTTATATGTCCATCCCGTCTCGTCAAAACTCGTATTTTCACAGGGTACCCTTCATAAATCGCAGTATAGAATGAAAAAACTCCAGTAGATCTCGGCCGCTGTTGGTGATTTTCCTTTAAAAATAAATGAATCTCTGGAAATTTTACGGAGTATCACTTTCACTGAGACCGAGAAGTGTTAAGCTGTACATGCGTCTTTGTGGTTTGGTTGTTAACCAAAAGGGTGGTGGTTTGAGCCCTTCCAGGGACGATATGAGCCTTTTAATGTACACACCCTCCTCACTTCATTTCTCCACGTCCGGTCTTGTACCGCTAACAAATACAGAGCCCGTAGGAGGCAGTAAGCTCGCATATATAGCTCTCTGTGTATATAATGAAGAAGCAGAGGTTAGTTTCTCATCTGCGCGTTACAGAGCCTTACGCAACTCGTAGTGTACCACGGGGCATCAATCATTCCAGGCGGAAATGGACTCCTTTTTGTTTCTCGAGGGATCATATTAAACATTTCATTAGTATCGAGAGGAGGATCACCATGGAACACAAAAACAAACAGTTTCATTCTGTCTTTTTTAGAAAGTAGCGTTTGTGCTGCATTAATTATATTTTCGTGGAAATATAGAAGTTGTAAATGTTAAAATTTATATTTGAATCGAAATGTGGTTTTGAGTTAAATTTTAGCGGGATCATGTGATTAGTTTGTTTGTCATTACTATATATATTGCCATGTTACTAGAATTTGTAACTGAAGTTTACTAGTTGTGTTTTTATGATGATTAGCCATTTGTTGATTACAATATTGTATATAATGTATAATTTGAACTACATATTTTTCAGGTGTGAATAATTGTATATTTTAAGAATACATTTCTAAAACAAATCATTGGCTTTATTTACTAGTTTCTACACCTATAAAATATTTATTTGATGTATAATAGGCCTTTAACTATATATGTATATTAGTCCTCTAAATTTATCCGTATAATATAACTCCAGCCATTTATGTATAATAAACATATAATCATAGATGTCTAATTGACGTATAATGATATATGTATATTTGAATTTCATTCTAGACCAGTTACAGAGCACATTTATACGTCTAAAGTATGCGTTTAATAGCCATATATTCTACATCTTTTGTCCACTGGGATGTGCCGATTTTAATTTAACAAAGCTAGATACACATTTTCTAATGCAGCCTTCATTACAAGACAGTTTGTTTCTCGAAAGCGTGTTATGTAAAAAAGAGAAAAACGAAAATATATAGATGACAATCTTTCAAAGCTGAAGATTTTACTTTTGAAAAATTGACATTTTATGTATGCAGATGCATTCGCTGGTTCTAGAACTTTGCTGTGCTTCCTGAATCATTTTCAGCGTTATAAAGTGGGTGTAGAGGGAGCGATCACTTTGTAGAGCAGTTGACAGGCTGGAGATGTTCAGACTACTCTCGTTATTTCTCAAATGCTTACATCATTTTTCTTTCACGCTAGGACGCGAGTGTGTACATGGGCTTGGTTTTCGTTTCACTGATTCTCATTGAAGATTTGGGAATTAACGACGAAAGATTCAGTTTGGCAGAAGGTTTGGTTCACAACGATCTTGAAGACACGCCATGTAAGGCAGAGTGTGATGATTTGTACTATAAAAGACCAAGTGCTCAAAGTGACGTCTGCGTTTACCATTTAGACTTTTCCATCTCGGGCACACTTTTAGAAAGCAAAGATAGAGTAGTTGTGTTGAATCACACTAAGACATCTGTTAGCAGAGTGGTGCAGCGGAACCGTGCTGGGCCCTTAATCCAGAAATTGACTGATTGAAACCATCCTCAGCTATGTACATTTTATGCACGATTGATAAGCACACCATCAGTTTAATGAAGTACATTAAAACTGATTTTTCTCTCGTGTGTGTGCAAGCTTCACACTTACAGTACTCTTTAATCTTTACCAATAGCAGATGCCCAAATGTATCTTTGGTTGTTCTGAGATCCTTGATAGTTTCCTCAAATCCTTCAAATGAACATCCATATCAAAGCAATTATGTTTAATTTTATTACAATTAAGGTACATATACAAAATATCAACACACAATTGTATAATGCTCATTTAATAATGATTGTCAAGGATTGTCAAGTTCTCCAACAAATCTGTGTTCTAATTTTAAAATATTTTTGCTAAGGATACAACGGGTGTATAAATGAATTCTCCTGACAGCCAGTTGAAGATAAAATTCCACATGTGAAAATGGTTTTCTTGGACATTGACAGGTACTTAATTGTTTACTTGTAGTTCCACACGAGTAAAATCCATATTTCCTGCAAATTTCAGGAGGGCTTGCGAAGAAATCCCATCAAGTTTTAGCAGAGGTTATGGTTACAGCGGAACAGTCTGAAGCTCGTCCCTTAGTGGGTTTGAACCACCAGCCCTTCATTTAACAGCTGCACAGAGACACACTCCCGTTGCTTTTTGCTGTTCACACGTTTGTAATTAAAGAATTATAAAATACTGACATTTTCCTGCCAGCCGGCAGTATATCTTCTGCACTGACCATGAATAACCAATAACTTTATTTCATCTTTCGCAGTCTGTAATCCACAGAAAAGGAAGTGAATACTTGTATTAAGCTAAATTAAGATGACGGAGATGCACTGCCGTTGTTTTTCTCCACTTTTCGTTAAAAGGAGAAAAATCACTGATATTTTCTTGCGGTATTTCTTCTGTCCTGATTAGCAAGACTTATATTTTATCTTTCAGAAGTTGTATGAATTTCTTGAAGTTCAGAAACAACTTGTTCCACAAAGGAAATGAACACTTGGTTCAAAGTAAATCAAGACATATGTATCTCTCACCGCGTGTGCTCTTATCTGTCCATCTCTCTACTTTTCTCTCACTCTGACAGTCTGTGCAGAGTTTCTGAAGGGGATGTAACACCACTTGGCAAAGAGAAAAATTATCAGAGGCAGAATAATAAATCATTATTCTCTTCTCAGTCTGATTCACAGCTCAGAGACAATCGGACAGAAGCTCCATACTTCTTTTTATCCGTCAATCCAGAACCAGAGGACGTTCAGACAATCCTGGAACAGCCTGGACTCAGGTCACATCTCCCCATTTTCTCCTTCCTCACAGCCACTTAGAGACAGAGAAGAGCTCCTGGTTCTCCTCTCTGTGAACTGGGCTCAAGACTCACTGATCTGTCAGCTGTGGACTCTGTTCCAGGTCAGAAGCAAGAAGCTTCTATTAACCCTTTCCAGGACCTCCAGCCCTTCAGTATTACTTTCTTTACTGTATGTCAATCTCCAAACATGTTTTATAAATGTTTTCTAACACACGTGAGTGTGGAATTATCTTTTAATGTAATAAACACAAGTAGTGACACTCTGGTCAGTACACTGTATATTGATTATTAGTAGCCGATGGGCCAATGACCGTGTCTACAGTAGTGACCAGTTGACCAGTCTATAGCTCTCAGCAGTGGGACTCAGATCACACAGAAGAAGACCTGTCTGTGTGTGATTCCACACCAGCCCAGGGAATCACCAGCTCTCATATGTCTCTCACAGGTGTCTCACAGTCTTATAAATTTACAATTAGATGAATTATTGTAACAGTTATACATTTAATTTAAATAATCAGACTACCTATGGAACTGAGAGCAGGCTGGAAATAAAACCAGGATACACATTTTAACCTCCAGGATCAGGTTCCTGATCCTCCTGGCTTCTATACTCTGATGATTCGTTTAAAACATTTAAATGCACTTATTACAGGGACTTGTACTCGTTCTCTACTGCTCCACACAGGTACGCCTTGTAACACATTCATCTGCGAAGTAAACTATTTTTTTTCCTGTTTAATGAATTTCATTCCTTGGTTTGTCACTCTCCTTTTACAACTGTTATGATTTGCTTCTCTTCACAGCCCGGTGTATTCTTTTTTGGGGGGGATGTTATATCTGTAAGAAAAGCCCCCCAGGCTCCGGACAGGAGTCTCCTCCAGCGGAGACGCGCTCTGCTCTGTTAGAAAGAGCGCTGTAATGTCACAGACACCAGCCTGAGCACCTGGATCAGAGAGCAAGACCGCGGGAGGGTGCGCACGGAGGAGAGTTATTGATCATTTATCTATCGAAAACCAATTAATTCAATTGAAAAACCGTAGAATAAACGATTAACTTCACCGATTGGTGAGTACTGGTTCTTTTTCTGTTTTTGATCCTGTTTTAAATATCTAGAAAACAGTCAATAAAGACTGTATCGATCAATTACCACAGTGTGTTTAGTGTAAAAAATGTTCAAACCGAAATTAAACAATGATTATTCTTATTATTATTTAGGTAACTGTATCCTAGAGCTAAAAAAATCTATTCCAAGTTGATAAATGTATGTACAGTGCCTTGCGAAAGTATTCGGCCCCCTTGAACTTTTCAACCTTTTGCCACATTTCAAGCTTCAAACATAAAGATATAAATTTTTTATTTTATGTGAAGAATCACCAACAAGTGGGACACAATTGTGAAGTGGAACGAAATCTATTGGATTTTTGAAACTTTTTTAACTAATAAAAAAATGAAAAGTGGGGCGTGCAAAATTATTCGGCCCCTTTACTTTCAGTGCAGCAAACTCACTCCAGAAGTTCAGCGAGGATCTCTGAATGATCCAATGTTTTCCTAAATGACTGATGGTGATAAATAGAATCCACCTGTGTGTAATCAAGTCTCTGTATAAATGCACCTGCTCTGTGATAGTCTCAAGGTTCTGTTGAAAGCGCAGAGAGCATCATGAAGACCAAGGAACACACCAGGCAGGTCCGTAATACTGTTGTGGAGAAGTTTAAAGCCGGATTTGGATACAAAAAGATTTCCCAAGCTTCAAACATCCCAAGGAGCACTGTGCAAGCGATCATCTTGAAATGGAAGGAGTATCAGACCACTGCAAATCTACCAAGACCTGGCCGTCCCTCTAAACTTTCAGCTCAGACAAGGAGAAGACTGATCAGAGATGCAGCCAAGAGGCCCATGATCACTCTGGATGAACTGCAGAGAACTACAGCTGAGGTGGGAGAGTCTGTCCATAGGACAACAATCAGTCTTACACTGCACAAATCTGGCCTTTATGGAGTGGCAAGAAGAAAGCCATTTCTCAAAGATATCCATAAAAAGTCTCGTCTAAAGTTTGCCACAAGCCACCTGGGAGACACCCCAAACATGTGGAAGAAGGTGCTCTGGTCAGATGAAACCAAAATCGAACTTTTTGGCCACAATGCAAAACGATATGTTTGGCGTAAAAGCAACACAGCTCATCACCCTCAATACACCATCCCCACTGTCAAACATGGTGGTGGCAGCATCATGGTTTGGGCCTGCTTTTCTTCAGCAGGGACAGGGAAGATGGTTAAAATTGAGGGGAAGATGGATGCAGCCAAATACAGGACCATTCTGAATGAAAACCTGTTGGAGTCTGCAAAAGACCTGAAACTGGGACGGAGATTTATCTTCCAACAAGACAATGATCCCAAACATACAGCAAAATCTACAAAGGAATGGTTCACAAATAAACGTATCCAGGTGTTTGAATGGCCAAGTCAAAGTCCAGACCTGAATCCAATCGAGAATCTGTGGAAAGAGCTGAAAACTGCTGTTCACAAACGCTCTCCATCCAACCTCACTGAGCTCGAGCTGTTTTGCAAGGAAGAATGGGCAAGAATTTCAGTCTCTCGATGTGCAAAACTGATAGAGACATACCCCAAGCGACTTGCAGCTGTAATCGCAGCAAAAGGTGGCTCTACAAAGTATTAACGCAAGGGGGCCGAATAATTTTGCACGCCCCACTTTTCATTTTTTTATTAGTTAAAAAAGTTTCAAAAATCCAATAGATTTCGTTCCACTTCACAATTGTGTCCCACTTGTTGGTGATTCTTCACATAAAATAAAAAATTTATATCTTTATGTTTGAAGCCTGAAATGTGGCAAAAGGTTAAAAAGTTCAAGAGGGCCGAATACTTTCGCAAGGCACTGTAAGTAACAGTTTACATGTATTTTTTCCCGTGTTTATAAATCATAAGTATGGTAACCACGGGGACAGGCGCCACGTCACTGTGCGCGTCTAGGTGTATCTCGTTCATCACAAAGAGCGATGTAACGTCATGGGTAGCAACAAATACTAATACTAGTGTATTCATATCAATATTAATGAGAGTACAACTGGTTGTTTTAATGCTAGTGTTCATGTGAGTATTAATGATGATAGCGCTACTGATAGTTTTAGTTTTAATGTTAATATTCATGTAAATATTATTTATAATTATAGTGTTACTGTTAGAGAATTAACAGTAGTATTATTAGTTTTAATACTAGTTAGTCTAGCATTACTGTTATTCTCTTTGGGGGAATTAAAAGGACTTGTCACGAGTGACCGCGTGGCGCAACGGTAGCGCGTCTGACTCCAGATCAGAAGGTTGTGTGTTCAAATCACATCGAGGTCAGCTGGTGTGTTTGCAGGTGCTGCTGGTGCTGAACCTGGAAATTATACCATGCAGTCAGGTTTTCTCTGTACACCACATAGGTAATCTGAATGAAATAACAGTGCAGTACAGAACACCCAGATAGGAGCTTATGCAGCAGGTCATCTTGAACACGACAAGAGAAAAGGTACACTGCACATCTGTGAAACATCACGTCTGGCTTTAGAGACAGTAACATCAGAGAATGGAAGTTTCAGACTGCTTTTTTGTTACAGGTTCAAGCAAACCTGAAAGTTAGGGAGTGTTTGGTCACTTTTGTATGACAAAGTGTCTGAAGCCTGTAATTATAATTTGCCCTTTTTTAATTGTGGTTGAAATCCACTCCCATGTACCAAGACCTTACAGTATATTCATGTTTACTTAAATGACTAACTTTTGGACTATTGGACATTAGTTGGTGTTTTTTTTTTGTAACGATTTGCTATTTCATGCAGGAAAGAAAGGAACCCAGACCCAACGTTTGCTTTCAGGTGCGGTTCATTTACATAACGTACATCTATTTCTGAGGAGCCTCATTTGAATCACAAAACCCCGGTAGAAGTCGAATCGACAATCTTATAAACCGAAATCAGACGCGTTATCCATTAAACCACTAGCCCATCACGTAAATTAATTGCACCATGGTGAGTTCAGTTCCGCTACTAGTAATACCCCACCCCCATCTTAAATTTCTAAGTGAGAAACGTGTTTTCTACATTTTTTTTTTAGTTTTAAAAAATCATCACTTTTAAGCAGACAAAGCCTTTATGTGTCGCTCTGAATTTCTAATTGATTTAGAATTCCAAGACAAAAGCGTTTCGTTCCACAACGGCGTGAAATGATCACGTCTTTCACTCTACTTCTCTCTAGTGGTAAAGCAGATCTTGCTAGGTGAGCATTTGCTCCAGTAACTTAGGTCATTTTTCATGTTAACTCACTTCTTCTAAACACAACATTTCCCGGTGCATGTTTTCTCCATGAAAAAAGATATTTTTCCTTACATGATTTCTCGTTTTGTTTCATCAAAGTGTACAGAAAGAAGAAAGAAAGGAAAAGTGTCGTTAATGAACTCTGTCCTCCTTGGAAGATGTCAAGCGCATTGGACATGAAAAGTGCCCAATAAAAGCCATTTCTCTTCATTTCTCTTACGGTCAGGACTCCTGTTCCGTGTAAAGGAGGCAGCTTGCTCAGCCAGCAGACTCAGGGCTTACTGAATGCAGATGGCTCAGAGCGGTGTGTCCAAGCGGCTATAAAAGAGGAGAATTCTGCCGGCACCGTAGCTGAGTTGGTTTAAGTACCTGTCTCGTTGACTGGAGATCCTAGCTCCACATCCCAGCTGTGCCTTTCTTCCTGTCTTTTTGTGCAGAAACTACCATCTTGGACAACCACATAGGGCTTGATTTAGTTTAAAGCATGAATTTATTTCCTTTCTGCAACAACTTGTTTTTCAAGAAATTCATACAGCTTGTGAAAAATGAAATGTAATTCTTTGCTATCAGAGCAGTAGGAATATTGCCAACTGGCAAGAAAATGCAAGCAATGTTTATTTTTTGACCGGAAAGGTGCGAATGGAGAAAAGCTTCTCTCATCAGTCTCTGTGGCGCAATTGGCGAGCGCGTTCGGCTGTTAACTGAAAGGTTGGTGGTTTAAACCCACCCAGGGACGATCTTCTTATTATTGTCAATGTAAACACTGTCTCCGCTAAAGCTGAAACCTTAACCCTCTTTATATTTGCAGAAAATGCGAGTCTTTTGCCCGTGTCCAACAACAACACTTGAGACCGGGGAAGTCCAATAGTGATCAACACCGCAACTCCCCAGAAATCCATATTCACTCTTGGAAAAGTATCTTTGAATGGCTTGCAGGAGATATCATTTATACTCCTGTTGCGTCCTCTGCTAAAAGAGTTTAGAAATACAACGCAGATTTGTTTGAGAATTTGACAAGCACTGTTACAGTACCTTAGCACTGTGAAGTTGGATGTTGATATTTTGATATATTTACCTTAATTGTAACATAAATGTAAACATAAATGCTGTACAATCTATGCTGTACAATCAAACACAGGTATATTTTGAGTCTCATGCTGATCGTCCTGTGGATCCAAAAGAAAATTTTAAAGCTGATACATTTTCGATTGGAATTTGCATCTAGCTACAACGTCCCTGGAAAAGAGATTTTATGAGTTGTGTGCAATCGGTATCTTTTACTTTATGTATGGTAGTGGAAATAGTTTTAAAAATGTTTTCTAAAGAAGATTGTATTGCCAGGACCTGCCTTTAGCGCTCAGTAGCGATGACGCTGTTGATATAGATGGAGAAGAAATGTAAGATGAATTGATGATCTAAGCTAAAATAGCCCTAACACGCCTCCTGTAACAGTGTTTGTATTCATAGCAAGAAATATTATTTTTCAAACCCGAACGTTGCTTTTGCATTAAGTGTTATGAAACCATTAGCGGTTTCAGTAGCTTCTGAAGACCGCACTTTTCCAAACTGAAGCCTATAAGAACATTATTCAAGATACACCATGGCCCAGAATCGTGCATTGGGACAAAGATTAACATCCATTTAAAGTACTCCCAAATAAAAGATTTGACCGAAAAATTAAAAGAGTAGGCAAGTATTAAAACAAAACCATAACTTCTTGACTTCCAATCTCTTTCCTGGTTCAGGCCATGTAAAATGACATATTCAGTGGACTCATGCCGAGGTTGTGAGTTTAAGCCTCACCTGGAGCAGCCTGGTTTTCTGTCTTGACAGGTAAACAGTTTTTTGTGTTATTTGCTAAATGGAGAGAGGATTCTGTGTTAATTGTGCTCCTCCTGGGAGAGGTCAAGATGAGAAGTTCACCAGGCTGGTGGTAAATATCCTGTCCAGGAATATCGGGGCTGTAGGGGGTCAGATCTATAGATGTAGTAAACACATTAGTGGAGACAGTGTGTCTGCTCTCCGTGAGAGAGCCGGGCGGGAGGAATAATCTGTGGTCTGGGATGAAGAGACCCTCGTTGGAAGAGCGGCGCTCCTCACAGGAGAGAATGAAAACAATCTTTTTCAGGGACGCTGATATTTCTCTTTGGGTGAATTAAAAGCACGTGTCGCAAGTGACCTCGTGGCGCAACGGTAGCGCGTCTGACTCCAGATCAGAAGGTCGCGTGTTCAAATCATGTCGAGGTCAGCTGATGTGTTTGCAGGTGCTGCTGGTGCCAAACCTGGAATTCACACCATGCAGTTGGGTTTTAGCTGTACACCACCTAGGTAATCTGAACAGTACAGAACACCCAGTCAGGAGCTTATGCAGCATTTCATCTTGAACACGACAAGAGAAAAGGCACACTGCACATCCGCGAAACATCACGTCCGACTTTAGAGACAGTGACATCAGAGAATGGAAGTTTCAAACCGCTTTTCTGTTACAGGTTCAAGCAAACCTGAAAGTTAGGGAGTGTTTGGTCACTTTTGTATGAAAAAGTGTCTGAAGCCTGTAATTATAATTTGCCCTTCTTTTAATTGTGGTTGAAATCCACTCCCATGTACCAAGACCTTACAGTATATTCATGTTTACTTAAATGACTAACTATTGGACTATTGGACATTAGTTGGTGTTTTTGTTTTTGTAACGATTTGCTATTTCATGCAGGAAAGAAAGGAACCCAGACCCAACGTTTGCTTTCAGGTGGGGTTCATTTACATAACAGACATCTATTTCTGAGGAGCCTGATTTGAATCACACAACCCCGGTAGAAGTCGAATCGACAATCTTATAAACCGAAATCAGACGCGTTATCCATTAAACCACTAGCCCGTCACGTAAATTAATTGCACCATGGTGAGTTCAGTGCCGTTACTAGTAATACCCCACCCCCATCTTAAATTTCTAAGTGAGAAACGTGTTTTCTACATTTTTTTTAGTTTTAAAAAATCATCACTTTTAAGCAGACAAAGCCTATGTGTCGCTCTGAATTTCTAATTGATTTAGAATTCCAAGACAAAAGCGTTTCATTCCACAGCGGCGTGAAATGATCACGTCTTTCACTCTACTTCTCTCTAGTAGTAAAGCAGATCTTGCTTGGTGAGCATTTGCTCTGGTAAATTAGGTCACTTTTCATGTTAACTCACTTCTTCTAAACACAACATTTCCCGGTGCATGTTTTCTCCATGAAAAAAGACATTTTCCCTTACATGATTTCTCGTTTTGTTTCATCAAAGTGTACAGAAAGAAGAAAGAAAGGAAAAGTGTCGTTAATGAACTCTGTCCCCCTTGGGAGATGTCAAGTGCATTGGACATGAAAAGTGCCCGATAAAAGCCATTTCTCTTCATTTCTCTTACGGTCAGGGCTCCTGTTCCGTGTAAAGGAGGCAGCTTGCTCAGCCGGCGGACTCAGTGCTTACTAAACGCAGGTGTCTCAGAGCGGTGTGTCCAAGTGGCAGTAAAAGAAGAGAGTTCTGCCGGTGTCGTGGCTTAGATGGTTAAAGCGCCTCTTTAATAAACACGAGATCCTGGGTTTAAATCCCAGCGGTGCCTTTCTTCCTGTCTTCTTGCATCGTTTACTGTTATAGACAACATGCTTCTGCATTAAGTTTAATGGAGGTGTTTATTTCGTTTTTGGCACAACTTGTTTTTCAAGAACTCCACACATTGCGAAAGCTAAAATGCTTATCTTTGTTATCAGTGCAAAAGAATTACTGCCAGCTGGGAAGAAAATGACAACGATTTTTTTTTACTTTAGCCAAAAATCTGTGAATGTAGAAAAATACGACATGTGTCAGTTTCTATGGCACACTCAGTCAGAGTGTGCTTCAGTTAAACACAACGTTCGTAGATCAAACGCACCCAGAGACACACTTCGAATTAATCCGATCTAAACATTACCTTCTCTAAATGTGATTGAGTTTCTTTGCACGTCCTTAGCCATCTTGATGTTTGCAGAGATTTTCAACTTTTGACAAGAGTCAAACTACAAGTAAGTAGTTGAGTACCTAAGTCAATATCAACGGGAATGTGAATATAAATGTAAACATCAATATTTCTGCTGTCTCCTGAGAAACACAAGTATAGAGTCAAAACACAACAAATAATGCTAAAAAAATATTCAGTTAACACCCAGATGTGACAAAACACATTTAAGACGTATATCCCCTTTAAATATGTATTTCCTTAATATCAGTTCTCTTCCCTCCCCAGGATACCTGCAAATTCACTATCGCAAAATAAAGGCTGTGTGTAAGTCTTACATGTGTTCTGTCACATCTGGGTATTAAATTAATAGATGTGTTGTGTTATTTAATATGATTTGACTCCATGCTTGTGTTTCTCAGGAGACAGCAGAAATATTGGGGATTTGCGGCTACAGAAAATAATGTGAACTTTACAGGCAAAAGTTAGGTTACCTTAAAGAAACAAAAAACGTATTGTCAACGTGATTTTTTAAGACATTTGTTCGGAATAGTGTATCTTCTCGTGTCTGTGGCTGTTGTCCTACAATAACGGTGGTGAAATAGCAGGAATGTGCGGAAAGAATCGGAGATTGAACAGAAGACTCATCCAGTCGATAGTAAGGTTGTGTAGGACCGCACACCCTACGATGTCAGTGTTGAGTAGTGTGGTTTAAAAGCTTTTTCACGAACCAGGAAGGAGTACAAACCTACAGTCTTCTGATCCGTAATCAGACACATTATCCATTGTGCCATTGGCGTTTGTATTGCATTCCCATCCAGCACCACATTGAGTTCAGAGCCGCTACTATTCATGTTTTGTAGGTGTGTCTAGTTACTACGTCTTTCATTATGTCTGGTTTAAAATAATGTATCGAGGGATATTGACGGTAATATCATACGGATTTTGGTTTTCTTTTGATGGAAAATTGTATTAAAATACAACCCTCTTTCACATTTGTATAATACTTTCCCTTGCATCCTCAGATAAAAATTCTAAATACCAAAAAGTTACAATATATGGAATAGCATTTATTTTAAAATGTATTTTAAAATTTGCATTTATTTAGAGCTTAGTAAAGATAACATTGCTAATATTGATGGAGTAGAAATGTAAGATGAATTGATAGCTTTTTCTGAGCTTAAAAAGTCCTACAACGCCTCCTGTAACAGATAAGGACTCATAGCAAGACAGGACATGCTATTGCATTGCGCATTTTGCAGATACGACCAGTTTCTGGTTCTGGTGAGTGCATTTTTTCCAAACTGAAATTAACAAGAACATTTTCAAGATGCGCCATGTCCCTAAATCGTTCATCAGGACTACTATTAATATCAGGTGAAAGCAGTACAAAGCATAAATTTAACCTAAATATTAAGAGACTATATCTGTCAGCTACTGCTGTTATCACGACCACCAGGCAGTCAAGACCAAAGCGTAAGCGAGCTAATCAGCCCCAGCAGCGGGTGATTATTAACAAACACCGCCGTATGAGTTAAACCACCTGCGCACACTCACTGTGCGGTGCGCACTGCTATTTAAACCATCTTCACCTGCTTCCCTCTGCTCGGTATTGAGTCTACTCCTTGAGAGCTCTACCTGGCGTTTTTCCCCGTACCTCGTTTATTCTGGATTTTGGATTCCCCTTCTGCCTTTTCGACTTTGCACCTCGCCTCTCGCCTCGGACTGCCTGCTACCGGAGAACTTCCTGGATTACGACTTGCCTTTCGCCTTTTGACTACGACCTTGCCTCTCGTTTTGGTTTGTTCGCCTGCCTCATCTATCACCCGTGCCTGCGTCTGCACAGGATCCGTGTATCTTCCCACCAGGGATTCCTAACAGCTGTAAGCCATGTTCAGCCAATGCTAGAAATATTACTGCTCTACTACAGTAGCTAAAGAAAGCAAGTACAACTTAGAAACAGATCACAAGTCGAAGACATAAACCGACAAGGATGGGATTCGAACCCACGCGTACAAAGCACAACGGATTAGCAGTCCATCACCTTAACCACTCGGCAACCACATCATGAAAGCTGCCCCCCCCGGGCATGATTTTGCTCGGCGACCAGGCTCAGCACATCGACCTCAGATGTCTCAGAGCGGTGTGTCCAAGCGGCTGTATAAGAATAGGTAATAGGTTTATTCCATGCTGAAAAAAAGAAGAAAGAGAACACAACGTTTCGGCCGTGGAGCCTTCTTCAGGTGTGAGAGAGACAGGGCAGTATTCAAAGGTAAAGTAGCGGGAGAACAAAGGTTTGAGGGTGGGTACCCACCTGTATAAGAATAGTGTTCTGCCGGTGCTGTGGTAAAGCTGGTTAAAACACCTATTTCATAAAGAGGAGATCCTGGATCCGAATTCCAGCGGTACCTTTTTTTCCTGTCTTGTTTTACAGAACATGTAATTTGGGACACTCAAAGAGGTCTTGATTTGGTTTAATGCGTTTATTCATTTCCTTTGAAGAACAACTTTTTTTTTTTTAAATCATATAGCTTGCGAAAGATGAAATGCGAGTGAATTTTTTTGTTCACCAAAAGTATGTAAATGAAAAAAATCAAGGTGTAAGCATTTCTGTGGTGCAATCGGTTAGCGTGTTTAGCTATTAACCCCAAGGTGGGTTTTTTGATCCCACCCAGGGACGCACTTCTTCCTATAGTAAACATCATCACCGCAAAAATTTAATTGTTCCGCAAAACCTGAACTATTTTGATATTTGTAGTAGTAAACAATTGAGTACCAGAGTCAACATTACCGGGAATTTCCAATAATTTCCGATATTGGCAACTTGCGAGAAAGTTAGTATTCACCCATGGAATTATATGTTCCAGTGGGTGGCGGGAGAATTCACTTATGCTCCCGTTGCATCTTCAGCTAAAGTAATTTAAAATACAACGCAAAATTGTTTGAGAACTTGACAAGCAAAAACGACAGATCGCCGAAGTTGTATTTTAATATTTTCGTATATTTACTTTAATTTGAATATAAATGTTAACATAAATGCTGTTCAATATAATGTAATTTTGTTGTACTTTTGAAATATTTTAGCTGAGGATGCGAGGGGGGCTATTACACCTTGCCAAACATCTAAATAATTGTAAAAGAGGCTGGCATTTTAATAAAACGGGCGATCAAAAGAAAGCTACAAATAGTACGGTATTATGCTCAATATCCCTCAATATTGAAGGTCAAATGAAGAACTTGAAGAAACTCTCAAAGAATCAACGGCAATAGCAGAGGATGTTGATTTTGAACCAATGTTTTCACCTCAATTATCCAGCAGTCATTGCTTGACAGACTTCCTCAAGATATTCGGTGTTCTATACAGAAAATCGAAAATTAAAGGGCTAATGTGCCAAGAGGGGTGGTCCGAGGCAAAGACTGCGTTAGAGGAAGACTAAGCTCCGCACGATAACACGTGTCTAATACTCGGCCCCTGAAAAGCATCATATTCGTTGAACTGCCTACCAGCTGTGACTCTTGCACGAATTTCGCAGTACGTGGGTACGAGCTTATAATTCAGGAATAACAATGGTCAGACGTTTATGGTGGGTTTGTGTTTTGTATTATTTAATGAATGGAAAAAAACATTTTCAAAACTACAGCTCGAATGGAATAATAAAAAAAGTTTATTTGCCTGTTTGTTGTAACAGCTGTGCCAAAAATATTCATCTACAGATGCAGCCATTCAAAGTGCGCGGTACAGACACGTACTGGAGGTAATTGGCTACGGCATCGCGCATCGTGACACAAGATGACGCGGGGTACCGCGGTATGTGATTGGTTGACTGACAGGGGCACTCGTGGTCCGTTGGTCTGTCGTAGAAAGATTTACAGTAAACGTCTTTACTGTGTCCATTGTAGTATTTAATATTTATATGGAATTTTACCTCTGAAGGGAAATCTTAGTGCCTGAGCATAAAAAGAATAGGAGCATATTGCAACGCGTGTGAAGTCCATAAACGATATTAATTTTGGAACTTAAACATACAGTATATGGCTGGTCTCGGTACTTTAAAGAAGACATACACACCAGTATTCCATTTCTCCCTAAACATTTTAAGCATCGAAGACTTTAACTAACGTGATACCGGAGACAACAAGCATACTTTTAGAATTTGATTAAAAGGGAATATAATATGGAATCGCGTATCTCAAGAAATTAATAACGATATAATTATATTCATGTTGCAAAAAAACTGCAGCGGACATAAAAACTCCCTTGCTTTTAACAGAGCGTTCCATAATTTCTAATTACGAAAATGATTTAAACTGCGACACTTATCATTCACCAAGAGCTCGAAATATCACAAGGATCCTCTAGAGCACAGCAAAGACTGTATCAAAAGAATCACGTATCTCAAGAAATTAATAAGATATAATTATATTTGTGTACTGCGACAGGGCTGTTTCACCTCTGTCTTCATGTGACTCGATTCAAAAGCCATTTAGCAAAGAGGGGATGAGAAGAGTGACAAACTAGTATACAGTACAGTACTTCAGATCTTTTTTTCTGAACCGGGGAAAATCTGATCATGTTTCTCTATAACAATAATAAAAAAACATTGCCACACCCGGACTGTTAAACCAACGCATTAGCACGTCAAAGCCCATTGAGGAGCCGGGCGCAATAACTGTTTTGTCGTCCCCTGATTTACTGATCGGCATTAATTACAGAAATCGAGTTCCTCCTCTTTGCAGAGGAACTGGTCCTGCTGTCGCCCACAGAACAGAGGCTGGAGCAGCACTGTCAGACCTGGGCGCTGACAGTCAATCTGGACAAGACCAGAGTTATGGTTTTCCAGAAAAAAAGCCAGACCCCCATTAGTCTTCCTGAGATCGTCGGATTATGAACAAATAAAAGCATCTTATTAAAAACGTGTTTGCTTTTGTCTGGGTATTTACTTTGTAATCTGTGGTTTACATCTACTGTATTATTTTGAGATGCCACTTTTAAAGGTGATATGTAAAATAAAGTTTTTTATTATTGTTATAGAGAAACATGATCAGATTTTCCCTGGTTCAGAAAAAAGACGATTAAAATCTGTAATCTTTCCAAGAAGTTTCTGCTTTGTGCTAAGACATTAACAAGTACAACCCCCATCTCTGCGGGAGGGCTGGCTGTGATGAATTAAACCGGTTTCACAGGTATTTTCAAAGTAGGAAGTACAGTAGGACAGCACAAAAAAAACAGACATTGTGTGGTACAGCACGGAGCTCAGTCAATTCAAACAAGTTCAGTTTCAAAAGAACTGCAACGGACATAAAAACTCCCTTGCTTTTAACAGAGTGTTTCATAATTGCCAACTACAAAATTTATTTAAACTGCGACACTTATCATTCAACTAGAGCTCGACTATCACAAGGATCCTCTAGAGCACAGCAAAGACTGTATTAAAAGAATCGCGTATCTCAAGAAATTAATAAGATATAATTATATTTGTGTAATTCGCATAATTATATAATGCCAGCAAACTCTTGTTTTTATGTCCACTATAACTACGCTGGGCAAACGTTCCGAGGTCAAATTCTTCCAGCAAGGGGGTACCTTTAAAGCGGAGACGACGGCACCAAAATTTTTTGGCGCGCCTTCTCTTTAAAGCCCTGGCCAAATATGAAGACAGTACGTACAGTTATAATTCAAACGGAATTAAAAACTATACATCCCAGTTACCATGGTGGTGCTTGTGATCATTGCGTTTGACCAACGAAACAGGGCGAAAAATCAGTCACATGACTTTGGGGCAGAGTTTCGAAATCTTAACCTATCAGCAACAAAGCGAAATTTACACGATAGGCTACCTCAAACTGTCAGTTACACGACTGTGTATGTCGACATTATGAAAAAAATGTTTCAGGCATTGATGTGAAGGACAAGAGAGCTTTCACTGGCCGATTATCATTATTATCATTATAATCATTATTATTAATAATGATATTAATTTAAGGGTCTAAATATCTAAACATATGTATCTGTATAGCAGGTAGTATCACTGTATTCCACTTTCTTTGGAAAAACAGATTCACAACGCAAAGCTGTATTGCTGTGTAAAAAAACCCGGTTTGTAATGAGCTGCTGAGCTAAGAATAGGAATGTTCCTGCTGGCAGAGGGGGTGGAAAGTGCCTGCGGTCATTTAATTAGTATTGCAATTCGCACTGATTCCCTTGCAAAGATATGGACTTAAGAATATTCGTGCCTGGTCAAAAAATGGCATTAAGCACTTAAAATTAATATGGTTAATAATAGTAAACTGTAACATGCTGTAACAACATCGGCTAAACTGCGAAGAAAATGCTTTCAGAGAAAATGTTTCAGGTGTGAAGAACATAGATCTCCAATGCAATTTCAACCAAACCTGTTCCCACACACCCTGCCCCCACTACCATTAGAATATACACAAAGCACTCAAATCTTTCGAGCTAATGATCAGGTGACCCGAGAGAGAGCGAGAGAAACACCAAGGGGTGCAGAACCAGGGAACTATTTACATGGAAAACGGGCGATCTCCCCAGACTGTCTGCCCGTTTCACTGTTACCTGGATACCTCTTTATTTAACTCACTAACACTGATTTTTAGTTTAGAAGGATTCAAGTAGGGTTTTAGATGAAAGGCAGCGACCTTAATCTCTGACCAAGGTAAACGTTTCATTTTTTCAAAGAAATGTTTGTTAAAAAATAAAGTCATAGTTCCAAGGGATTCAATCACAGACCATGTGACATGGGAGTCAGGAAACTAACACACAGCACCACCGGATTTAATAACGCTATAAAAACACTATAAAATAATGTGACTAGGCACAAAACAAGTTTACAGCACAGTACAATAATAAATGCTGACCATGACTTCAGAAGCATAAATTGCCTTACACTCAATTTAAACACAAGCTGTCTTTAGCCCTCTAAGCTGGTTCATACAGAAATGTAGAGATCCAGGCTCAGAACACACAGCTTCATTAGCGAATACATATGCAGGACAACTAGAGAAGACGCTTTACAGAGGATGGATTTTTAGAAACATCCCATCAGTGACATCACTGAAGTCAACTCCTAGGTACTGTAACTGTCGTGTGGATAGTTTCACAAGAATCAGACAAAGGTTTAAGCATCGCTTGTTCTAGATAAAACTGCAAAAAAAAAACCAACAACCCATAATGTACTTCTTTGCGGCTCTGTTTGCCCAAATCATATATTCACAACGTGAAATCTAAAATCCGCAAAATCCGCAATATGGAAACAGAACCTGTGTAATTGTTGATAGATGATGTACTCGTAACATTTTTACAAGACGAACTACAACATTTAAAAAATGACTTGTATGTACTTGATATCTCTAATCAATGCACGGTGACATTGTTAAAAGCAGAGTCCCAGCACAAAATGAAACTAAAATGCATACCGTTTTGCGCTTCTTATTAGTTGCTCAAAAGTAATTTGACCGTATGAAATACATAATATAAACCTAGAAACATATATGTGAGCAGTATTTACGCACTGTAGTATCGGTGTTAAGACATACCTCTCAAATACTGTAAATCAAGTTAAAAATATCTCAAGACCGATTCTGGTCATAATGAAACCATGTTTCGTGAATGTTTTCTTTAAAGTACCGAGACCAGCCATGTACTGTATGTTTATGTTCCAAAATTAATATCGTTTATGGCCTTCACACGCGTTGCAGTATGCTCCTATTCTTTTTATGCTCAGCTACTAAGATTTCCCTTCAGTGGTAAAATTAGATATGAATATTCAATACTTAAACGGCCACAGTTAAGACATTAAATATACATATACATACTGTATACAGTACAGTTTTCATACTGTAATATGTTTACGTTCCTAAATCAATCTCTTTTATGAGCATGTGAAAGGCATGGTGAATCGGAGATTCTCAAAAATTACTGTACTTTGCATGATTGGAAACAAATGCGTGATTGCGAAATGCTGTGGTGTTACTTTTAACAAGACGGTCAATGAAAAAAAGAACGTTGACCAGGGCAATACTTTGAGTTTACACTTACAGCTTGTCCAAGGTCATTCATTATTAATACTATTAGTAATATCTTCTTTAAAGACTTTAATGGCCACAGCTCAAACATGAGAGGTTGAGCTTTATTAGCTCCACCTTGCCGAAATTCCGGATACTATTATTTTGCTTGTCATATTATAGGAGAATTTACGGTAACTCGTGGTATTTACCAGTAGCTTGCGGTAGACTGCGTACAGCGTACCGCAAAATAATGCAGTATCCCCCGCGCATTTTGAATGGCTGCATCTGTACATGCGAAGCATGCGCTCTACCACTGAGCTACATCCCCGATGGAAAAGGTAATGGAACAGACTTGTCCAGATGCTCACTGATCACAATCCACCACTCACGAAGAATGCCTGCAGTTTCCCACTTTCGCGTTTCCTCTACTACAGAGTAAATTCATGGGAATGAAGAAATAAGGAAGGAAAAATAATCGCATTAAAGCTTCAAGAGACTGGGAACAAATTAATCTATTATTTTTGTATCCAGTCACACGTGCGACGGTGGTTAATTCCCAGAAGTGCTTTTTTTCTACCTCCTTACTCGACTGTCTTTCAATTCTGTTTTATTTGAAAGCTTTTTGCATCTTTTAAGTGCTCTTGATTAAACTATGCATAGAAAAACAGCACTACGGATGATTTTCATGGACCGATGCACACTTGTTCTGTACAACTCAAGTGATAAAGCCCTGTCTGCAAGTAATGTAGAAGAAAATAAAAGGGTGAAACAATGCCCCAGCCACAGGAATGGTAACGGGAAGGATCGTGTTCTTATTTGATAAGTCCTTTTGAGATGTCTTGTCAATGCACACAGGCGTTAGAGCTGAATAATTTACTTTTAGTGGTGTTTTTAAACAAAGATGGAACATGTTATTTCTATACCAGGAAGAAAGGAGCAGACTTTAACTTTAAGAGGCAAAAACGACACCTTATCAAAGCTAATATTAATTAAAATGACATCACAACAAAAGTGGAGCCTTGAGTGAATAAAATTAGTTTTCATTAGTTGTGTCTCCATAACTTTGTAGGTGAGAGAGAGGATTGTGATAATTTGCAGGTGCTTCTCGGAAGTGCGTTGGTGGTACAGGCGCCTTCCAAATAATTGAGTCGGGTTTGAATCCCAGCCAGTACAAACCCAAATCTTTTCAAGATAATTTGTGGTCCGCTAACACATCTTTTGAAACACTACAACAGGTAACACCCCGTGTGAAACATCATGAACATCTGTTAAAGCCTGAGTTTTACATACTCTAACGTAAATAAACGTTAGTGTCTTCCGGTGTGTGAGCCAATTTCTCCAAAAAAATATTTGTTAGTCTGCCGGGAGGCTGTGCAAGGTGTTATAAAATAGAATTTCCAAAAGACAGGCTCCCTAAGCTTAACATCAAGGCAGAAAAAATGCTGTTTTCTCTACAGAAATGCTCTTTACATTTCAGCAATGTTGCAACTCCCTTTATAAACGTATACAACCAAGGCATTGAAAGTTTTTTTTTTAATTATTGTTCCAAAAAATGTTCCATTTGTTTTCTTTTTAATGTTGTTGATTAAAAGATTTTATTAAATGTGAAAAAAATCTGAATGTGAAAAAAGGTCAAAATGCTATTGAAAAAAATCAGTAATGTGAGGAAAGATGGATTGTGGGAGCCCCTTAACTACCCATGTCATGCTGTATTTCTCACTCATTCTACTGGGAGTGGTGCCGTCGCTTCATGATAAAGTCTGTCAGTGGTCATTCCAGACGGGTCAGGTATGACTGCTCTTCGGCACAAGAGACACGTGACTTCCGAGGATCCCGACAGTGTCGGCGTCTTTTCAGAGCCCGGATAGCTCAGTCGGTAGAGCATCAGACTTTTAATCTGAGGGCCCAGGGTTCAAGTCCCTGTTCGGGCGGCTGTGCCGTTTTTAATTCTATTGTGAATGTCATTCTGAATAGTCTTTTATCTTTCACTCTTCTAGCTTTACTGTGGTTTAAATGTCCATTACTTGTATTTACAGTAGTGTATTTAGTGTTTCATTTCACAAACCGAAAATGTTCAAGTAGATCTTGTCACTCTACTCCACGTAATCATCTAAATTAAATCACAGTAGAGCACAGAACACGCAGTGAGGAACTCACACAGTGAGTACTCTTGAATACGACAAGAGGAAAGGCACACTGCACATCTGCAGAACATCATGTCCGAGTTTACAGTGACAGCAGAGGTTGGAAGCGACGTAGTGTTTTAATACTCGCTCGCTGAACGATCTCTCAAGAAACCTCGGTGGAGATTTAACGGGTGTCTAATAATCACGTTCAAAAAGATGACGATAAGTTTTTTTTTTAACTAGGTAGCCTTAATGGCAACACGGTGTGAGTAGATCTTAAAGCAGCTGCAGACAGAATACCCGTAATGGCAACACACTGCTTTGAGTTCGGCTTTTCTTATTTCTTCTGCAGAACCAGTGGTATCGGAATATACTGATCCGCATAAGAAGCGCTTTCGGTTTCTGATCATTTTTAATGAGCGCTGCTCTAAGTACCACAGGCAAGATGGCTGGTGGTCTAAGGCGTTGCGTTCAGGTCGCAGTTAACCCTGGAGACGTTTGTTAAAATCTCACTTCTAATAAAGAGGTCTTTCTCGTTAGAGTAGAAACGATAGAAGCCTTAAGCTGGAAAAAAAATCACAACATCTCGCATTTCACGTGTTTAATGTTAACTGTCTCAGTGGTTGCCTCGGTGATTGATGGCTCTTCTCCCTCGCAGGGTGACGGCAAACTTCTTCAGAGAGGGAGTCTCCCACGCATGGCTTTTCTTTATCAAGAGCTGAGACAACAGAAACAGACTTCAAACTGACATGAATTACTTCTTGAGCGTTTATGACCGTCTTTAAAAGCTGAGAGCAGGTGAAAAAGTATTTGGAAATGAGGAAATGACTGCTGACAGTAAACCGAGCTGATGCTCAGCTGCAGACAAGCGCTCCTCGTTAGTATAGTGCTGAGTACCCCCGCTTGTTGCGCGGGAGACTGGGGTACGTTTCTGTGACAGGGCACTGGTTTAATTTTTTAACAACCTGAGTTCACTTAAAAAGTGTGTACTGTGTACTACGTTTCGGACTAGTTACTGCGGTAAAATATGGAGATCATCTCCAGCTTTGAGCTCAACTGCAACAAGAAGTCATGCTAAATGTAGTATAGTGAGTAGACATCGCGAGACAACAGAACGAGAGAGTAGAAGGCGGGAATATATGGTGTAAGGGCGTGATCTGTGTAGTTAACAAAATAGTTAAAATAATATAAAAACATCTCTTTATTAAGATACACAACATTTATGGCGACGAGAGATGAGTGCTTGACGGACTCAAAGCGAGCAGAACACTGCAGATTTTAGTTCTCTTGCTGGTAGAAACGAACTTCTGAATTTTCGGACTTTTCGTTTAGCTTGCGCATTGGAAGATATGGCCGCCGCGCCGAGAAGCTTTGCTTATGCCCGGCTTTTTCCACCGCTTCTACTGAACCTCGGAGCTCCGGATTTGTATACGGAATACAAGATATGGATGGAGTCGTACAGATTTTTTTTAAATAGCCGGTGGATCTACAGAAGCTGAGGATGCCGTGAGACGTGCTACATTACTGCACTGTATCGGGGCTTCCGTGCAGCAGATTTTTGCCAACCTCCCTGGAGAAAAAGACTGTAGCTGCCTTAGACGATTCCTTTACACCGCGGAGAAATGTGGTTTTGGAACGGCATAAATTTAGGCAGAGAACTTAGTCTCAGGACGAATCTGTTGATGCTTTTGTGACTGCACTAAGAGAACTGGCTAAATTTGTGACTTTGGAGTATTGGAAACTGACATGTTAAGAGATCAACTTGTGGAAAAATGTGCACATAAGAGACTATAAATTGCTGCAGGAGGAAGGGCTGACTTTAAAAAGAGCTCTTACAGTCGCTAGAATTCATGAAGCAGCTCAAGCAGAATCAAGAATGCTTTCTGACCACAGTGACAAAGTGACACTGAACGGGGCACTCGCTCAAACTTAACAAACAAAAGCCGAGCAGCAGGACACAGTCATGCTAGAGAAATAGAAGAACAGGGGACGGCTGACATTACATGTTACAGGTGCGGACTAACAACGCACAAAGCAGATGAATGCGGATCGTGAACAGCAAAATGTCTACACTGCAAGAAAACAGGACATTGTGCACATGTCTGCAGAACATCACGTCCAAGTTTAAGGACAAGTATCCTTTTTATTGTTCTTGCTGCCTCCGGTTTACATTTGGCGATGTAAACCAGATTCAGAAAAAAATAATTTGAACAACCTTATTCCCATGCTTACTCGAAGGCGCGGTGGCCAAGTGGTAAGGCGTTGGTCTCGTAAACCAAAGAGCGTGGGTTCAAACCCCACCCGTGCCTGTTTCATTTGTCACCGCTTTTCTTTAGTTTCAAAGTCTTAAAAAAACTCGCAATGTAGGGATCTCAATAGTAAGAGAACATAACTTTCGCCAGTGATTAGTATTCTTGCATATCCTGCCTTGTTTTTTAGTCGACAAAGCTTGTTTCTCTTCACACCCATCTTCTGAATGATCGCCTCAGCATTGGGAAGGAACGTGCGCTTTGTACAGCCCCCGACTCCATGGTCTGATCACAAACAGATCGGGTGAGCTGTCAGTCCAGGTTGGAAGGAACGTTCGAAAGCACTAAAAATCTGACTTAGAAACGAGAAGACCGTGTTTTTTTAAACGAGTAAACGATAAAAAAATATACTGCCTGCAAGACTATGTCAAGTTCAAGTTCAAGTTTAAAGTTCAAGTTTATTGTCATTATACTCATACACAGGTATATGGTATAACGAAATGCTATTTAGCAAGCTCTCGGACATAAGTAGTACAAAGAAGAAAACACAACAACAATACAATTGTATAACAAAAGAAAGACAGAGACAACAGCCGATGTGCAAAAAACAACAGGCAGCGTGCAAAACAACAAAAAGGTAACAGGTTATGTGCAAAAACATGCATCAAAAGAATGAAATAAAGGGATAGAAATGATGGGGAGTGAGCTTTTGACATGTATGGTAGAGGTAGATTTTCAATGTGTGTTTGGGTTTTTGGTAAGAAAGAAGGCACCGTGAGGTTCAGATCATAGGTGAGAAGTGAGGAGAGAGTGAGAGAGGCTGGGAGTTTAATAGTTTGATAGTGCGGGGTAAAAACTGTTTCTGAGTCTGGTAGTCCGGACCCGAATGCTCTGGTACCGTTTTCCATGTCATGCTAAACGCCACAAATTGTGTTTGTCCAGTCGTATCAATCATCCTAAAGTTACAGAAAATTGGATGCGACTGGTGCAATCAGCACACATTTTTTCAGGATAGTCGAGCAGTTTAAAACAGCAAATTCACAGCTTCGTGTCTTTTAAGCTTTGTGTTTCACTCTCCAAATAGAGGCAGGGGTTCAAATCCCACTCCCGACAGTCAGGCGTTTTACCCTGTCTTTTTTGCCTGCTTTTACACTGTTTCAGTCTTGTTGTGCTCGCTGACAATCACAGTACGAGGAAAACGGAGAAACTGCTTAGCAAAAACATAACGGACAGAAAAAAGCTTCATAAACATGTGAATGTGATTAGCAGCAGTAAGGTATGCATTCAAATGTTTAAGGCTGGTTTATAACAGCAGCAGAAGAAAGGTGCAGCACAATGCAATTTGTGAGAATTCACGGGTTTTTATGCTGCTTGGACTTCTTTCAAGCCTATGAGGTGACCCCCGTTTTATTTTCATTTTCAAACTTCAGAACCGAATAACAAAAAGGTTTCATGTGTGACAGCATTCCGTTGCAAATACCGTTTCCACGATGTATTCAGCGACGGGAATGAAATATTTTAGTGCTGGCTCAAATGCGAGGCATTTCAGAAAAACCTGGAAAAGCAACGCTTACAGTAAATGACATATCTAAAGCGTGTAGTCAGCATGAACAGAACAACGCAATGCTCTGTAAAAACGATCTGAAGCCGCAATTACTCTTTTATCTCGGGCAGTTCATTCCGATACGATGTTTCCGCAGACTAAATGAAATGCCGAACTCCAAACATGTTGTTGCCATTATTGTACTCCTGCTGAAAGAAGAAAGAAAGAAAGGTGTCCTAAATGAACTTTGTCGCCCGTGGGAGATGTCAAGTGCATTGGACATGAAAAGTTCCCGATAAAACCCATTTCTGTACGTTTCTCTTAGTGTCGGGGCTCCTATTGAATGTAAAGGAGGCAACATGCTCAGCCAGCCGACTCAGCGCTAACCTAACGCAGGTGTCTCAGAGCGGAATTATTCAGAACAGGAGCCTCTACTTCTTTGTATACTGAGCTTTCGGGTGAACGTCAAAGTGAAAGACAAATTCGCAATTTTCACTTTTTGATTAAGGAACAAGAAAACACCATCCTTCAAACTGGATTCAGACCAGGGACATAAGACATACTCGCTGTTTTTTCTACAGTTTTAAGAGCTAGCAACTGAGCTATCGAGAGGTCTAAAATAAACGTTTTGTCACACGCGTAGCCCAATGTAGTGTAGTGTTCCTCTTTATTTAAATCCCAGTTCGACATCAAAATACTCACTCCCCATAGTCTCGTTTAGTAGAAGAAATGCAGGCTTCTACTCTATTAACGTCAAGAGTTCTTCTAAAACATTTGAAGGGATATCAGTGCAGGCGGAAATTGACTCTTTTTCTTTATGATTTGGTCATATGATTTTTCTTCATATGATTTGGTTTTGATTTTGAATCGTTATATTATTAAGTTTGTGCTTTCTCTGTTTTTATCGTATTGTGAACTTATTTTTTAAACAAATGCTTACAAAGGCAAACAGGGCACACAGTACAAGCTAAATACCCCAGACTGCGTGTAAAGTCCTCCTTGAGGTATGCTTTCAAAATAGCTGCACCAGGCACTTGGACACAGATAAACACAGGGATTTAAAATTCAGGAATATGAATGGTCAATTGCATACAGTTGGGTTTTTTTCGTTTTGTATTTAGCGATTTGTGTATAAATCTTTTAACAATTCATTAAAATGCTAACAATATGTAAAATAAAAACAACAGCAACGTTAAATGCCAGGGAGACGGGCAGTTTTTTTTTACAATCAGATTCCAATCTCTAATGCTGTGTTTGAGAGCTGTGTGTGAGAGCTTACTGTACATAACTTTCCTTTTCTCACATTTTCTGAAAACTATTCCAAAGGGGCACCTGTCACGGACGTCCAAAGGGACTAGCCATGGGGAGTAGGAGAGCGGAAAAAGACCCATATGCGTAGCGGCGAGACGGGAAAAAGGCCCGGGCTCATTAGTGCAAAGAGTTCAGGAATGCCGTAAAGAAACCTATGCCTTCTCGGCCTTTTGGCTAAGATCAAGTTCAAGTGGCATGCCCGCAGTTCTTGTCTTTCCAAAGGTCTAGAAGGCGATCGAAGATTCTGAAGAGTGCTTGAGCTGGTATCGCTCTAGGTTGAGCCTAGGGGGTTAAGGCCAAGCAGCAGCTGAGCTGGGTGGAATCCGGCATCAACGTTCTCTCTCTCTGCTCTCTCCTCTCCTCTCCCCTCCCCCTTTCTCTTGCTCCGCCTCCTTGGCCTCTTGCCTGGAAGTGGGTACACGTGGCCTGCCCGCGGTGCTTGCTTTCTTCCTCGAGACTCGGAAGCGCTATCCGCTCCCTCTCTCTCTCTCCCTCTCTCTCTCCCTCTCTCTCTGCCTCTCTCTCTGCCTCCTTGGCCTCTTGGCTGGGAGCAGGTACACGTGGCCTGCCCGCGGTGCTTGCTTTCCACCTCGAGGCTCGGAAGCGCTATCCGCTCCCTCTCTCTCTCGCTCTCTCTCTCTCTGCCTCCTTGGCCTCTTGGCTGGGAGCAGGTACACGTGGCCTCCTGAGGGCGTTGACGGTTTCCAGCACCCCCCGGCTCGCTTCAACATCGGAGCCGACAGGGGGTACCTCTACTACCCCAAGATGCCGGATTTTTGCAGCAAGTGCAGACAGTCCGGCCACAAGACAAACACATGTGACATCGTCAGATGTCACAACTGCAATGAGGACGGGCACCTGGCAAAAACCTGCCGGGCAGCCAAAAAGTGCGACGGATGCGGCGCCGAGGGACACCTCCTTCGCCAATGTAAGGTAAGCAAACCTTCGTTTGCGCAGGTGGTGGAAGCCGGCAGGCAGAAACCGGTCTCCAGACAAAGGGAGAGGGCTGAGAACGAAGAACCCGCACCTCCCCCGCTGAGAACCGAAACTGCCGAGGCAACACCCCCAGCCGCATCGGTGCCACAAGATGGCCGCCAGGAAGAGGGACAAGACGGCCGACCGGAGTAAGGGTCCTGGATAACTCCCAGCAAAAAGGGAAAGCGATAGCGGGAGAAGAGACCCAGGGTGGACCCACTTTCGGAAGGACAGAAAAAAAGAGTGGTAAGGGAAAACCGTTTCCTCGTCCTAGAGGAAACGGAACTTTCTTCCCTCGAGGCCCAGGAACAACCGGAGGAGGCTCCCCAGGAAACGGAACCCCCCTCCCCCGAGTCCCACGGACAAAAGGAGGAGGCAGCCCAGGAAGAGGTAACCCCCTCCCCCGAGGCCCAGGGACAACAGGAAGAGGCATCACAGGAAGTTGGAACCCCCTCCCCCGAGGCCCAGGAACAACAGGAAGAGGCAGCCCAGAAATTGGAGCCCCCTTCCCCCGAGGCCCAGGAGAAACTTGAGGCCCCCGAAACTCCCGGAGAAAGGGAAGAAAGGAGCCTTCCCGAAGCGGTGGCGGAGAGTATCCTCGAGGACGACGAGGATTATTTCGAAGCCGGCCTGGAGCCCGGACTGATGGTAGGGCTGGACCTGTCCAGCATGTTTACATTTCAGTCCCCAGCGAAACCTGGAGGGAGCCCAGCATATTCCCCCCAGGACCCGAACGAGAGGAGTTACATCTAGGCTAAACAGTGCCCAGATGTAGACTCCCAAGTTTCAACTGTAAGTACAGAGAGGAGGTTTAACTTTCACTAGTTTAACCATGACTGTGAAACTAACCTTCCTAACAACTAACGTGAGAGGGCTGAGAGACCCCGTGAAAAGACGGGGAGTCTTTCATGATCTGGCCTCAAAGTCTTTCTCAGTTTGTTTCTTACAGGAGGTCCACCTGAAGGATGAAAGCGACAAGCTGACATTCACCAGGGAATGGACGAAGGGAGAATCATGCTGGAGCGTAGGAGGGGTCCACTCTTCCGGAGTGGGAATTCTCCTCGGAAACCCAGAGATGACGCTGGTTTCCTCCTTCTCGGTGGTGCAGGGCCAGATCCTGGTCGCAGACATCGACTGGAGGGGGCAGAAGTTGAGAGCAATTAACGTCTATGCTCCAACAGAACCCTCTATCCTGAAGGAAGTGTTTGCTGACCTGGCCAGCTGCTGCACCACCAACAGACAGATGGTGCTCGGCGGGGACTTCAACGTCGACCGGGAGAAGGGGAGCGACGCTAGCTCGGCAGAGCTGGAGTCGCTACTCAAGCAGTTCTCCCTGGTAGACGGCTTCAGACGGTGCCGCCCTAACGACGCCGGAACGACCTGGAAAAACTCCCTGGGAGTGTGCACCCGCCTGGACTACATCTTCCTGCACACGACCTGCTCCCTGGAATCGGCGACGGTGTCCCCGGCGTGGTATTCCGACCACGGTCGCTTGACGGTGGTGGCTAACACCAGCCTGCCGGCATTCGGTCGTGGGTACTGGAAGCTGAACTGGGAGATACTGGAGGAAGACGACTTCAGGGCACTGTTCCGGAAAGACTACGCGAGCTGGGTTGATCTGAGAGACGGCTACAGCTCCGTGGTGGAATGGTGGGAGTCGGTGAAGGACGGGACCCGAACCCTGGCGCAGACGTACTGCAGACGGAAGGCGGCCAGGGAGAGGACTGAAGCTGCACGTCTCCAGAGGCAACTCGAGGAGGAGTACAGCTCGGCTAACGGGGGAGGAGCCTTCAATTCAGCCCGGGCACGGGACCTGAAGGAGAGGCTCCGCAAACTGCACACCGAGAAAGCCAAGGCTTTCCTGGTCAAGGCACAAAGGGAGCATTATGAAAATAATGAAACCTGTTCCTCCTATTTCTTCAACCAGGTCCGGGGAGCCCAGAAAAAGAGGGTGATCCACAGCCTGAGACGGGGAGATGGAGAGGAAGTGCTGGACGAGAGCGACAAAGTAGAAGCAGCCACCGCTTTCTACACGGAGCTCTTTTCAGAAAAGCAGACAGAGGTGGAGGCAGGCGATGCTTTTCTGGAGGGGCTGAAGGCACGAGTACCGGAGGAGGTGAGGGAGGACTTGGAGGGTCCGATAACGGCCGAGGAGCTGAAGGCGGCGTGCTTGTCCATGGAGAATGGCAAGGTGCCGGGGCCGGACGGACTCCCCAAGGAATTCTACACCTGCTTCTGGGACACCCTGGCGGCAGATCTGGTGGAAGTGGTGCAGGAGATCTTCCGCCGGGGGAAACTCGGAGACACCATGAGGGAGGGCATCATCTCCCTGCTCTTCAAGGGAGGAGACGCCGCCGACCTCAAAAACTGGAGGCCGATCACGATGCTCTGCGTGGACGTAAAGATCCTGTCCAAGCTCCTGACCGGCAGACTGAGAACCACCCTCCCCCACATCATCCACAGCGACCAGACGTGTGGAGGGGCGATCCGTCAGCTGGAACCTCCAGCTGACCAGAGACGCCATCGCCTGGGCCGAGGACCGGAACGTGCCCATGATGGTGGTCAGCCTGGACCAGGAGAAAGCCTTCGACAGAGTGAACCACAGCTATCTGTTCAGGGTGCTGGAACGCTTCGGTTTCGGAGAGAGTTTCAGCCGCTGGATTCAGATTCTGTACTCTGACGTGGGCAGCAGAGTGAACGTGAACGGAATCCTGGGGGATTTCATTCCCCAGGAATCCAGAGTACGACAGGGCTGCCCCCTTTCACCCCTTCTCTATGTTCTCTTCACAGAGCCCTTAGCAGAGGCGGTGAAACGGGACCCCATCATCGACGGCCTGGAGATACCGGGAGGCGCGGGGGAAACCCTGAAGATCTCCCAGTACGCCGACGACACAACGCTGTTCCTGATGTTAGACAGGGGGTTTGAGGAGGGCCCTGCAGGTCATGGAGCAATACTCCAGAGCCTCGGTGTCGAAGCTCTACCGCCGAAAGAGCAAACTGAAGTTCTTCGGGCCCTGGAAGCACAGGACGATGGCGCCGGAGGGTCTCGAGCTCTGCACGGAGCCCCTCAGAATACTGGGGGTTTCCTTCCAGAGCCGGGACAACGAGACCAACAACTGGACCGAGAGGATCTCCAGGGTGAACGCCAAGCTGGGTCTGTGGAAAACGCGGTCGCTGTCCTACACAGGGAAAGTGATGGTGTTGAAAGCAGACGTCCTGCCGGCTTTGGTTTACCTGGCGGTGGTGTACCCGCTGCCGGCTAGACTCAGACGAGCGCTGCAAGGGATGATCTTCGACTTCGTCTGGGGCGGCAGGTACGAGTACATCACGAGAAACCGGATGTGTCAGCCGGTCGAGGAAGGGGGTCGAGATGTCCCACATTTCCCCCTGAAACTCGACTGCATCTTTTACTGCAACCTCTGTCGGGTGCTGCGGGAGCCCATCGGCCACAAGTACCAGTACTTTGTCAGGCTGTGGCTCTCCATCCCGATGAGGCACTTGGTCCAGTGGTCAAACACTGGGCCCAAGGCAGAGAGGCGACCAAAGTTCTACACCCACGCTGTCAAGTGGAGCAGGAGGTACGAGGCCACGAGACGGCCAGAGCTCTGCACCAACCACAGAGCTCTGTACAAAGAGGTGAGGGGGCATCTGGTCGCCGACGAAAGGCTGCAAGTTCCCAGACAAGTCTGGGAAAGGACGCAGCCTAAAGAACTGGACAACGAACTGAAGGACCTCAACTGGATGGCCGTACACAAGAGACTGGCTACCAGAGAGGTCCTCTACAGACACTCGCTTACCAGGAACCCGCATTGCCCCCGGGACACGTGTTTCGTCGAGGAGACTCAGGAGCACGTGTTCTGGAGCTGGAGCTGCCCCTTCGCCAAGGCGGTGTGGGGCAGAATGGACATGTGTGAGATGTTTTCTTTTTGAGATGTGTTTTTTTCGGAATAAAGTATATTTTATAAGAAAAAAAATATGCGAGCTTACTGCCTCCTACGGGCTCTGTATTTGTTAGCGATACAAGACCGGCCGTGGAGAAATGAAGTGAGGAGGGTGTGTACATTAAAAGGCTCATAGCGTCCCTGGAGGGGCTCAAACCACCACCCTTATTGTTAACAACTGAGCCACAAAGACGCATGTACAGCTTAATACTTCTCGGTCTCAGTGAAAGTGATACACTCCGTAAAATTTCCAGAGATTCATTTATTTTAAAAGGAAAATCACCAACAGCGGCCGAGGTCTACTGGAGTTTTTTCATTCTATACTGCGATTTCTGAAGGGTACCCTGTGAAAATACGAGTTTTGACGAGAAGGGATGGACATATAAGGTCAAAAGGCTTGGGGAATTGAACTTTAAGGTGAAGACTGCGGGTTCAGTAGCAGCAGAACCTGATCAGTATCAGTTGACTCCGATATACTTTGAAAATGAACTTGGGGATTTAGAGTCAGACGTGCTACCGTTGCACCATGGGGTTCTTAATTTAAAAAAATAGAAAAAACAATCAGTGTTCCTGGATCTGTAATTGAGAACAACACCTACACAAGAGCTGCGCAGGAAGAATAAAATGTGGTCTGGGAAGAAAAGACTCTCTTCGGAAGAGCTGCGCTCTTCACAGATTTTTCTTTGTGAAGCTCATTTGTCTCCTTTGGGGAATTCAAAGGCACAGACAGCCGTGACTTCATGGCCCAATGGTAGCGTGTCTGACGCCAGATCAGGAGGCTGTGTGTTCAAATCATGTCGAGGTCAGCTGTTACTTTTTCAGGTTCTGCTGGTCCTGAACACGGAATTCACACCATGCAGTTGAGTTCTATCTGTACACCACATAGATAATCTAAACAAAATAGAGCAGTACAGGACACGCAGTGTGGAGCTCACACAGGCTTACAGTCTCCAGCATTGGAGTGAAGGGGAAAAAAAGAACTTTGTTTTTTTTTTTTAAGTGAAAAGGCACAGTTCACATCTGCTTAACATCACGTCCAACTTTAGAGACAGCTACATCAGATAATGGAATCCCGGAAGTTTCAGATAACTTTTTTTAATACAGGTTCAAGCAAACCTGAAAGTTAATGTGTTTCCGGACACTTTTGTTTTATTAAAAAGTGTCTGAAGCCTGAAAATGTAATTTGAAAAAAAAAAACCGCTATTGGACATTAGCAGCTGCTTTTTGTAACGATTTGCTATTTCATGCTGGAAAACAAAGGAAACAGACCCAACGTTTGCTTTCAGGTGCGGTTCATTACATAATATACATTATTACTGAGGAGCTTGAAAAAAATTTACACGAGCCAGGTAGAAGTCGAACCTACAATCTTATGATCCGAAACCAGACGCGTTGTTTATTAAACCGCTGGCATTTCACATGACCTGAATTCCCCCATAGGATGCTCAGCGTCGCTACTAGTAATGCACCGCTCCGTCTAAAATTTCAAAGTGAGAAACGTGTTTTCTGATTTTTTATGAGTTTTAAAATATAATCTCTTTAAATCAGACAAGGGGTTTATGTTTCGCACTGAAATTCCGATTGACTGAGAATTCAAAGAAAGACTGTTTTCTTTCACAACACCGTATAATTATCACATCCACCAGACTCTCCAACCTCTCCAGACCTTGCTGGTTGAGCAATTGCTCCGATAAATTAGGTCACGTATCATGTTAAATCATTTCTTCTCAACACAACATTTCCTGGTGCACGTTTTCTCTATGAAAAAAAAGACATTTTTCCCTTGCATGATTTCTCGTTTTTTATCAAAGCGTACAGAAATAAAAAAGAAGAAGAAATAGTGTGGCAAAAGAACTCTGTCGCCCTTGGGAGATGTCAAACGCATTGGACATGGAAATGCCAGATAAAAGCCAGTTCTCTTCGTTTCTCAGTGTCGGGGCTGCTATGTAAAAGAGGCAATTTGCTCTGAGCTCAGGTTAAACGCTTACTGAACGCAGATGTCTCAGAGCGGTGTGTCCAAGCGGCTGTAAAAGGTGATGGGTGTCCTGTCACCGTAGCCTAGTTGGTTAAAGCGCTTCTCTATTAAACAAAAGAACCGAGATTCAAATCCCAGCCGTGTCTTTCTTCCTATCTTGTAGTACAGAACGTACCATTTCGGGCAATCACAAAGGGCTTGATTTCGTTAAATGCATGTGTTCATTTCCTTTCTGGAAAACTTGTTTTTGATGAAATTCACACAGCTTCCGAAAAATGAAATTCAATTATTGGTTAACAGTGCAGAAGAAATATTACCATATATTACCAAAATAAACGGTAAGAGATTTTGTTTTAACCGAAAACCTCTGATTCGAGAAAAGAACACACCAGTCTCTGTGGCGCAATCGGTTAGCGCGTTCGGCTGTTAACCGAAAGGTTGGTGGTTCGAGTCCACCCAGGGATGGGATTCTTTTGCGATGTAAACGTTTTCTTTAGTCGATTGGATTTTTCAGCGAAACCATAACCATTTTAATATTTGCAGGAAATGCGAGTGTGTAACACGTGTCAGGGTCACCGAGAAATGTCCAATAATGCCCAACATTGCAACTCCCCAGAAAACCATATTCACCCAAAACAAATTATCGTCGAATCTTCATTTATACTCCAGTTGAATCCTCTGCTGAAATATTTTAAAAATACTGTGCAGGTTTGTTTGAGACTTGACAAGCATTGTTAAGATAGCACTGTGCAGTTGGATTTTGATATTTTGACATATTTACCTTAATTTTAAACATAAATACTATACAGTCTATTGTAATTTTCAAATATGTTAGCTGAGGATGCAAAGGGGTGAAAGGGAAAGGTCAGAGGGTATAGTAAAAACAAGGTTAGGATTGGTGGAGGTGGCAGGGGTGTTGATGGTTTTTCTCTGTAGAGGATGATTGAGTTTTTTATCCTTCTCTGAAGTGAGAAATTGGAAGAGTTGGGAGTTGAGGGATCTGATGAGGTTAGTTATAAAAGGAAGTTGATGTGGAGCTGTTAGCTGTAAAACTTCCTAACATCTTTGATGTTGTCATCAAAGATAAACTGCAGCAAGCAAAGATAAAGAAAATTATCTTTGCTTACTGACCTGTCTTTCTCACACCTGAAGAAGGCTCCACAGCCAACATGTTATGTTTCCTTTCTTCTCTTTTCAGCATGGAATAATCCTTTACTTTTTCCTTTGCAGCCTACGCATGCTGACACAGCTACTCACCTGATATATAACATTCCTATAATCGCAACTATGAATGTCCACTGTGGGTATTTTTTCCATTATTATTTATTTTGGCATTGAAGCATATTTTATGTAATAGCGAAGTGTCATAATCACTGAAAAACATATTTTTTTCATTTAGAAAGAATTAAAAAAATATAAATCACTATGAATTACATTTAACCTGTTCTGATCTAGGTTTTCTATATACTTTAACATGCCATGTTCAGAATGTCACAACGCAGAAATGCAACAGAGAAGTTTTGTAATTACAAATCTTCTCTTACCTTAGTGTCAGAATACTAAGATGTTTTGGTAACGAGGAAGGAGGGAAAAAGTAATTCAGCAGAAGGGGTGCTATTTTATTGACTATAAATCCTCACATGGATTTGTGATTTGTGATTTGTAATTTTGTGTCTCTTACCAAAGTGTCAGAATACTAAGATGTTTTGGTAACGAGGAAGGAGGGAAAAAGTAAATCAGCAGAAAAGGTGCTATTTTGTTGACTATAAATCCTCACATGCCATGTTCAGAGGGTCATATTAAAAAAATGGTACAGTAAATTTTCTTATACTTCATGATTTTCATAATTTGTTACATTGTGTCTCACACCTTTGTGTCAGAATTCTGAGATGTTTTTTTCTAAACAGGGGCCATCGCAATACAACAGAAAGAGCAATTAGCTTTTCCCTATGAATTCTCTCATGCCATATTCAGAGGGTCATATTTTAAAAATGGTACAGCAACATTTCCTGAAGTTCAGGATTTTGAGAGTCTGTTACATTGTGTCTCACACCTCAGTGGCAGAATTGTGAGACGATTTTATAATCAGGAGGGAGGGTCATAGCAATAAGCAGAAAGTGTCATCACCCTTTGCTCATCCTCCGTTAACCATATATTCACATATGCCATGTTCTAAATGTCCCATTGTAAACTGCTATAATAACATTTCTTGCAAAATGCAAGATTTTGAGACTTCACGTTTTGCCTTTGTCTTATTTACTTGTTGTCTAACATGCCAGTTTGTGTTATTGTGAGTTTTGAAAATTGGTTTTCGATTTTCTGAAATGTGTTTCATACAAAAATGCAATTTGGATAATCATTACTTACATATTCCCCTTTACTGGGGATATGTGCAGTAATCAACTCGGATTAGTATTTTTAGCCGGTGTACAAACCTTGTTTCCAAAACAGATCCAGGTTTTCACCGCTAACCTCTTAGATATAATTTCTACAGAAGATGCAGCTCTAAGCTCAGGATTTCAGACCATGATGATGATATTTCATGCTTCATTGGTGCAAAACCCCGGTGATTAATGACTAAACATGCGGTCTAAAAAGTGTTTAAAAGACCGAGCGCTTGCCAACAGCAAGCGTTTGTACATAAATAAAAGAATTAAACTGGCAAAAGCATGTTTGTTGCGTCGTCAAAGATTCAGAGAGAGGCATCAGATTTCCCAAGGGCCGCCCGAACCACGCAATGAGAATGCCGTGGTAGAAAATAACTTAAGGCCCGAGGTTGTTGTAGCAGAACAGGATGTCGGTAACCGAGAACCGGTTGTACTGAACGATCTGAATCAGGTTGGTAGCGGTGCAGGGGCGAATAGAGACCCCTTAGTTTTCCTGGACCGTATACGTAGTTATAACAGGTCTTATAATAATTTTAGAGCAACAGAGCACCATGAAGAATTTCGTTTTGTTAATCTCGACAGAATAACCTCGTATGTACAGGCTATAGACGCTGTGCATGGTGCAGTCCAGAGAATATTGGATGAACTTTCTCCAAACATCGGGGCGAATGATTTTGTACAGCTGCGTTTGACTGCGGGTGGTTTTAACAAGCCCTTGTTCTCACGCAGGAGACACCCCGGAGAATTAAATGCTGCCGATTTTTTAAGCCACATCTCGGACCTCTTACAGAGCCACACAGAGGTTCTCACCAATGACAGCCACCGCTTAGTGGTGACGATAGTTAGGAATATGCAGGGGGGTGCCCGCTAAACGAATGCACAAAGAGTTGGGTTTTCCAGAGAATCGGAAAATTAGTTTGTCAGACATTACCGCTTTTGAAAAACATTTAAAGGTGGTCATTAAAATTTTGTACCACGACCAGGGTGATTGGAAATATTTTACAACGGGACCCACACCACCAAATTTCTAAAATACTTTTTGTTCTACTGCATGAAGAGCATTTTTATGGGGTTTTAAATATTAAAGCTTTTGTGGGGGCGGCGTATTTTTGCACTAACTGCCATGTGGCGTATAGCCACAAGAACGCACACGCCTGTGTTAAAGCTTGTAAAACCTGTTTAGATCCCCAGTGTTGCAAAATTGATGCCGAAATTCAGAATTGCCCGGCCTGTAAGGTCTTTTGTCGTAGCTCTCAGGGGTTGGCAAGACACTTGCGGAATGCAGCGACGGGTGTGAGTAAGTGTGAGCGCAGGGTCTTTTGTGAGAAATGTCGGGTTTATAACCTCGCAAGTCACAAATGTAAAGAGAAACTGCTCGCGTTGTAACAACGTGATCGACACCCCAGACACAGATTTGTGCTACATACCGCCTTTGGACAACCCCAAAATTTCAAACAAGTACATTTTTTTCGACTTTGAATGCATGCAAGAAACAGGGACACACATACCAAATTACGTCCATGCCCTTCATATTGACAAACGAAGCTGGGAATTTTATGGTGAAACTTGTCTAAAGGATTTTGTGTGTAAATTTATCGATAGACGTTTTAAAAACCATACGTTCATATCGCACAATGGCAAGGGATATGACAATTACCTAGTGATCAGACAGTTGTTAGCTGAAAAGATGGACGTTGAACTAATTAATCAGGGTGGCAAGATAATGTGTATGACTGTAAAAGCTCTGAACATCAGATTTATCGATTCTTTAAACGTTCTACCTATGAAATTAAGCAAACTGCCGGCCGCCATGGGGTTCCCTGGGGCTAAGGGGAATTTTCCACACTTGATGAACACTTCAGAAAACCAAAATTATGTCGGACCGATGCCGCCGCCAGAACTTTACGGCGTTAACTACGTGCTGCCGAGCAAGAAAGCCGAGTTTTTGGTTTGGTAAGAAGAATGCAGGGGAAGTGTATTTAACTTACAGAGAGAGTTGAAACGTTACTGCCAGTTGGATGTGGCAATTCTAAGAGAAGGCTGTATCAGGTTTCGGGACGAGGTCATGAATATGACCAGACAGACACGCGTGACTGAGTCAGGGGCCGCCTGCGTTGTCTGCATCGACCCCTTTCAGTTTGTGACCATCGCTAGTGTCTGCATGGCCATGTTCAGAGTTATGTTTTTACAGGAAGAGACGATTGCGTTGCTACCCCATGAAAATTACCACCGCCAGCAAAAACGATTTTCTACACCCAGCATTCAATGGCTTATGTACATCGAACACACAGAGCCCATTAAAATCCAACACGCGTTAACCACGGCCGGTGAGTTCAAGGTTGGCCCATATTTTCTGGATGGTTATGCTGTAATTGACGGAGTGCCGACAGCCTTTGAGTTCAACGGTTGCTTTTTTCACGGTTGTAGCGTTTGTTATTGTAAAAACGATTTTAATCCGCTGACAAACACTACTTTTGGTTGGTTGTACAGAAAGACGATGGTGAAAATTAATTTTCTCAAAATGAGAGGTTTTAACGTGCGTGTTTTGTGGGAGCACGAGTTCAGAGACATGCTTGTTGAAAATGGAGACTTGGGTAAATTTCTAACAGCTGCGCAGTTACCAGAGGCCTCTGCAACCGCGCGAGTCGCTTTTTGGGGGGGAGAACAAATGAGATTTGTTTGCATTACACAGCGCAGCCCGGTGAAAAAATCCATTACTATGATTTCACCAGTCTGTATCCATTTGTGAACAAAACTAAAAAATACCCACTGGGGCACCCCCGAATAATTTATAAAAACTTAAATTATTTAAAACAATATTTCGGTTTAGCAAAGGTGAAAGTTTACCCACCCAGATGTTTGTACTTTCCAGTTCTTCCAACCAAAATTGACAAAAAAACTGTCAACACTGTCGTACATGTGGTGAAACAAAACAGACCACCCCCTGTGAGCACGGTGATGAAGATCGCGCCTTGACTGGTGTCTGGTGCGCCCCTGAATTATGGCCTTAGATCTGGGGTATAGAGTGGGTAAAATTTATGAAATTAGGCATTTCGAAAAGGCCTCACACGATCTTTTTACAGACTACATCAAACTGCATCTGAAAGGGAAACAGGAAGCTTCAGGGTTTCCAGAGGGGTGTACAGATGTCGCGAAACAACAAAGATATATCAGCGAATATTATGAAAAAGAGGGTGTCCGGCTGGACCCCAGCAACATTAAAAAGAATCCGGCCAAAAGACAGCTTTCAAAAATTGCCTTGAACAGTTTGTGGGGGAAGTATGGACAAAGAGACAATTTACCACAGACCACCATTGTGAGAAACCCCGATGAATTGTTCAGGTACTTATTTACGCCATATCATGAGGTGTCAGCCTGCAAGTTTATCAATGAAAACACAGCCTGTGTTATGTGGAAACACACTAAACACTAAACACCACTATATAGGCCATTCAAACACTAACATTTTCATCGCTAGCTTTACAACCGCCTTTGCCCGCTGGGAGTTATACAATCTGCTAAATGCTTTGCAAGGCCGCTGTCTGTACCACGACACAGATTCCGTTATCTTTGTGAGCCGGGAGGGTGAGTGGAATCCGGGGCTGGGTGACTATTTGGGTGAGCTGACCAGCGAAATCGATGCTGGACAACACATCACCGAGTTTGTATCAACAGGACCCAAGTCGTACGGGTACAAGCTGTCTGGTGGGAAAGCCTGTTTAAAGGTGAAAGGCATTACGCTCAATGTGAACAATTGTGAAAAAGTTAACTTTGAGAGTCTGCGGGACTTGGTTTTTGACTATGGCGTTAACCCTTTTGCAGAGTGCCGGGAATTTAAACACATTTCTATTCAACAGCCGATGATCGTGCGTGTTAAAAAGGATTGGCGCAGTGAGACCCGGACCTTAAAGAAAACCCAGAAGGTGGTGTACGACAAGCGGGTGCTGCAAGAAAATTTGACATTGTTGCCCTACGGATATTAACACGATGGATGTCAGGTTAAAACACCCTTTTTCATGCATTTTGTCCTGACCCTCGAATTGCGGTAAAAGTTATTTTATAAAACAGCTCTTGGAGAACAGTGATACCGTTATGACTCGTAAACCCGAAAACATAGTCTGGTGTTACAGCTGCTGGCAACCTCTATACGCTGAGTTGCTTGTGAAATTTCCATACATTCAGTTTATAGAAGGGCTACCGACGTCGTTTTCCGACGACCAGCTACTGCCACCGGATAGAGTAAATTTGATTATAGTTGATGATTTGATGGAGTCTGCGTGTGAAAATAATGAGATAGAAAAAGCTTTTACAAAATACGTACACCACCGAAACCTCAGCATCATGTATATCGTCCAAAATGTGTTTTGTCAAGGCCGGAAAAGTAGAACCATAGCGTTAAATACAAAGTACATGGTGCTGTTTAAAAACCCTAGAGATAAACTACAGATTCCAACCCTGTCACGGCATATGTATCCCGGTAAAGCCCGATTTTTTTGGAAGCGTTTGATGACGCTACTAAAAAACCTTTCGGTTACTTGTTGGTGGATTTAAATGCCGACACCCCAGATGACTATCGCTTGTGAACAGGTCTTTTCCCCCCAGATGTACCCGTGGCTTATGTATTTAAAGAATCTAAAAGTCGGTGATCTCGCAACCACAGACTCAGTCAAAAAAACACGTTCGGGCCGTCGTCATGTCTTCACGCATTCGGAGAAACCTGACACTTACATTTTCTGGTAAAAGCCAGCCCCAGTCACCGGAAAGCTATTCTCTGTGGGGCTTCAGATGATCTTGTACAGGGAATAGCTAAGCCTGCTAAGCAGTTTGGGACCCTGAAGAGAAAGCATAAGCTTTTAAAGACTTTGAGTCAAAGGGGTCTTTTTCTTAAAAGAAAGAGACTCTTGGTGAACCAGTCCGGCAGTTTTATCGGGACACTGTTGAGTATTGTAGTACCATTGATTACGGAGCTTCTACAACACCGATAATGGACCACAATGAAAAAAAATGTACCTTGTACCTCAAAAACAGCTTGATCGACTCCTAGACTGGTCCGGCAAAGAAACCGATGTGAGAAAAATAACAACCCGCAGGTTGGATGACGAAATGAGAGACATTTTTTAGAACTCGCATCTGCCTGAATATGAAAACGTGAAATTATATAATCAGCTGTTACAACGGTATTTGACATTAGTATGCCAGGAAGTTTCTGAAGAGGGGACTTTAACTGTTGTACGACCCGAAAATGCACCCGCCGATCTATCACACGCATTACCACAACAGCCGTCATCGACCGATGCTGACTTTGGGTATATTTTAGACAGTGCATCTCAGTGGTTCCAGAGAAATGCCGAGATATTGTTAAAGACTGTGGCACACAATAAACCGTTAATAGCCGGGAATTAAAGAAAATTTGTGTACAAGGGGGCACCCGTTGAGGGCTCTCACATGATTGATCTTGTCAGGGCTCTCACACAACAGCAATCAGTTGAGGCCGGTAAGAAGCTAAAAGATTGGGATGTGTTCACAGGGGCAATGGCCGAAATCAACGTACCGGGCACCTTGCTAGCCAATGCTGGTAACTGAGAGCTACTAAAACTCAAGTCTGCCCCACTGTGGTGTGCAGCGTCTGTCAAAACTTTAAAACCCCATGTCCCACCCCCTTTTCAACCAATGGTGTTGTTATAGGGTGGATGTCCCTCCTTCCCCCACAGAGCAGTAGTGTGATAGAGAGGTTTAACCAAACTATTAAAACAAAAATGTGGAGGTACCTGACACACAAAAACACCTTTCGATATATCGATCTGTCTGATCTTATTTACTTTTATAATCATAGTTACCACATGACTATTAAACGACCCACGGCTTCTGTTACGACTGATAACTCCCTTGAGATGTGGAGAACCGTCTATGGCGAACACTTTAAGCGAAAACCGTCAAAGTTTTCATTTAATGTAGGTGATCATGTGCGGGTGTCCAAAATAAAAGGGAATGTTTGAGAAGGGGTATGAACAGACCTTCACAGATGAAATTTTCATTGTCAAAGAGCGGACCACGGCTCTGAGACTCTATTACAAACTGCAGGACTACGCAGGCGATGACATTAAGGGCTCTTTCTACACAGAACAGCTACAGAAGATAAACCCCAATTCTGAGAGCGTCTTTCGCATCCAAAAGATTAAAGCAGCCAGGGGGCATGAAAAAAACAAACAGATTTTGGTAAAGTGGCGCAGATAGAGCGATAAATTCAATAGTTGGGTAAAGGCTTCCGAGGTCAAAGAAATATAGAGGTGCTGAAAAATGAACCCCAATGTCTTCTAGGTTACGCTGGCCAGTAATTCATCCTCAAAGATGTTTCCAAAGAACACCAGCGCGTGCTTCACAGAGCATCTGGCAAAGGCGATTGACCTGGACAGGGGCTGGGAAGTGGGTCTGGTCGAGCTGCACTATCCGCATACGCTAAACACGTTTGATCAAGATGAAGATTTTCTGTCCATATAGTCTAATCGCTGATGAACATGTACCTTACCTAGAGGGTACTACTGCAATATCGATCAGCTCATACATGAAATAAAACGTGCTGTGGAAAAAGTTCTGTTAAACCTCTCTATTACACTAACCTTCACATCACTGGCCATAATGAATTGTTCAATATTCTCACATTTGAGAAAATTTTGGAAGGTCCTGTTAAGAAATTCTTTTCTGTCATCAGTTTGTAGCATTTTAGGAGTACGACCCTCTTGAAATATATTTCGGAAATCACTTGTCACGACACCTCCAGACTTATAACATGTCTATATGTGAGGAGATGTAACAGAAACCATCGTTGAACTCACTGTAGTCTCTCATGTTCACCAAGTCGGCCTGCCACTGCCAGTCCATTTCAGGTACCAGCGTCCTGCTTCTCTTAAAGCTCACACGTGCTGGCTTGTGTAGAATATAAGCCAGCTGGCCGGACAACCAGTCTGATACCCGGCCGCGGCTGGCGCTCACACCCCGGGAAGTTGTGGCCCTCACCAGACTCCCCACGCTGCCGTAACTTAGTTGGCAAGACCTGGGTTCAAGCCTATACAGTGAGGCACGAACTAGGGCGGGAGCGGCAAGTGCACAGGCCCTAGAACCTGAATCCATTACAATAACAAAAGGACAGAATTAAATGGGGTTAATTTCGAAATCGCAAATATGAGATACCATAGCGCGTTTTTTTTCCACTTCCTGGCGGAAACGGGCTTCCGTAGTTTTGTGTATTCTTGATGCATCACAAGGAGGTACAGATGCAGCCATTCAAAGTGCGCGGTACAGACACGTACCGGAAGTAATTGGCTACGGCGTCGCGCATCGTGACGCATGATGATGCGGGGTACCGCGGTATGTGATTGGTTGACCGACAGGGGCACTCGTAGTCCGTTGGTCTGTCGTAGAAAGACTTACAGTACAGTAAACGTCTTTACTGTGCCCGTTGTAGATATTGAATTTTACCACTGAAGGGAAATCTTAGTAGCTGAGCATAAAAAAAATAGGAGCTCAGTCAATTCTTATGGAATGTGTTTCCTTTCTTCTTTTTTTCAGCATGGAATAAACCTGTTACTTGATTCATATGGATGCCTGGTTCTGCCGGGGATTCAAAACATTTTTTATTTTATTTTTTTAAATCGGGTATCAAAGGGAATAGGCAGTATAACCCTGTTCATGCACAAACTGTGGCATGTTACATTGATTTGGGTGTCTCCTCTTGCCAGAGAGCTCTAAATTGCATTTTGAGCGCGGTTTTTGACTTTTTTTAAAATTGCATTTTGGGCACGGACAGCACATACAATGGTTAATGAACTGCGCCAAGAAATTTAAAATAGTATTCTTTAGGTGTGAGGGTAGGAGTGGACCGCAGCAGGCTTAATCAGCAAACCAGGAAAACAAAGAACAGGACAGGTGAGACGTGTATCCAGAAAGCGAGTGATCAGAAAAAGGAAATGGTGTTACGCCCAGGTTTTCGACCCAATTGTTTTAACTTGCTAATGCATCAGACACATTTCCTGGCGTATTGTGTTTTAAATAAAATAGGAGTGTCTTTCCCTGGCATTAGCTCATCGGTATAGTGTAAGTTTTATCTGTACCATATCATACAGTATATAGGTACAGAATTCAAGCTGCACCACTGTATCGCTTTGGTAAGGAGATGGACAATGACCAAAATCACGAAGACTCTCTCACACCAAATAATGAAGATGAAAAGAAACGGGAAGTCAACACGGGACATTGTACAGCAGTTGGCTTTGATGGACATCTTCGTTTCTGAAAGCACAGTGAGAAGGCATTATAAAGGGGAGAGGAGGCAAAGAGAATCTAAACCGAGGACGATTCAAAGGTAAATACATTTCTAAAAATACCTTTCTTGCATGTAAATACAACTACGCACATTATTTTTAAAACTAACTGTTGATCTCTTTTTTTTCAAGTCCTATTGTGCGAGCTATCGACAAACTGACTGATGAAAATGATGAGCTACCGGCGATGCAAGTCCAAAGACGGCTCTGGGCTGACCTCGGTGCGACCATTAGCCCGACATCGATAAGAAGAGTACGCAGGAGGCTTGGATGGAGATACAGAAAAACCAACACATGCCCCATGATAAGACTAAAAAACAAAGAGGAAAGACTCAAGCAAGCGCTCCAATGGATTGAACAGGGGGAGGCATTTCAGGATGTACTTTTTACCGACGAAACAACAGTGGCTCTGGAACAGTTTTCAACAATGGCATTTTGCAAAAAGGGGAGACATGTGGACAAGCCAAAGCCCAAACATCCACTGAAGGTTCACGTCTGGGGGGGTATATCTAGAAGAGGCCCGGGACCACTTATTTTCGAAGGAATTATGGACCGTGTATTCTTCGAGGAAGTCGTGGTCACACACCATGCCGCCCCATATATCAGGGAGCAGTTTGGATCAAGGCACCGTCTCTTTCAAGACAACGATCCGAAACACACAGCAGCAAGGGCGAGGCTTATAGCAGAAGGAGTGAACTGGGTGAAAACTCCAGCCGAATCACCAGATCTAAATCCGATAGAGATGGTTTGGCATTCGTTGAAAGACTACGTTCGGAAAACTGCTAAGCCCGTCACAAAGCAGGAACTGATCGATGCGATCTATAAATTCTGTGAGGAAGAACTGAACGAACAAAATTGTAACAATTTCATTAACAGGCTGTTTCGTGTTCTTCCTAGGATTGTTGACCAGGGTGGAGGACATTCGGGAATGTAAGTCTGAGAAAGAGTCTCACATTTGTGGACAGTCTGTCCACAAACAAAACATGTAAAAAAAATGTAAAAAAAACAATTACTTTTTGTCAATGAAAACCGGTGTGTGTGTGTCTCTCTCTGCTGGATGTCCCTCTCACTCTCTGCTGAATGAATAAAAGCATTTTATTAAAAACGCATTTGCGTTTGTCTGGTATTTACTTTGGTCCCTTTTAACTGTTTTTCCATCTACTTTATTGCTTTGAGATGCCACTTTTAAAGGTGAAATGTTAAATAAAGTTTATTATTGTTATAGAGAAACATGATCAGATTTTCCCTGGTTCAGAAAAAAAGATCTAAAGTGCTACACATAACTTTCTTAATTCGATGTATTTAAAGCAGTGAACTACTGTAGGTGTAACATAACATTCAGACGTACAATCGAGAATAGTTTTGTGGTGTTTGTTTAGATGAAACGTATAACGTAACAAAATTAAAGACGATTAAAATCTGTAATCTTTCCACTTGTACTGTATGTCATCGGAAAGTTTCTGCTTTGTGTAAGGATGGTATCAAAAAGCAATCTTAAGTGGTGAGAAAGCTGTGCTCAATGTATTTAAGGGACTTAAAAGTAAAAGGAGATGCTTCATATTGCTTGACTAATTTTAAAAACTAAGTTTTAAATGCAGACGCTCCCTCGGTGCCGCGCCGGGTGTAAATATCAAAATATACATTCGCCCCAGGCAGAGGCCGAAGAGCGCCCGGCTGGGGTGCGTGGGGAAGAGCATTACAGGAATGAAAGGCGGGGTATAGGAAGGTGTTCAGTCTGGGCAGGTATAGATTACACTTTTCTAAAACGTACTTGAAAAATAAAAATGATTACAATCTAATCCTTCCACGTTTGATCCCAAAATCCCAAGAGATATAAATCTAAATGGGTAGAAAGTTATGCTGAAAGTTTATTAAGATACTTAGAAGACAAAGATACTGTATCAATTTATGTTGCATTAGCCTGATTATGATAAAAAAAACACAATTAAACACACGTTTGCGATTTAAATCAATATAAATGTTTATATTGTAACGCATACTGTCCAGCCTCCATTTCTCTATAAAAATTTACTCTATTACACACACACACAATAGAAGCAGGAAGCAGAAGCAGGGACCGTTGTCAGAAGGCAAGAAGGTGACTATTCATTGTTATCAAAAATGACTTAGAATCGATCATGTTGTGATATTTTGAAATAAAAAAAAAGTCAATTGACTGTCCATACTATCGCTATTCTATTTTTTTGAAGTAATGTTTGTTAAGAGAAAAGTCCAGCACCAGCTGGATTTGAACACACAACCCGTGAGTTGGTAATCGGGCACGTAGACCAGTAGGCTACAAGGGAAGTCACATGAAGAGAGAGGCGAAACAGCCCTACACAGCCCTGTCGCAGTACACGAATATAATCATATCGTTATTCAATTTTTTTGATACGCGATTCCATATTATATTAGCAGAAAAGCTTAAAACTACCACTTTTTCACATGCTATTTCACATGCTAGTTAAATACTTGGATGCTTAAAATCGTTAGGGAGAAATGGAATACCAGTGTGTATTTTTCCTTTAAAGTACCGATTCCTGGAATCTGACTGGCTGACACCCTTCTGAAGTGATTCCATAAAATCTGGTATACGGAAAAGAAAGCGTTGATACATACAAGTATCTTTTAATACAGTCTTTGCTGTGCTCTTGAGGATCCTTGTGATATTTTGAGCTCTAGTTGAATGATAGGTGTCGCATTTTAAATCATTTTCGTAGTTAGAAATTATGAAACGCCCTGTTAAAAGCAAGGGAGTTTTTATGCCCGTTGAAGTAAAACAAAATGCCTGACAAAGTATGGCTTGGACAGATTCCAAGTGCTTGTACAAATGTGCTAAAGAAATTATACTTTGAGTATACAGCTTGTCCAAAATCATTCATTATTAATACTATTAGTAACATCTTCGGTAAAGGCTTTGATGCATAAATATTTCTGATAAAGGTAGGTTGTGTATTTTTGTCCAACTGAGCAATCTTGCTTTAATAAAATATACGAACATTTTAATGACTGATGATTAACATGCTGTAATACACAGTTCAAAATTAAAAGCTCAAATGCTGTACATGAGAGGTTAAGCTCCCCCCGGCGGTTTTACAAGGTGACGCGGATAGTTTCCGGCATGGCATCAAATGACGTGATTAACTGCGTGATACTGCGTGACACCGCGACACGCCTACCGGGGTATGCTGCGGAATACCCCACCCATTTTGAATGGCTGCATCTGTACTCTTCTCTTTACCGCACGTATGGAGTTTGGGTCTGATCGAGCTCGTTACTAGTCACTCACGCAATCTACTACCTAATCCAATACAGCCCTTTATTTGGCTTTAAACTCCACCTGTTACCCCTCACACTCAATGTTTCAGAAAAAGGGTTTTAATTTAAACTTTGCCCAGCAGTGTTTGAGCAGACAGAAGAAATAGAAGCGCCATTCGCGCCAGTTTAGCATAGTAACCACTAACTCCAATAATCCAATAATCCACTAATTATTATTATTATTATTATTATTATTATTATAAAAGCAAAAGAATCCCAGCTTCTGCATAAAAAAAAAAACTATTGATATAGTGCATCCCCAACACTGGCTGAAGACGCTGTGTGTGTCCGGGCTCAGCGGTTATATAGGACAGGACTCGGCGAGCTGCAGGTGAAACTCATTGCTCTGCGCTCCCCGTGCGGAATGCGCGTCTCCTCCCTCCAGACTCGTCACACCGCCTTCTACAGCGGGAAAAAAAACTCCCCTTTACTGTCTTCATACATCCCTCTTAAATCCCAGGAACTGAGTCAGTACTGGGTTTCTCTGTTCGAGATTACAAGCGGAAACAATTAAAGCGCTGAAAGCAGGAAGTTATTTCTGCTCGTAGGCATAAACGTGTAAAAATACATTTTCTGATTCCTAAAACCTAATAAAATCCATGTAAGTCTCCCTTTTGTTCCCAATGCACATAACTGAATATAAACCAGTCAAGTTCAGGTACTTTTCTGATGTATATGAATACACTAGTTCTGGCGCAGCTGTTACAACAAAGATACTTACGAACTATTTTTTTCATACGAGCTCTTGCCGTTTTAAAATTGAATATTTTTTCATTTCGCTAAATCACACGAAACACCAACAACACTCATCATAAGCATCTGACCAATCACATTCCTGAATTTTAAAAGTATTTAGTATTTATTTTTAACTTGTTTTATTTAAAAAAAAAATGTATACACCTGTTTTACATATCCTTGCCATTTTTGGCATATTGTAAGTGGATTGTAACTTCAAATTGATAATTCCTGATCTTTATAACTGTGTATCATTTCTTTTTACCTTGTTTTAATATGTTTTAATTTTTTTTGCATTTTATAGAACTTTTTTAATATATTGAGCATTTTAGCATAATTTTAAAATAGGACTATCAATGCTCCTGACTTCTAAAATCTGTATTTATTCTGACATTTTTCTCTCCAACAGCAGATGAGGAGGGATGCATTTGATTTTAAATTGGTTGATTTTAGGGGAAAATGTACATTAATTTCTTTGTACGTATCATCAGTGGGAAACTTGGCATTTTGGGATGAATTGCAATCTTTACTGCGAGACTGATATAGAAATGACGGGAGATTTAAATGACACATTTGATAAATCAGACAGGCACAGTACAACATCTAAACTGGCAGAACCCTCTAAAGTACTGAAATATTTTAGGCACATTCATAATCTACGAGATGTTTGGTGGTTACTGTGTCCTGCTACCCTTTCATATTTTTTAATGTGCATGAATCTGTCCCACTTCTTTTACTAGTTTTTAAGGAAGATTCTGAAATATCTGATTACGAGATCAAGCCAGAAAAAAAATGATGACAATTAGTAAGAAGAAAGATACAATGTATTGACAATGTAATATGCTTTAAAGGATTAAAAGGAAAATAAATACTTTATCTATGCAAACTAATTCAACTGAGCTCCTCTTAACACTATAGCCTGAAGAATTGCCAAAGCACAAGCACTCATTATTCTACTTAATTGGATTTCTTAGTAAAACCTTAACCCACTTGATATTTGCAGGAAATGCAGTTTTTTTGTGTGACGAACTACAACAAGTAAACAAGTGAGTACATTAGTCATTATCACTGGGAATGACCAGTCATGGCCAACATTCAAGGGAATCGTATTCAGTCACGGACTTTGACCTTCAAATGGTTGGCGGGAGAATTCATTTATACTCTCGTTGCACCCTTAGTTAAAATATTTAAAATTACAACACAGATTTGTTGGAGAACTTGAAAAGCAAAAAAGACAGTTGGACAGCATGATTATGTTAGGACTGTACATTTGTATTTCAATACTTTTGTATATTTATCTTAATTTTAATATACATGTAACCATAAATGCTGTTCTATATATATATAAAGATTGTTGTATTTTATAATATTTTAGCAGAGGGCACAAGGGGGTCTATTATACCTTGCGAAACATCCAAGACAACTATAATAGAGGCTCATATTTTAATAAAATTTGCTTTAAAAGAAAACCAAAATTTGTATGAAATCATCCCTCAATATCGACGTTCAGTTGAAGGATTTGAAGAAGCAACAGCGATAGGTGAGTACATTGATTTTGGACCCATGTTTGCATCTGAATAATCTTTCCTCCTGGAAAGAATTAAAAACAGGTCTGTTTTGAGTCTCATGATGATTCTCTTCTGGATCTGAAAAAAAAAACAGTGCAAATTTGTTTCCGATGTATTTTTCAATTTTATCAGATTTTTTCAGGTGAATGCAGTCGATACGTTCAAGTTTTTATATGATGACAGGACCTACACTTAGGGCTCAGTACTGATAACACTGCTGATATTGGAGTAGAAATAAGTGATGTATTGGCAGCTTTATCTGAGGCGAGAAGTCCTAGAACACCTACAAAAATGTTAGGATTCAGAGGAAGAAATATTTTTCTACCTCACCCAATCCTGCTGCATTAACGAGGCTGAAGTTGGCTGCTTATTCGCCAGCTTCTTATTCGCGTTTTTCGTTCCACCTTAAGTGCTGCTGCTGTGATGTTATGCCGCCTTTCGCCTGTAGATGGCTCTCTATAGTCATTTTTAAAAATACTAATCCGAGTTGATTACTGCACATATCCTCAGTAAAGGGGAATATGTAAGTAATGATTATCCAAATTGCATTTTTGTATGAAACACATTTCAGAAAATCGAAAACCAATTTTCAAAACTCACAATAACACAAACTGGCATGTTAGACAACAAGTAAATAAGACAAAGGCAAAACGTGAATTCTCAAAGTCTCAAAATCTTGCATTTTGCAAGAAATGTTATTATAGCAGTTTAAAATGGGACATTTAGAACATGGCATATGAGAATATATGGTTAACGGAGGATGAGCAAAGGGTGATGACACTTTCTGCTTATTGCTATGACCCTCCCTCCTGATTATAAAATCGTCTCATAATTCTGCCACTGAGGTGTGAGACACAGTGTAACAGACTCTCAAAATCCTGAACTTCAGGAAATGTTGCTGTACCATTTTTAAAATATGACCCTCTGAATGTGGCATGAGAGAATTTATAGGGAAAAGCTAATTGCTCTTTCTGTTGTATTGCGATGGCCCCTGTTTAGAAAAAAACATCTCAGAATTCTGACACAAAGGTGTGAGACACAATGTAACAAATTATGAAAATCATGAAGCATAAGAAAATTTACTGTACCATTTTTTTAATATGACCCTCTGAACATGGCATGTGAGGATTTATAGTCAACAAAATAGCACCCCTTCTGCTGAATTACTTTTTCCCTCCTTCCTCGTTACCAAAACATCTTAGTATTCTGACACTAAGGTAAGAGAGACAAAATCACTCATCACGAACATTTGTAATTACAAAACTTCACTGTTGCATTTCTGCGTTGTGACATTCTGAACATGGCATGTTAAAGTATATAGAAAACCTAGATCAGAACAGGTTAAATGTAATTCATAGTGATTTATATTTTTTTAATTCTTTCTAAATGAAAAAATATGTTTTTCAGTGATTATGACACTTCAGTATTACATAAAATATGCTTCAATGCCAAAATAAATAATAATGGAAAAAATACCCACAGTGGACATTCATAGTTGTGATTATAGGAATGTTATATATCAGGTGGGTAGCTGTGTCAGCATGCGTAGGCTGCATAGGAAAAAGTAAAGGATTATTCCATGCTGAAAAGAGAAGAAAGGAAACATAACGTGTTGGCCGTGGAGCCTTCTTCAGGTGTGAGAAAGACAGGGCTGTAAGCAAAGATTATTTCCTTTATCTTTGCTTACTGCAGTTTAAAGACTTTAGGAAGTTTTACGGCTAACAGCTCCACATCAACTTCCTTTTATAACTAACCTCATCAGATCCCTCAACTCCCAACTCTTCCAATTTCTCACTTCAGAGAAGGATAAAAAACTCAATCATCCTCTACAGAGAAAAACCATCAACACCCCTACCACCTCCACCAATCCTAACCTAATCCTTGTTTTTACTATACCCTCTGACCATTCCCTTTCACCCCTTTACATCCTCAGCTAACTTATTTTAAAATTACAATAGACTGTATAGTATGTATGTTTAAAATTAAGGTAAATATGTCAAAATATCAAAATCCAACTGCACAGTGCTATCGTAACAATGCTTGTCAAGTTATCAAACAAACCTGCATTGTATTTTTAAAATATTTCAGCAGAGGATTCAACTGGAGTATAAATGAAGATTCGACGATAATTTTTTCTGGGGAGTTGCAATGTTGGGCATTATTGGACATTTCCCGGTGACCCTGACACGTGTTAAACACTCGCATTTCCTGCATATATTAAAATGGTTATGGTTTCGCTGAGAAATCCAATTGACTTAAGACAACGTTTATACTGCAGAAGAATCCCATCCCTGGGTGGACTCGAACCACCAACCTTTCAGTTAAAAGCCAAATGCGCTAACCGATTGCGCCAAGTTTTCGGTTAAAAAAAAAAGCTCTCTTACCGTTTATTTTGCCAGACGGTAATATTTCTTCTGCACTGATAACCAAGAATTGAATTTCATTTTTCGCAAGCTGTGTGAATTTCATCAAAAACAAGTTTTCCAGAAAGGAAATGAACACATGCATTTAACGAAATCAAGCCCTTTGTGATTGCCCGAAATGATACGTTCTGTACTACAAGATAGGAAGAAAGACACGGCTGGGATTTGAATCCCGGTTCTTTTGTTTAACAGAGAAGCGCTTTAACCAACTAGGCTACGGTGACAGGACAACCATCACCTTTTACAGCCGCTTGGACACACCGCTCTGAGACATCTGCGTTCAGTAAGCGCTGAACCTGCGCTCAGAACAAATTGCCTCTTTTACATAGCAGCCCCGACACTGAGAAACGAAGAGAACTGGCTTTTATCTGGCATTTTCATGCCCAATGCGTTTGATATCTCCCAAGGGCGACAGAGTTCTTTTGCGACACTAGCTTTGATAAAAAAACGAGAAATCGTGCAAGGGAAAAATGTCTTTTTTTCATAGAGAAAACGTGCACCAGGAAATGTTGTGTTGAGAAGAAATGATTTAACATGATACGTGACCTAATTTATCGGAGCAATTGCTCAACCAGCAAGGTCTGGAGAGGTTGGAGAGTCTGGTGGATGTGATAATTATACGGTGTTGTGAAAGAAAACAGTATTTCTTTGAATTCTCAGTCAATCGGAATTTCAGTGCGAAACATAAACCCCTTGTCTGATTTAAAGAGATTATATTTTAAAACTCATGAAAAATCAGAAAACACATGTTTCTCACTTTGAAATTTTAGACGGAGCGGTGCATTACTAGTAGCGGCGCTGAGCACACTATGGGGAAATTCAGGGTATGTGAAATCCCAGCGGTTTAATAAACAACGCGTCTGATTTCGGATCATAGGATTGTAGGTTCGACTTCTACCTGGCTTGTGTAAATTTTATTCAAGCTCCTCAGTAATAGATGTATATTATGTAATGAACCGCACCTGAAAGCAAACGTTGGGTCTGTTTCCTTTGTTTTCCAGCATGAAATAGCAAATCGTTACAAAAAGCACCTGCTAATGTCCAATAGCGGTTTTTTTTTTTCAAATTACATTTTCAGGCTTCAGACACTTTTTAATAAAACAAAAGTGTCCGGAAACTCATTAACTTTCAGGTTTGCTTGAACCTGTATTAAAAAAAGTTATCTGAAACTTCCGGGATTCCATTATCTGATGTAGCTGTCTCTAAAGTTGGACGTGATGTTAAGCAGATGTGAACTGTGCCTTTTCTCTTAAAAAAAAAAACAAAGTTCTTTTTTTCCCCTTCACTCCAATGCTGGAGACTGTAAGCCTTTGTGAGCTCCACACTGCGTGTCCTGTACTGCTCTATGTACTAATCTATGTGGTGTACAGATAGAACTCAACTGCATGGTGTGAATTCCGTGTTCAGGACCAGCAGAACCTGAAAAAGTAACAGCTGACCTCGACGTGATTTGAACACGCAGCCTTCTGATCTGGAGTCAGACGCGCTACCGTTGCGCCACGAAGTCACGGCTGTCCGTGCCTTTGAATTCCCCAAAGGAGACAAATCAGCTTCACAAAAAAAAAATCTCATGTGAAGTGCGCAGCTCTTCCGAAGAGAGTCTCTTCTTACCACATTTTATTCTTCCTGCGCAGCTCTTGTGCAGGTGTTGTTCTCAATTACAGATCCAGGAACACTGATTGTTTTTTCTATTTTTTTAAATTAAGTACCCCATGGTGCAACGGTAGCACGTCTGACTCTAAATCCCCAAGTTCATTTTCAAAGTATATCGGAGTCAACTGATACTGATCAGGTTCTGCTGCTACTGAACCCGCAGTCTTCACCTTAAAGTTCAATTCCCCAAGCCCTTTGACCTTATATGTCCATCCCTTCTCGTCAAAACTCGTATTTTCACAGGGTACCCTTCAGAAATCGCAGTATAGAATGAAAAAACTCCAGTAGATCTCGGCCGCTGTTGGTGATTTTCCTTTTAAAATAAATTAATCTCTGGAAATTTTACGGAGTGTATCACTTTCACTGAGACCGAGAAGTGTTAAGCTGTACATGCGTCTTTGTGGCTCAGTTGTTAACCAAAAGGGTGGTGGTTTGAGCCCTTCCAGGGACGCTACGAGCCTTTTAACGTACACACCCTCCTCACTTCATTTCTCCACGGCCGGTCTTGTATCGCTAACAAATACAGAGCCCGTAGGAGGCAGTTAGCTCACATATATATAGCTCACTGTGTATATAATGAAGAAGCAGAAGTTAGTTTCTCATCTGCGCGTTACAGAGCCTTACGCAACTCGTAGTGTACCAACAGCTAGGGTTTGATCCCTGCACGGGCTATTAGTTGAAAGGCCATTGTAAATGACGTAGATAGATAGATACTTTATTGATCCCGTGAGGGAAATTAATAAAGCTTATCCAGCTGGCTTTTATGTTTCACACTAAATTGCGATCTTGAAACCAAAATGAAATTGACATTTGTACTGTATGTTTTTTTTAATTACAAAGCAAACAGAGTATTCCCTTAATTCAAAGATCAGATATTGGCCAAAACAAGACAATCAGACGTGGGCTGACTTTGGAACAGGAGCCTCTGCTTCGTCGTTTATTGAGCTTTTGATCAATGTCTGAAAGAAAAAGATTCGCTCTTTTTACTCTTTGATTAAAGTACACAAAAAGCACCTTCCTTCGAGCCGGAACCGAACCAGCGACCTAAGGATTCCCTGCTGACTCCACTACAGTCCTCCGCGCTACCAACTGAGCTATCAAAGGGTTGTCAAATGCTCCTTGGCACATACTGCCCAATGTAGTGAAATGTTCCGGGTGATTTAAATCCCAGTTCGACATCAAGTTTCCAACTCGTTTCCTTAGTCTTGTTTACCTTGAATTTAAGCCACGAACCAGGATTCTACTGTATAAACTTCCGGGGATATTACAAAATGTTTGATGGGGCATCAATCATTCCAGGCGGAAATGGACTCCTTTTTGTTTCTCGAGGGATCATATTAAACATTGCATTAGTATCGAGAGGAGGATCACCATGAAACACAAAACAAACAGTTTCATTCTGTCTTTTTTAGAAAGTAGCGTTTGTGCTACATTAATTATATTTTCGTGGAAATATAGAAGTTGTAAATGTTAAAATTTATATTTGAATCGAAATGTGGTTTTGAGTTAAATATTAGCGGGATCATGTGATTAGTTTGTTTGTCATTACAATATATATTGCCATTTTACTAGAATTTGTAACTGAAATTTACTAGTTGTGTTTTTATGATGATTAGCCATTTGTTGATTACAATATTGTATATAATGTATAATTTGAACTACATATTTTTCAGGTGTGAATAATTGTATATTTTAAGAATAAATTTCTAAAACAAATCATTGGCTTTATTTACTAGTTTCTACACCTATAAAATATTTATTTGATGTATAATAGACCTTTAACTATATATGTATATTAGTCCTCTAAATTTATCCGTATAATAGAACTCCAACCATTTATGTATAATAAACATATAATCATAGATGTCTAATTGACATATAACAATATACGTATACTAGAATTTCATTGTAGACCAGTTACGGAGCACATTTATACGTCTAAAGTATGCGTTTAATAGTCGTATATTCTACTTCTTTTGCCAACTGGGATGTGCCGATTTTAATTTAACAAAGCTAGATACACAGTTTGTTTCTCGAAAGCGTGTTATGTAAAAAAGATACTTTGCTAAGGATACAACGGGTGTATAAATGAATTCTCCTGACAGCCAGTTGAAGATAAAATTCCACACGTGAAAATGGTTTTCTTGGACATTGACAGGTACTTAATTGTTTACTTGTAGTTCCACATGAGTAAAATAGATATTTCCTGCAAATTTCAAGAGGGCTTGCGAAGAAATCCCATCAAGCTTTAGCAGAGATTATGGTTACAGCGGAACAGTCTGAAGCTCGTCCCTTAGTGGGTTTGAACCACCAGCCCTTCATTTAACAGCTGCACAGAGACACACTCCCGTTGCTTTTTGCTGTTCACACGTTTGTAGTTAAAGAATTATAAAATACTGACATTTTCCTGCCAGCCGGCAGTATTTCTTCTGCACTGACCATGAATAACCAATAACTTTATTTCATCTTTCGCAGTCTGTAATCCACAGAAAATGAAGTGAATACTTGTATTAAGCTAAATCAAGCCGACGGAGATGCACTGCCGTTGTTTTTCTCCACTTTTCGTTAAAAGGAGAAAAATCACTGACATTTTCTTGCGGTATTTCTTCTGTCCTGATTTGCAAGACTTATATTTTATATAAGTTGTATGAATTTCTTGAAGTTCAGAAACAACTTGTTCCACAAAGGAAATGAACACTTGGTTCAAAGTAAATCAAGACGTATGTATCTCTCGCTGCGTGTGCTCTTATCTGTCCATCTCTCTACTTTTCTCTCACTCTGACAGTCTGTGCAGAGTTTCTGAAGGGGATGTAACACCACTTGGCAAACAGAAAAATTATCAGAGGCAGAATAAAAAATCATTATTCTCTTCTCAGTCAGATTCACAGCTCAGAGACAATCGGACAGAAGCTCCATACTTCTTTTTATCCGTCAATCCAGAACCAGAGGACGTTCAGACAATCCTGGAACAGCCTGGACTCAGGTCACATCTCCCCATTTTCTCCTTCCTCACAGCCACTTAGAGACAGAGAAGAGCTCCTGGTTCTCCTCTCTGTGAACTGGGCTCAAGACTCACTGATCTGTCAGCTGTGGACTCTGTTCCAGGTCAGAAGCAAGAAGCTTCTATTAACCCTTTCCAGGACCTCCAGCCCTTCAGTATTACTTTCTTTACTGTATGTCAGTCTCCAAACATGTTTTATAAATGTTTTATAACACACGTGAGTGTGGAATTATCTTTTTATGTAATAAACACAAGTAGTGACACTTTGGTCAGTACACTGTATATTGATTATTAGTAGCCAATGGGCCGATGGTCGTGTCTACAGTAGTGACCAGTTGACCAGTCTGTAGCTCTCAGCAGTGGGACTCAGATCACACAGAAGAAGGCCTGTCTGTGTGTGATTCCACACCAGCCCAGGGAATCACCAGCTCTCATATGTCTCTCACAGGTGTCTCACAGTCTTATAAATTTACAATTAGATGAATTATTGTAACAGGTAATCAGACTACCTATGGAACTGAGAGCAGGCTGGAAATAAAACCTCCTGGCTTCTATACTCTGATGATTCGTTTAAAACATTTAAAAGCACTTATTACAGGGACTTGTGCTCGTTCTCTACTGCTCCACACGGGTACGCCTTGTAACACATTAATCTGTGAAGTAAACTATTTTTTTTCCTGTTTAATGAATTTCATTCCTTGGTTTGTCGCTCTCCTTTTACAACTGTTATGATTCGCTTCTCTTCACAGCCCGGTGTGTTCTTTTTTGGGGGGGATGTTATATCTGTAAGAAAAGCCCCCCAGGCTCCGGACAGGAGTCTCCTCCAGCGGAGACGCGCTCTGCTCTGTTACAAAGAGCGCTGTGACATCACAGACACCAACCTGAGCGCCTGGATCAGAGAGCAAGACCGCGGGAGGCACAGGGTGCGCACGGAGGAGAGTTATTGATCACTTATCTATCGAAAACCAATTAATTCAAGTAAAAAACCGTAGAATAAACAATTAGCTTCACCGATTGGTGAGTACTGATTCTTTTTCTGGTTTTGATCCTGTTCTAAATATCTAGAAAACAGTCAATAAAGACTGTATCGATCAATTACTGTAGTGCGTTTAGTGTAAAAAATGTTCAAACCGAAATTAAACAATGATTATTCTTATTATTATTTAGGTAACTGTATCCTAGAGCTAAAAAAATATATTCCAAGTTGATAAATGTATGTAAGTAACAGTTTACATGTATTTTTTCCAGTGTTTATAAATCATAAGTATGGTAACCACGGGGACAGGCGCCATGTCACTGTGCGCGTCTAGGTGTATCGCGTTCGTCACAAAGAGCGATGTGACGTCATGGGTAGCAACAAATACTAATACTAGTGTATTCATATTAATATTAATGAGAGTACAACTGGTTGTTTTAATGCTAGTGTTCATGTGAGTATTAATGATGATAGCGCTACTGATAGTTTTAGTTTTAATGTTCATATTCATGTTAATATTAAATATAATTATAGTGTTACTGTTAGAGAATTAACAGTAGTAGTAGTAGTTTTAATACTACTGTTATTCTAGCATTACTGTTATTCTCTTTGGGGGAATTAAAAGCACATGTGGCGAGTGACCTCGTGGTGCAACGGTAGCGACATCATGTCCGACTTTAGAGACAGTGATATCAGAGAATGGAAGTTTCAGACCTTGTTTTTTTTTACAGGTTCAAGCAAACCTGAAAGTTAGAAAGTGTTTGGTCACTTTTGTATGAAAAAGTGTCTGAAGCCTGTAATTATAATTTGCCCTTTTTTAATTGTGGTTGAAATCCACTCCCATGTACCAAGACCTTACAGTATATTCATGTTTACTTAAATGACTAACTATTGGACTATTGGACATTAGTTGGTGTTTTTTTTTGTAACGATTTGCTATTTCATGCAGGAAAGAAAGGAACCCAGACCCAACGTTTGCTTTCAGGTGGGGTTCATTTACATAACGGACATCTATTTCTGAGGAGCCTGATTTGAATCACACAACCCCCGGTAGAAGTCGAATCGACAATCTTATAAACCGAAATCAGACGCGTTATCCATTAAACCACTAGCCCGTCACGTAAATTAATTGCACCATGGTGAGTTCAGTGCCGCTACTAGTAATACCCCACCCCCATCTTAAATTTCTAAGTGAGAAACGTGTTTTCTACATTTTTTTTTAGTTTTAAAAAATCATCACTTTTAAGCAGACAAAGCCTTTATGTATCGCTCTGAATTTCTAATTGATTTAGAATTCCAAGACAAAAGCGTTTCGTTCCACAGCGGCGTGAAATGATCACGTCTTTCACTCTACTTCTCTCTAGTAGTAAAGCAGATCTTGCTTGGTGAGCATTTCCTCCGGTAAATTAGGTCACTTTTCATGTTAACTCACTTCTTCTAAACACAACATTTCCCGGTGCATGTTTTCTCCATGAAAAAAGACATTTTCCCTTACATGATTTCTCGTTTTGTTTCATCAAAGTGTACAGAAAGAAGAAAGAAAGGAAAAGTGTCGTTAATGAACTCTGTCCCCCTTGGGAGATGTCAAGCGCATTGGACATGAAAAGTGCCCAATAAAAGCCATTTCTCTTCGTTTCTCTTATGGTCAGGGCTCCTGTTCCGTGTAAAGGAGGCAGCTTGCTCAGCCGGCAGACTCAGGGCTTCGTGAATGCAGATGGCTCAGAGCGGTGTGTCCAAGCGGCTATAAAAGAGGAGAATTCTGCCGGCACCGTAGCTGAGTCGGTTTAAGTACCTGTCTCGTTAACTGGAGATCCTGGCTCCACATCCCAGCTGTGCCTTTCTTCCTGTCTTTTTGTGCAGAAACTACCATCTTGGACAACCGCATAGGGCTTGATTTAGTTTAAAGCATGAATGCATTTCCTTTCTGCAACAACTTGTTTTTCAAGAAATTCATACAGCTTGTGAAAAATGAAATGTAATTCTTGGCTATCAGAGCAGTAGGAATATTGCCGACTGGCAAGAAAATGCAAGCAATGTTTATTTTTTGACCGGAAAGGTGCGAATGGAGAAAAGCCTCTCTCATCAGTCTCTGTGGCGCAATCGGCGAGCACGTTTGGCTGTTAACTGAAAGGTTGGTGGTTCAAACCCACCCAGGGACGATCTTCTTATTATTGTCAATGTAAACACTGTCTCCGCTAAAGCCGAAACCTTAACCCTCTTCATATTTGCAGAAAATGCGAGTCTTTTGCCCGTGTCCAACAACAACACTTGAGACCGGGGAAGTCCAATAGTGATCAACACCGCAACTCCCCAGAAATCCATATTCACCCTTGAAAAAGTATCTTTGAATGGCTGGCGGGAGATATCATTTATACTCCTGTTGCGTCCTCTGCTAAAAGAGTTTAGAAATATAACGCAGATTTGTTTGAGAATTTGACAAGCACTGTTACAGTACGTTAGCACTGTGAAGTTGGATGTTGATATTTTGATATATTTACCTTAATTTTAACATAAATGTAAACATACATGCTGTACAATCTATGCTGTACAATCAAACACAGGTATATTTTGAGACTCATGCTGATCGTCCTGTGGATCCAAAAGAAAATTTTAAAGCTGATACATTTTCGATTGGAATTTGCATCTAGCTACAACGTCCCTGGATAAGAGATTTTATTAGTTGCGTGCAATCGGTATCGTTTACTTTATGTATGGTAGTGGAAATAGTTTTAAAAATGTTTTCTAAAGAAGATTGTATTGCCAGGACCTGCCTTTAGCGCTCAGTAGCGATGACGCTGTTGATATAGATGGAGAAGAAATGTAAGATGAATTGATGATCTAAGCTAAAATAGCCCTAACACGCCTCCTGTAACAGTGTTTGTATTCATAGCAAGTAATATTTTTTTTTCAAACCCGAACGTTGCTTTTGCATTAAGTGTTATGTAACCATTAGCGGTTTCGGTAGCTTCTGAAGACCGCACTTTTCCAAACTGAAGCCTATAAGAACATTATTCAAGACACACCATGGCCCAGAATCATGCATCGGGACAAAGATTAACATCCACTGAAAGTACTCCCAAATAAAAGATTTGACCAAAAAATTAAAAGAGTAGGCAAGTATTAAAACAAAACCATAACTTCTTGACTTCCAACCTCTTTCCTGGTTCAGGCCATGTAAAATGACATATTCAGTGGACTCATGCCAAGGTTGTGAGTTTAAGCCTCACCTGGAGCAGCCTGGTTTTCTGTCTTGACAGGTAAACAGTGTTTTGTGTTATTTGCTAAATGGAGAGAGGATTCTGTGTTAATTGTGCTCCTCCTGGGAGAGGTCAAGATGAGAAGTTCACCAGGCTGGTGGTAAATATCCTGTCCAGGAATATCGGGGCTGTAGGGGGTCAGATCTATAGATGTAGTAAACACATTAGTGGAGACGGTGTGTCTGCTCTCTGTGAGAGAGCCAGGCGGGATGAATAATCTGTGGTCTGGGAAGAAGAGACCCTCGTTGGAAGAGCGGCGCTCCTCACAGGAGAGAATGAAAACAATATTTTTCAGGGACGCTGATTTTTCTCTTTGGGTGAATTAAAAGCACTTGTCGCAAGTGACCTTGTGGTGCAATGGTAGTGCGTCTGATTCCAGATCAGAAGGTTGCGTGTTCAAATCACGTTGAGGTCAGCTGATGTGTTTGCAGGTGCTGCTGGTGTCGAACTCGGAATTTACACCATGCAGTCGGGTTTTAGCTGTACACCACCTAGGTAATCCGAACGAAATAACAGAACAGTACAGAACACCCAGTCAGGAGCTTATGCAGCATTTCATCTTGAACACGACAAGAGAAAAGGCACACTGCACATCCGCGAAACATCACGTCCGACTTTAGAGACAGTGACATCAGAGAATGGAAGTTTCAAACCGCTTTTCTGTTACAGGTTCAAGCAAACCTGAAAGTTAGGGAGTGTTTGGTCACTTTTGTATGAAAAAGTGTCTGAAGCCTGTAATTATAATTTGCCCTTCTTTTAATTGTGGTTGAAATCCACTCCCATGTACCAAGACCTTACAGTATATTCATGTTTACTTAAATGACTAACTATTGGACTATTGGACATTAGTTGGTGTTTTTTTTTTGTAACGATTTGCTATTTCATGCAGGAAAGAAAGGAACCCAGACCCAACGTTTGCTTTCAGGTGGGGTTCATTTACATAACAGACATCTATTTCTGAGGAGCCTGATTTGAATCACACAACCCCGGTAGAAGTCGAATCGACAATCTTATAAACCGAAATCAGACGCATTATCCATTAAACCACTAGCCCGTCACGTAAATTAATTGCACCATGGTGAGTTCAGTGCCGCTACTAGTAATACCCCACCCCCATCTTAAATTTCTAAGTGAGAAACGTGTTTTCTACATTTTTTTTTAGTTTTAAAAAATCATCACTTTTAAGCAGACAAAGCCTTTATGTGTCGCTCTGAATTTCTAATTGATTTAGAATTCCAAGACAAAAGCGTTTCGTTCCACAGCGGCGTGAAATGATCACGTCTTTCACTCTACTTCTCTCTAGTAGTAAAGCAGATCTTGCTTGGTGAGCATTTGCTCCGGTAAATTAGGTCACTTTTCATGTTAACTCACTTCTTCTAAACACAACATTTCCCGGTGCATGTTTTCTCCATGAAAAAAAGACATGTGCATGTGCATGTTTTCCCTTACATGTTTTCCCTTACATGATTTCTCGTTTTGTTTCATCAAAATGTACAGAAAGAAGAAAGAAAGGAAAAGTGTCGTTAATGAACTCTGTCCCCCTTGGGAGATGTCAAGCGCATTGGACATGAAAAGTGCCCAATAAAAGCCATTTCTCTTCATTTCTCTTACGGTCAGGGCTCCTGTTCCGTGTAAAGGAGGCAGCTTGCTCAGCCGGCAGACTCAGGGCTTCGTGAACGCAGATGGCTCAGAGCGGTGTGTCCAAGCGGCTATAAAAGAGGAGAATTCTGCCGGCACCGTAGCTGAGTCGGTTTAAGTACCTGTCTCGTTAACTGGAGATCCGGGCTCCACATCCCAGCTGTGCCTTTCTTCCTGTCTTTTTGTGCAGAAACTACCATCTTGGACAACCGCATAGGGCTTGATTTAGTTTAAAGCATGAATGCATTTCCTTTCTGCAACAACTTGTTTTTCAAGAAATTCATACAGCTTGTGAAAAATGAAATGTAATTCTTGGCTATCAGAGCAGTAGGAATATTGCCGACTGGCAAGAAAATGCAAGCAATGTTTATTTTTTGACCGGAAAGGTGCGAATGGAGAAAAGCCTCTCTCATCAGTCTCTGTGGCGCAATCGGCGAGCACGTTCGGCTGTTAACTGAAAGGTTGGTGGTTCAAACCCACCCAGGGACGATCTTCTTATTATTGTCAATGTAAACACTGTCTCCGCTGAAGCCGAAACCTTAACCCTCTTTATATTTGCAGAAAATGCGAGTCTTTTGCCCGTGTCCAACAACAACACTTGAGACCGGGGAAGTCCAATAGTGATCAACACCGCAACTCCCCAGAAATCCATATTCACCCTTGGAAAAGTATCTTTGAATGGCTGGCGGGAGATATCATTTATACTCCTGTTGCGTCCTCTGCTAAAAGAGTTTAGAAATACAACGCAGATTTGTTTGAGAATTTGACAAGCACTGTTACAGTACGTTAGCACTGTGAAGTTGGATGTTGATATTTTGATATATTTACCTTAATTTTAACATAAATGTAAACATACATGCTGTACAATCTATGCTGTACAATCAAACACAGGTATATTTTGAGTCTCATGCTGATCGTCCTGTGGATCCAAAAGAAAATGTTAAAGCTGATACATTTTCGATTGGAATTTGCATCTAGCTACAACGTCCCTGGATAAGAGATTTTATTAGGTGCGTGCAATCGGTATCTTTTACTTTATGTATGGTAGTGGAAATAGTTTTAAAAATGTTTTCTAAAGAAGATTGTATTGCCAGGACCTGCCTTTAGCGCTCAGTAGCGATGACGCTGTTGATATAGATGGAGAAGAAATGTAAGATGAATTGATGATCTAAGCTAAAATAGCCCTAACACGCCTCCTGTAACAGTGTTTGTATTCATAGCAAGTAATATTCTTTTTCAAACCCGAACGTTGCTTTTGCATTAAGTGTTATGTAACCATTAGCGGTTTCGGTAGCTTCTGAAGAGCGCACTTTTCCAAACTGAAGCCTATAAGAACATTATTCAAGACACACCATGGCCCAGAATCGTGCATCGGGACAAAGATTAACATCCATTGAAAGTACTCCCAAATAAAAGATTTGACCGAAAAATTAAAAGAGTAGGCAAGTATTAAAACAAAACCATAACTTCTTGACTTCCAATCTCTTTCCTGGTTCAGGCCATGTAAAATGACATATTCAGTGGACTCATGCCGAGGTTGTGAGTTTAAGCTTCACCTGGAGCAGCCTGGTTTTCTGTCTTGACAGGTAAACAGTGTTTTGTGTTATTTGCTAAATGGAGAGAGGATTCTGTGTTAATTGTGCTCCTCCTGGGAGAAGTCAAGATGAGAAGTTCACCAGGCTGGTGGTAAATATCCTGTCCAGGAATATCGGGGCTGTAGGGGGTCAGATCTATAGATGTAGTAAACACATTAGTGGAGACGGTGTGTCTGCTCTCCGTGAGAGAGCCGGGCGGGAAGAATAATCTGTGGTCTGGGAAGAAGAGACCCTCGTTGGAAGAGCGGCGCTCCTCACAGGAGAGAATGAAAACAATATTTTTCAGGGACGCTGATTTTTCTCTTTGGGTGAATTAAAAGCACTTGTTGCAAGTGACCTTGTGGTGCAACGGTAGTGCGTCTGATTCCAGATCAGAAGGTTGCGTGTTCAAATCACGTTGAGGTCAGCTGATGTGTTTGCAGGTGCTGCTGGTGTCGAACCCGGAATTTACACCATGCAGTCGGGTTTTAGCTGTACACCACCTAGGTAATTCGAACGAAATAACAGAACAGTACAGAACACCCAGTCAGGAGCTTATGCAGCATTTCATCTTGAACACGACAAGAGAAAAGGCACACTGCACATCCGCGAAACATCACGTCCGACTTTAGAGACAGTGACATCAGAGAATGGAAGTTTCAAACCGCTTTTCTGTTACAGGTTCAAGCAAACCTGAAAGTTAGGGAGTGTTTGGTCACTTTTGTATGAAAAAGTGTCTGAAGCCTGTAATTATAATTTGCCCTTCTTTTAATTGTGGTTGAAATCCACTCCCATGTACCAAGACCTTACAGTATATTCATGTTTACTTAAATGACTAACTATTGGACTATTGGACATTAGTTGGTGTTTTTTTTTTTGTAACGATTTGCTATTTCATGCAGGAAAGAAAGGAACCCAGACCCAACGTTTGCTTTCAGGTGGGGTTCATTTACATAACAGACATCTATTTCTGAGGAGCCTGATTTGAATCACACAGCCCCGGTAGAAGTCGAATCGACAATCTTATAAACCGAAATCAGACGCGTTATCCATTAAACCACTAGCCCGTCACGTAAATTAATTGCACCATGGTGAGTTCAGTGCCGCTACCAGTAATACCCCACCCCCATCTTAAATTTCTAAGTGAGAAACGTGTTTTCTACATTTTTTTTTAGTTTTAAAAAATCATCATTTTTAAGCAGACAAAGCCTTTATGTGTCGCTCTGAATTTCTAATTGATTTAGAATTCCAAGACAAAAGCGTTTCGTTCCACAGCGGTGTGAAATGATCACGTCTTTCACTCTACTTCTCTCTTGTAGTAAAGCAGATCTTGCTAGGTGAGCATTTGCATCGTTTATTGTTATAGACAACATGCTTCTGCATTAAGTTTAATGGAGGTGTTTATTTCGTTTTTGGCACAACTTGTTTTTCAAGAACTCCACACATCGCGAAAGCTAAAATGCTTGTCTTTGTTATCAGTTCAAAAGAATTACTGCCAGCTGGCAAGAAAATGACAACGATTTTTTTTTTACTTTAGCCAAAAATCTGTGAATGTGGAAAAATATGACATGTGTCAGTTTCTATGGCACACTCAGTCAGGGTGTGCTTCAGTTAAACACAACGTTCGTAGATCAAATGCACCCAGAGACACACTTCGAATTAATCCGATCTAAACATTACCTTCTCTAAATGTGATTGAGTTTCTTTGCACGTCGTTAGCCATCTTGATGTTTTCAGAGATTTTCAACTTTTGACACTAGTCAAACTACAAGTAAATAGTTGAGTACCTATGTCAATATCACCGGGAATGTGAATATAAATGTAAACATCAATATTTCTGCCTTCTCCTGAGAAACACAAGTATAGAGTCAAAACACAATAAATAATGCTAGAAAATTATTCAGTTAACACCCAGATGTGACAAAACACATTTAAGACTTACATCCCCTTTAAATATGTATTTCCTTAATATCAGTTCTCTTCCCTCCCCAGGATACCTGCAAATTCACTATATCATATTAAAAGCTGTGTGTAAGTCTTACATGTGTTCTGTCACATCTGGGTGTTAAATTAATAGATGTGTTGTGTTATTTAATATGATTTGACTCCACGCTTGTGTTTCTCGGGAGAAAGCAGAAATATTGGGGATTTGCGGCTACAGAAAATAATGTGAACTTTACAGGCAAAAGTTAGGTTACGTTAAAGAAACAAAAACTTATTGTCACCCTTTTCAACTTGATTATTTAAGACATTTGTTCGGAATAGTATATCTTCTCGTGTCTGTGGCTGTTATCCTACAATAACGGTGGTGAAATAGCAGGAATGTGCGGAAAGAATCGGAGATAGAACAGAAGACTCATCTAGTCGATAGTAAGGTTGTGTAGGACCGCACACACTTCGATGTCAGTGTTGAGTAGTGTGGTTTAAAAGCTTCTTCACGAACCAGGAAGGAGTAGAAATCTAAAGTCTTCTGATCCGTAATCAGACACGTTATCCATTGTGCCATTGGCGTTTGTATTGCATTCCTATACAGCACCACATTGAGTTCAGAGCCGCTACTAGTAATACATCGCCCCGGTCAAAAGTTTCTTCAATTAGATTCATGTGTTTTGTACGTGTGTCTAATTACTACGTCTTTCATTATGTCTGGTTTAAAATAATGTATCTTAAAAACAGAGAAAGGGTTTATGAGTCTCCCTGAAATTCACACACGAAGAATAAAAAATATCGCGTTTAAAAAGAATACAGAGATGCCGGCGATAGAAAACTTAAGTGCGCGCTATCACTGAACTAAACTCCCGATCGATAAGTTTGCCGGCGGCTTTTTAATTGTGTTAGGAAGAGCAAATAGTCCACAGTGTACATTTTAAAGGTCTGAGCAAAACAATCAGACGTGAGGATTATTCAGAACAGGAGCCTCTACTTCTTTGTATACTGAGCTTTCGGGTGAACGTCAAAGTGAAAGACAAATTCGCAATTCACTTTTTGATTAAGGAACAAGAAAACACCATCCTTCAAACTGGATTCAGACCAGGGACATAAGACATACTCACTGCTTTTTCTACAGTTTTAAGAGCTAGCAACTGAGCTATCGAGAAGTCTAAAATAAACGTTTTGTCACACGCGTAGCCCAATGTAGTGTAGTGTTCCTCTTTATTTAAATCCCAGTTCGACATCAAAATACTCACTCCCATAGTCTCGTTTAGTAGAAGAAATGGACCAGGCTTCTACTCTATAAACGTCAATAGTTCTTATAAAACATTTGAAGGGATATCAGTGCAGGTGGAAATTGACTCTTTTTCTTTATGATTTGGTTTTGATTTTGAATCGTTATATTATTAAGTTTGTGCTTTCTCTGTTTTTATCATATTGTGAACTTATTTTTTAAACAAATGCTTACAAAGGCAAACAGGGCACACAGTACAAGCTACTGTGCACTTTTGGGAGTATACGAGGTTCGATATAAAATCGCAAAAATGTAAAAGGAGAAAATACCCCAGACTGCGTGTAAAGTCCTCCTTGAGGTATGCTTTCAAAATAGCTGCACCAGGCACTTGGAGACAGATAAACATAGGTATTTAAAATTCAGGAATATGAATGGTCAATTGCTTACAGTTGGGTTTTTACGTTTCGTATTTAGCGATTTGTGTATAAATCTTTTAACAATTCATTAAAATGCTAACAATATGTAAAATAAAAACAACAGCAACGTTAAATGGCGGGGAGACGGGCAGTTTTTTTTACAATCAGATTCCAATCTCTAATGCTGTGTTTGAGAGCTGTGTGTGAGAGCTTACTGTACATAACTTTCCTTTTCTCACATTTTCTGAAAACCATTCCAAAGGGGCACCTGTCACGGACGTCCAAAGGGACTAACCATGGGGAGTAGGAGAGCGGAAAAAGACCCATATGCGTAGCGGCGAGACGGGAAAAAGGCCCGGGCTCATTAGTGCAAAGAGTTCAGGAATGCCATATAGAAACCTATGCCCTCAGGGAGCGGACGTGGGGCGCCCTGGTGCTAGGCGGGTCTCAGGACATCCAAACGTCAATGCTGAGCAACGACAGAGTGCAAGACCCAGAAATATATAGCCCAAGGGAAAGAGAGGGACAGGAAGGACAGCAGGCTGGAAACTAGGGACAGGACAGAGAAGGAGCGCCCTCTGGCTGCAGAGGGCGTGACAGTACCCCCCCTTCATGCCAAGCACCCTGTCAAGATGTGAGTCGCTCTTGAATCAGAGCGGGGTGACACGGGCTTCTGTTCTGATACGGTTGTACGAGAAGCAGGAGGAATTGCTTCACTCGTATTGCTTCATGAGCTGAATCAGGAGTGAGACATTTCGTGTGTTTGTGCATATGTCAACGCCTGACCTACATCGTAAAACTAAATTAAAAACTAACATTAAGTTGTCAGAGACATTCATTTATATACAAACAAGAGACAGACAAAGTAATAATTCTTCATTAACTTGTCCTACACTGATCAGACTATTTGAAATTGTCTGATTCAGCCTGTGCAGTTCGTGCTAATTAGAACAACGCCAGTACTGAACCCTCATCACCGAACAGACTATTTAGCACAAGTTCAGCTGCTCGCCAGCTTTGTTACGCACAGTTTTGCATTGCTATTGAGCTCAGAGCAGGAGCTGATCTTCAGACAGTACCGTGTTAAGTAGTCTGCAGCTTCGTGCAAAACAGTTCGACAGTTCATTGCAATTTAGCCAACGTGTTTTCTATAGCTTTCAGCTGCAGTTAATTTACATAAAGAAAATCTACTACTGGTTTAAAAGCAACATGAGTCAGACAGGAGTCAAACCTACAATCTTCTGATCCAAAGTCAGATGCATTATACATTACACCACTGGCCCTAACCTTATGGTGCTCAACAGCACCATAGTGACCTCAGTGCCACTACTAGTAATGCATCACCCCCATCCAAAATTTCTAAGTAAAAAAAAAACTTTTTCTATACTTGTCTGTTTAAAAATATGATATCTTTAAAAAAGACAAAGGGCTTGTGTGTCACGCAAAAGTTTTGATTCATTTCGAATGCAAAGTAAAACCATTTTCTTCCAAGAAATCATAAATTTGTCTCATCCTCCATACTATAATCCTCTCTTGTAGTAGTAAAGCATTTTGAATTCAACCGAACAATATATTAAAGGAACAAGTAATAGGTTTATTCCATGCTGAAAGAGAAGAGAGAAAACACAACGTTTCAGCTATGAAAACTTCTTCAGGTTTGTTTTCTCTCTTCTCTTTTCAGCATGGAATAAACCTACAATATTACTTGTTTCTTTGCAGATATGCATGCTGGAGTAGCTATCCACCTGAATATATTAAACGATTCATCTATACGATTAACATAATGTTCTCCTGAATAACTACTCAAAAGAAGCCACAGCTCAGGTGTTAGAGAGATTTGAAATCAGATCGATGGATTTAGAGTCCAGACTGCGAACCGACAGCTGACACAGGTCTTTTACAGAACCGTTCTGATTTTTTCTACTTTGTCCCCGTGACATCATTGTCCTGCTTGCAGCCGAGCCCGACACACAGTACCATCTGGTTTCTGTCGCTGGGCGCTCACCCTGTGGTCCATGTGGGTCCTAATGCCCCAGTATAATGACGGGGACACTAAACTGTAAACAGGTGCCGTCCGTCGGCTGATAAGTAAAACTGAGGTCCTGACTCTCTCTGGCCTTTAAAAATCCCAGGTCGTCTCTTGAAAGAGTAGGGGTGTAACCCCAGCATCCTGGCCCAATTTTCCAATGGCCCTTACCAGTCATGGCCTCCTAATAATCCCCATCTATGAACTGGCTTCATTACTCTGCTCTCCTCCCCACTGATTGTTGATGTGTGGTGAGCATTTTGGCACAGTATGGCTGCCGTTGCATCATCAAGGTGGGGCTGCACATTGGTGGCGGTAGTGGGATTCCCCATTACCTGTAAAGCACTTTGAGTGGAGTGTCCAGAAAAGCGCTATATAAGTGTAAGTGATGATGATAATAATAATAATTATTATTATTATGTAAATTGCAATAAAATATATAATATTTGTTTCAAAATCGATTAATGTAAAAACTGATAAAGCTAATGCTTTTTTCAGGGCTATATCTACTTTAAAAAAAAAAAGAGAAGTGAAATTTGGAGAAGATGCACCAGCGGGTGCCTTCACATCTCCAGCTTCAGTCTCGCCTGTAGCTGCGAGAAGGTTAAAAGCACACAAGTGATCTGTAGACGATGTTCGGGGAAGAGATAATTCTGTTTTCAACACAGGGAGTGAGAATGAGCTCAGTCCGGCTCCCAGCAGAATCCATTCTGGTTTGGTTACTGTTAGACTGTGCGTCTGAGGCTCTTTGGATCGCAATGTGAAAAAAAAAACAATTGCTCACATCGAGAGGAAGGGAAGATATCATGTTTAAAAAATCAGAACCGAAGATTTGGATCTGGGGCCTCATACTTATCAAGTTATTAAAATAACAGTTATTAAAATATTAGATTGTGTTTCTGCAACATTTCATGCACACTACGCCATTTTTATCTAAAAATAAAACAACAGCCACAACAAGGGCTTTACACGCAGTCTGGGGTATTTTCCCCTTTTAGATTTTTGCCACTTTATATCGAATCTGTTATACTCCCAAAAATGCACAGTAGATTGTACTTAATAAAAATGTACAATTCACCGCTGGTATAAACAGATGTGTGCCGTGTCTGCCTTTGTAAGCATTTGTTTAAAAAATAAGTCCACAATACGATAAAAACACAGAAAGCACAAAGTTAATAATACAACGATACAAAATCAATACCAAATCATAAAGCCAATTAAGTACAGATGCAGCCATTCAAAATGCGCGGTAAAAACCCGCGGTACAGTAACCTACCCACAAGCCACCGCAGGGCACCGGAGGGCACCGCGGTAAGTGATTGGCTGGCCAAAATGACCGACAGGGGCACTCGTGGTGCATTGGTTGGTAGTGCAAAGATTTAATCATTTAATGTCTTTACTGTGCACATTTTAATCCGCTTAGTTTTGAATATTTATATGGATTTTACCACTAAAGGGAAATTTTAGTAGCTGAGCATAAAAAGAAGAGGAGCATAACGCATCTGAAGGTCATGAACGATATTAATTTAGGAACATAAACATTACTGTATGTATGTAAACTGTACTGTGTATGGCTGGTCTTGGTAGTTGAAAGAAAAAATACACACCAGTTTTCCATTTCTCCCTAAACATTTTAAGCATGAAAGTTTTATGAAACGGTACCCAAATATGCGATTGCTGTATGGAATGAATTTTAATTTAAAAAAATTATTTAACACGAACATAAAGCTGTTTACATCTTCCGCCTGAGAACAGTCACCCGTTGCTACCCAACGCAGAAACACAGCCACTAACTAGCAAAGAGAGGACATTAGCTACCCAATATGATAAAGAAATAAATGATTATTTTGTTTATTTCTTTTGCACATTTATTTGAACATTTCCATCGATTGTACAAGCACTTGGAAACTGTCCAATCCCTAGTTCATCAGGCATTTTACTGGTCTGGCGCCGGTCTGTGTCTTCCAGGATATAATGCCAGCGAACTCTTGTTTTTATGTCCACTATAACAGACAATCTCCTTTGCTTTTAACCGAGCGTTTAATAATTTCCTAAAATGAAAATGATTTGCTTTATTTCCCTCATGGGATCAATAAAAGTATCTATCATCTGTCTAAACTATGGGACAGAATTCTGGGGTCTCCCCATACCAGAGATTATGGTAGGGCTTCAGAATGGTGATTGGCTGACACCATCTGACACCCCTCTGATTGGAGAAAAAAAGACGTGCTGGTTTGCTATACATACTGTACCAGGAAGAGGATTTCTTTCTATTCAAAACGTGTATTTTAAAAGTTTAAGAAGTAAAAACCTTACAGCGTACACAGATTTCTAAACTGATCAGGATCGTTATCTTTGTCTTATGCATAATAATGTTCACCGCTCTGTCCAGCAAATTAATAATAAACTTTATTTTATATAGCGTTTTAAACGAATAAGTAATTAGATTGCTCATAAACCTAATCACTTGCTTTTTCTTTTTATTTAGGCTCAGATTTCAACTATAGATCGTATTATTAATAACCATAATAACAACCAACCAACAAAAACAACCATATAAACATAATACCAACCAAAAACATAGATAACAACCACAATACAAAATCAAATATATCAAACAATTTTACTCTCGCAAATTCCTCAAATTATCATAATCCCGCCCCTTATGCAAAACCAAACCTTCCTCCCATCCCAGTTTATCCTGTTTATCATAAACAAAATCCACCTCAATTTTCAACATAAAGCATTACACAAAATCAATACCTCAACACTCCATACTCAACAACGATAATTCACAAACAGCCAGAACATGTAACTACACATTCCCAAACAGACCAAATTCCCATAGCCCCGCCCCTTATGCAAAACCAACATCCCTCCCCTGTTCTCTCTCTCCCCTGGCGGTTGTAATTGTTTTTATTTTCAAATAAATTTTAGCAAAGTCATGTATTTTAAAAATCTTAAGATTTTTATATTTATGTCTTTATTTAGTGGTTTCATTAGTGACAAAGGCTAAACTTTCTTGGAAAAATGTCTTTTATGTAAACCATGTTTGCTATTAATTCATTCAGGGCTAAAATATGTTCATTGTCTTCTAATGAAAGAAGGGTTCCTTTCGCCGTAGTCGGGTTGAAATTAGAGGCTTGCCACGCCCGGACTGTTACACCAACGCATTAGCATGTTAAAGCGATTTCATTGAGGAGCCTAGCCTTTAACTAGTAAGTACTGTACTTACTGGGTTTTTGAGGGGGGGGAGGTGTCTTTCGCTGGAAATCCCGCCTCCTACTTTGAAAATACCCGTGAAACCGGTTCAGTTCGTCACAGCCAGCACTCCTGCAGAGAGGGGGGTTGTACTTGCAGTGTATACAGTACACGCGTTATGCTCTTCGTTAATGTCTAAGCCGGAACATATCATTATATCTCATTTTGTATTTCTTAAAAAAAAAACGTTTTCCCAGCCTAACAGTATTGTTTTTAACCTGTAAAGCGCTTTGAGGAGCCACCTTTAAAGGCGCCATATACAATAAAGTTCATTATTATTACTATTGTAAATTTGCTGGACAGAGAGGTGAACATTATTACACAGAAGACAAAGATAGCGATTTACGTTGCATTGTGTATCGTGCTGCTTTAATACAGTTTTAAATAATTAAAAGTCTAAACAGTATCAGCTTTATTTATGGGTTTTAAATAAAGGTGATTTAAACGCGATTTAAATCAATATAAATGTTTATATTGTAACGCATAGGTGACTATTCATTGTTATTAAAATGACTTAAATTCGATCATGTTGTGGTATTTAGAAATATACATTTGTTTGGTGTGAGTGAAGTTTTATTTAATCTCTGAGCCATACTGATTCTTCTGGAAGCCAGTTTCCACCAGGGAGTAAAAAAAAAAACACACTATGGTATTCTCTCCAATGCAGTGCAGTTAAAAACATACCTCTGATGCTGCTCCTAAATGAATATCGTTTATGACCATCAGAAGCTTTATGCTCCTTTTCTTTTTTCCAGTGGATTGAACAGGGAGAGGCATTTCATGATGTACTTTTCACTGATGAAACAACAGTGGCTCTGGAACAGTTTTCAACCATGTTGTTTTATAAAAAGGGGAGATATGTACACGTTACTGAAGCTAAAAGTTTAGCCTTTGTCACTAATGTAACCACTAAATAAAGACATATAGAAATCCCTACGTTACAGACTGTATATGGCTGGTATTGGTAGTTTAAAGAAAAAATACACACCAGTATTCCACTTTCTCCCTAAACATTTTAAGCATCAGTCTTACATGTGGTTATTTCGGAAACGTTTGTACGTGCTCCTTCTGACCATGTTACTGTTTACTGTTACTGACCATATTAAGTTTAAGTGCCTGTGGGCACTTTTCCTGTCCGTGGGGGGTGGACCGTCTTTCATTAGAAGGTTAGTCTGTTCTACTCTGAGAATGTAGAGGGGGTGGAAAGTGCCCGCGGTCATTTAATTAGTATTAAAATTCGCACTGATTCCCTTGTGAAGATACGGACATAGGAATATTCGTGCGTGGTCAAAAAATGGCATAAAAACGACAAAGTGAAGGCTGTGAAAACATTCACAATGTACTTTATACACAAAGCAAATATACCCCCCCCCCTCTCTCAATTCAATTCAAGCTGCTTTATTAGCATGACAGATGGGTACAATCAGTGTTGGGTATTTACTTTGCTTTGAGATGCCACTTTTAAAGGTGATATATAAAATCAAGGCTTTACTTGCTTTAACTCCGCAAGTCTAAGTTCTTGTGTCTGTCCTATTCGAACCCGAAAGTATTACAATATGTATCTTTATAGCAGGTGGTGTACAGCTTTTTAGTATAGATTACACTTTTCTAAAATGTATTTAAAAAATAAAAACGATTACAATCTAATCTTTCCACGTTTGATCCCAAAATAAATCTAAACGGGGAGAAAGCTATGCTGAAAGTTTATTAAGATACTTAGAAGACAAAGATATCAATTTATGTTGCATTTGTCTGATTGTGAATCAAAAAACACATATATTTAAACCCGCATTTGCGATTTAAATCAAAACGTTATTTAAATCAATATAAATGTTTATATTGTAACACCTAGGTGACTATTCATTGTTATTAAAATGACTTAAATTTGATCATGTTGTGATATTTAGAAATATAAATTTGTTTGGTGCGAGTGAGGTTTTATTTAATCTCTGACTCAGTGATGGCCTGGCATGGTGAGGTGCGCTGGCAGCTATGTGGTGTTACGCAGTGGTGGCCTGACACGGTGAGGTGCCCTGGCAGCTCTATGATGCAGTGGTGGCCTGGCACGGTGAGGTGCGCTTGCAGCTATGTGACGCAGTGGTGGCCTGGCACGGTGAGGTGCGCTGGCAGCTGTGTGATGCAGTGGTGGTCGGGTATGTAGAGGTGCACTGGCAGCTGTGTGTTGTGACGCAGTGGTGGCCTGGCACGGTGAGGTTCGCTGGCATATAATGAATATATTTCCATGGATATAATACAACTGTTATTATTGATCACCGAATTATTGTACTTGACATGACTTCATTCAGCCTTTACTGAACGTCTATGACAGGCAGAGAGAGTGCTGTTTCTGGTGCGATCTTTTGCAGCTGACATTTCACTGTTTTAAACGAACAAGAAATTAGATTGCTCATAAATCACTTATTCTATATAAACACAGCGTAATTGCCCTCCGAAAATCCTCTTTTTCTTGTTCGTTTTAGAGACCTTGATCGAAACTGATTTTAGATGTCAGAAAGGATTTATTTTCTCTGTATTTCCTACATTGCTTTGTCGAGATTTTAACTTTATATCTAACTTTATATCTAGGCTCAGATTTCAACTATAAATCGTACAGTGATTAATAGCAGTAAATACTGATGTTTTGCACCCTACTACCACAAAAATATATGTTTAAAAAAATGTCATGTTCCCATATAAAAGTCATGCCTTGGAGTATAGACCCCCAAAGGAATGCCATAGACTCAAACTGCAAAATAAACACATATAGAAAGAAAGTATTTGTATTGTAATTGCAAATCCTGGTACTGTATGAGTGATTGATATGACTTTCCTCATTACAAATCTCTTATTAGAATTTAAATTTCTCTGTAACTCCAGGTCAGAACAGAGAAAATGTAACTGCCTTAAGGAGTTTACGATTATGAAAAATAGAAGGATAAGCATGATACGTATGTCTTCTGTCATTTTCTAAGTCATGTTACTGAGCACCAAATCTTATTGAGAATATGAATCCATTTAAGGTTTATACCATTAAAGTAACGGTTTATTCCATGCTGAAAATGTTTGTACCAGACTTTTTTGAGGCCTGTTTAATTGTGTCTGAAGTCTGATGTTGTAAATTTTATTGTTAAAAAGATCCATGAAAATGTCACTACTAAAGTTAGCTGGTACTGTTGGTATTGTAAGTGGCAAGTAGAGCTCATATTTTAGATTTTGTGTAGTTGCTAGCGTTGAACTGTGTGTTGGATGCACATGAATTGAAGGAATGGGCAAACATAGCTGATGCGGATCCACAGAGCCAGCATATTAAGATGTTTATAATTAGAGGCAATTTGTTTAAATAACTAGGTATGGATACTGATGTGCAAGAGAGGTGGAAAGGCTGTTTCCTTAAGCCAGCACTATAAAATATTTTATTCTCAGTGAGATGCTGCCATTTCATAGTGGGTTTCTAACACCGTGTATAGTTCCATCAGCACAGTGCCTTTACTTCCATTTCTAATCTCTTTATCCAGTACAGAGGATTTGGAGCCTATCCCAGTAAGCAACGGACACAAGGCAGAATACACCCTGGACATAGCGCCAGTCCATCACAGGACAGACAGACACAAACACACACACCAGGGCCAGTTTTCCCATAAACCAATTAACTTACCAGTATGTTTTGGAGTGCGAGAGGGAGTCATATCACACATATGGAGAAAAACCAGAGAGAACATGTAAACCCCACACACACAGGATGGCAGGAATTGAACCTAGGACCCCAGTGCTGCAAAATAGCAATGCTAACCACTTTGCCACCATTATAAATGGATGGATATCTTAGTTATCTTTCTAGTTCACAGGTTTGCATGCATAATTTAATTTTGAAAGCCACTGAGACATCAGGTACTACTGTTGTATTTATGAAAAAGAAACAAAACAAAAAACATACTAACAACTGTGCCATCCTACTCCTTAGTTAATACATTTTATTATTCATAAACAGTTAACATTGTTAGCAAAATATTTAAAATTATATTTAACCCTATTTTTTCTTTAGTTTTGTATTTAACTTATTATATGATAGTCAGACTTAATGTATATTTGAACAATGAAAATATATTTTTACAAGATTTTACATTAAGCACTTAAAATTAATATGGTTAATAATAGTAAACTGTAACATGCTGTAACAAGATCGGTTAAACTGCGAAGAAAATGCTTTCAGAGAAAATGCTTTCAGAGAAAATGTTTCAGGTGTGAAGAACATAGATCTCCAATGCAATTTCAACCAAAGCTGTTCCCACACACCCTGCCCCCACTACCATTAGAATATACACAAACATTTTAGCGTTTCATTCTGAGCAGAAGACCCTCACATCTGAAGAGTGCTGGCTGTGACGAATTAAACCGGTTTTACAGGTTTCAATCACAGACCATGGATTTTTAGAAACATCCCATCAGTGACATCACTGAAGTCAACTCCTAGGTACTGTAACTGTCGTGTGGGTAGTTTCACAAGAATCAGACAAAGGTTTAAGCATCGCTTGTTCTAGATAAAACTGCAAAAAAAAAACAACAACCAATAATGTACTTCTTTGCGTCTCTGTTTGCCCAAATCATATATTCACAACGTGAAATCTAGAAAATAATATTACGTAACCAAAATCCGCAATATGGAAACAGAACCTGTGTAATTGTTGATAGATGATGTACTCGTAACATTTTTTCAAGACGAACTACAACATTTAAAAAATGACTTGTATGTACTTGATATCTCTAATCAATCCACGGGTCCCAGCACAAAACGAAACTAAAACGCATACCGTTTCGCGCTTCTTATTAGTTGCTCAAAAGTAATTTGACCGTATGAAATGCATACTATAAACCTAGAAACATAAACGTGAGCAGTACTTAAGCACTGTAGTATCGGTGTTAAGACATACCTCTCAAATACTGTAAATCAAGTTAAAAATATCTCCAGACCGATTCTGGTCATAATGAAACCATGTTTCGTGTATGTTTTCTTTAAAGTACCGAGACCAGCCATATACTGTATGTTTATGTTCCAAAATTAATATCGTTTATGGCCTTCACACGCGTTGCAGTATGCTCCTATTCTTTTTATGCTCAGCTACTAAGATTTCCCTTCAGTGGTAAAATTAGATATGAATATTCAATACTTAAACAGGCACAGTTAAGACATTAAATATACATATACATACTGTATACAGTACAGTTTGCATACGGTAATATGTTTATGTTCCTAAATCAATCTCTTTTATGAGCATGTGAAAGGCATGGTGAATCACTGTACTTTGCATGATTGGAAACAAATGCGTGATTGCGAAATGCTGTGGTGTTACTTTTACAAAGACGGTCAATGAAAAAAAGAATGTTGACCAGGGCAATACTTTGAGTTTACACTTACAGCTTGTCCAAAGTCATTCATTATTAATACTATTAGTAATATCTTCGTTAAAGACTTTGATGGCCACAGCTCAAACATGAGAGATTGAGCTTTATTAGCTCCACCTTGCCGAAATTCCGGATACTATTATTTTGCTTGTCATATTATAGGAGAATTTACGGTAACTAGCAGTATTTACCGGTAACTCGCGGTATTTACCGGTAACTTGCGGTAGACTGCGTACAGCGTACCGGAAAATAATGCGGTATCGCCCATGCATTTTGAATGGCTGCATCTGTATGTCCCCCAGCTCTGAGCCCATTGGGCCTGCTGGTGTGACCAGAGCTGCAGCGTCGCCATGCTGGTGGGGGTCAGTTCGGCTTTTCTGTTGGAATGAACAGGGGGGTTACATGATGGTGCTGTCTGTGGTCTGGCTGTCCTGCTGGTCTGGATGAGGGGTGCGTAGTGTGGTGCAGGTTCTTGTCCCATCCTGCTCTTGGTCCAGGTTGGAGGGTTGCACCGATTCTGAGTCTTGTTAGCTGGTATGGATGGGTTTGGGGGTGTTGATACCAGAGTGGTCCGAGGGGGGTGCAGGTGTCTCGGGGGCATTCTTGTTTTTCTGTGAGTTCAGGTTGATTCTGTTGGTTTTGCCACGAATCTCCCTCACGCAGGCAAGTGCTCCCGCATTCCTACGAGCTCTCCCCGTACCAAACGTGCACGTGTCAATCAGGCCTCTGCTTAAACCCTCATCTGCCCCCCGGTCATTGCTCACGATTGAGATTCTCTCCAGGAGCTTACGTACTAACTACACCTTTGCCTTACTACGACTTCTCCCCTGGACCTCGACCCCGCTTTTCCGACTACCGCTTTAGCCACTCGATTTTGTACCTTCGCCTGTTTTACGCTTTCTCGGATCCTGACCCCAGCCTGACTTTTCGTTTACGCCTCTGCCTTCTGAATCCACACCGACGCAACTTCTACGCCTTCCCGGACTCCGACCCCTGCCAGTCCCTCGACTACACTTTCGCCTGTCGATTCTGTGCCTACGCCTGTGCTACGTGTGGAAGACCGAGTCAAAAGGTCAGGACAGTGACTATGCGTGGGAAAGGTTTTCTGTTCGCACCTAAGACCACTGTCTTAGGTGCAAACTAAAGCCTGTGATTCCTCACACCCATTCAACCAGAGAAAATTGAAACAGATTGTAGGATGCCAAATGGCACCCCCCTGTCCTGTTTGTTTGACTTCTGACACTGCCCCTTTCCCTGTATGTTCCTTTGATATGTTAAAGTATTGCCTACTTTTAATGTATAAAAAAGGACAGTATAACTTCAGTCCAGTGAGCATGTCTTGAGTGCTAGGGGAAACCCTTTCTCTGTGATATGCTCCCCTTCAGCTGATTGTATTAAAGATCTCTGTTGACAATCTCCCAACCTGAGTGAAGACTGAGTTTTCTTCGACATACGCCTTCCCGGACTCGGACCCCTGCCTGTTTACTCCGACTACGCCTGCGTCTCGCGCCAACCCTACCAAGGGCACCGCATTGGATCCCTATCCTCAGCAGTCAGCCCCTGCGTGACAGGTTCTGAGTGTCTTGGTTACATCCGTCTGTGTGTATAGATGAAAAAGCTATTGAAGAGCACCCCGACACCCCCCACCCATCTCGGTGGAAGTTGCCATGTTCAAAAAATCCTAAAAAGATAATTAAAGTTTCACACAACAAAGCATGACTGTGAAAGGTCAGGAGGCCTGCCTAATGGTGGTGCTGGCCCCACTAGCACCTCTTCCAGCAGCAACCTTAGTTTTTCCTAGGAGGTCTCCCATCCAGGTACTGACCAGGCTCACACCTGCTTCAGTACTGAAGGCTGCTGATTATGGCCAGCAGCCATATCACCCTGCAACTCACAACTGGCAACCCACTGAAGCTAAGCAGGTGTGAGCCTGGTCAGTACCTGGATGGTAGACCTCCCAGGAAAAACTAAGGTTCCTTAGTTCCTTAGTGGGGCCAGCAGGGGGCGCTCACCCTATGGTCCATGTGGGTCCTAATGCCCCAGTATAGTGATACTGACAATATCCCCAAATTTCCCCATTGGCCCTTACCAATCATGGCCTCCTAATAATTCCCCTCTTTGAATTGGCTACATTTCTCTTCTCTCCTCCTCACTGATAGTGGTGAGTGTTCTGGCGCACTATGGCTGCCGTCGCATCATCCAGGTGGATGCTGCACATTGGTGGTGGTGGAGGGGAGTCCCCATTACCTGTAAAGCGCTTTGAGTGGAGTGTCCAGAAAAGCGCTATATAAGTGTAAGCAATTATTATTATTATTATTAATGAGCACAACACTTGATTACAGTAAAAAAATCATTAAAAAATAAAGAAATGTTCCACAACTCAAAGCAAGGTTGTATAAGGTTAGGGGAGCTGTCTGATGTGTAAAACACCTGGTTGCAGCACTGTGGCTGTTGTGCTTGAAGAGCTATTGACTCGTGAATAGCACCCTCCTATCACCATGTACGGCCTGTCTAATGGTGCCATATTGAAAACATCATAAAAAAATAAAGAAAAGGGACACAGCCACAGCAAGATTGTATAAGGTTAGGGGGCCTGTCTGGTGTGTAAAACACCTGGTTGCAGCACTGTGGCTGTTGTGCTTGAAGAGCTATTGACTCGTGAATAGCACCCTCCTATCACCATGTACGGCCTGTCTAATGGTGCCATATTGAAAACATCATAAAAAAATAAAGAAAGGGGTCACAGCCACAGCAAGGTTGTATGAGGTTAGGGGGCCTGTCTGGTGTGTAAAACATATGGTTTCAGCAGTGTGGCTGTTGTATTTGAATTGCTATTGTAGCGGCAATGCTTGTTAATAAGACAGAATTAAGTGTTGGTATGCTGTCCTAAAGGAGGCCCCATCTCACCCTCCATCTCTGTGGTGCAGCCACAGAGAAAGTATTCATGCAGGCTGATTTAAGATGTTTTGTTTTGATAAGGAACAAGCTCCCAGACAGGGATGCACTTAGCTAAGCCTGGCTATCATGATCAATGGTCATTCATTGGCGCCTATCAGTCTAGGGAGTGCCGAATGGACATCTGGACTGCATTCCTAAGTGTCAAGAGTAAGTGACTTATATCTCATCTTGACCAACCAATCAGGGACTGGCAGGGCGTGGTAAAACCATGTGGGTCTCCAATGCCCGCCAAACTCTCAACCAATCAGCACACATCTGGGTCTTGGTCAAAAAGGGAGCGCAAGCTCAGATCTGGGCTCTCCTTGGGCATTTTCGCTCATCCTCAGAGACAATCACGTGACAACTGCTGTTGTCTGCAAAAGGACTTGGACTTTGTTCTAAGCGCGAGGCCTAGGATCCCGTACGTACTCAGAATTCTACCAACGTGAATGCTCCGCTTGCTCAACGGCAGCCTACAGTTGGACCCTCGTCGACAACCTGAATAGCTTATTCAGAAGCAGCGCTGGACCGGGAACGAACCAGCTTCTTCCCAGGCAAAAGAGTGACTTGTGAGGACTCGCGGTCACATCTGTGCATAGAGACTTTCTACTAGCCAGCCGGACTGCTGGTAGATCCCCTCGGAGCAACGACTGCCCTGCGCGCTGCAGTCAGATTCCTCCGCCCGTCCTACTCCGAGCTGCACCTTGACTGGTTGGCCGGTAGCCAGAGAACGCCGACACAACGCCCATTGGACAACCGCTGCAACAGAGGCTGCAACAGAGCCTGTCAGCTGGTTTGGTGTTCGTGCCGGGAGATTCCAAAACCATACACAGTGGATAAGTAAACCCCATGTTCTACATTGCGGCTCGAGAATTCAATTGTACCTCAACACAAGTTGTTATCAATTTAATTCATGAGTAATGTATTTACTTCCGAGTTTAGAGTAACAGTGGGTAATAACACTGATTAGCGATTTGGTAACCGAACGATATATATTGACATATATTCTCTGTTGTGTATCTCTTTGTGTTTGCATCTCTTCGAGATTATATACCTTGTATATTGATAACCCTCACAGTAAGGTCTGCCACTCGTATCCTGGCAGACTAGTATATGTTTGGTGCACAGTTTATATTAATAAATGTATCCCGTGTATTGAACCCGCGTGTGTGCGTTGTTAGTTGTTCTGACGATTGATTTTCTAAAAGCCCCAACGAACAACCTCGTGATTACTGCTACAATTAATAATTGTCTCAGTAAACCCATCAAACCACTACAACATTCAGGTACATTCAGCTCCGGCGGGAACGAGTCATTTGTCGGTCTTTTCAAGTGCTGGGAGCCGAGTAATCCTTTGCTTGTATCGTTTCTCCCCGGTAACTAGATCTCAACCTGCGACTCTCGACTGGGCTCACCCATGGCAGCCCAGCAGGTGTGAGCCTAGCCGGCACCCGGATGGGAGATTCACCCCGGAAAAGCTCAGGTTGCTGCTGCTCCTGCAAGAGGTGTGACTGGGAGTAGGGAGCGCTCACCCTGCGGTCTGTGTGGCTTTCCTGATGGCGACACTCTGCTGCACAAACAGGCGCCGTCCTTCGGGGGAGGCATAAAACCGAGGTCCCGACCCTCCTTGGCCATTAAGAAATCCCAGGGCGTCTCTCAAAAAGAGACGCCGGGGGTGTCACTCTGGTGTTAGTGTTCCCCTTTACCAATCAGTCGGGGTCTCCTCCTAATCCCCGTCTCATATGTAACAATCAATGACGAGGCCCCCCTGTCCCGCGATATTGTACTTGTCTCCTGGCCGCTGGCTGGCGCCGTGAGATTTAGTACTCGCGCAAGAGACCGGGGGCAGAGCGCGAACGCGGTCCCCCGCCCCCCACAAAGTGTGCGCTCCAGGTTCCCTCTCGGGGCTCTGCAACACAGCGGAAAGGCAGTGAGAAGGAGCCTCTCGCTCTGACGCCGCAAGGCCACAAGAGGGCGGAGGCGCCGCGCGCCCGGCCGACGTGTTGGACTGGTGCGCTTTATGTGCTGAAATAAACACGCGACAGCCCAGAAATGTTTTGAGTGCTGTGCACTGGAGGTTTTTGTCTTGTGAAGACTTGCCTTGTGCTCCTCCGAGCAGTTTGTTTGTTCTCCTCCAGTGCGGGACAAGCCAACACAAGGGAGCACATTCGCCAACATCCAGGTACGCAATGCGATTTGGAAAGAGGCTCCTTTCCAAAGAGTTGCACACGAACGATCCTTCAGTCCAACTCGGGGGGCACAGAGCCCCAGCCACACACAGCTTCAAGTAGCGAGTTAGGCGCCACGACTTTCGCTTGTGGCCACACCACCCTGAATGTGCCCAATCTCGTCTGATCTTGGAAGCTAAGCAGGGTTGGGCCTGGTTAGTACTTGGATGGGAGACTTCCTGGGAATACCAGGTGCTGCAAGCTATTGCTTTCTCGGCCAGCAGGGGTCACCGTTGGTGCCGTAGGCTTTGGGAGAAAAACCTGGAGGATGGAAAGGTGATCTATAGCCTCATCTCTAGAGATGTTTTGTTGCTATGGCATGTGTGTGACCCATATAAAAAAAAAAAACGTTTGTAAAACGAATATCGAAGCTGCCTCTAAATCTGCAAATGAAGATGAGTCGATAAACCACTTGTTTATCGTATAACTATACATATATTCATTTAATACTGATTTAATTCATTGAGCACGGATACAATAGAGGTACAGCCATTCACTGTTTGACATGTCTGCACTGGTACAGAACCTAGCAATCAGAAAACGGGTGAAACTGTCTTGAGAATTAGCATACAGTACCGAGGCCCCCATGACCAAATAAAGGCTAACCTCAATAATCAGCCTAAATAATGCAGACTACAGCAAAACGACTGACTTTGAAAAGGGAATGAATGTCCGGAAGGAGTAGTGTAACCAGCTTGAAATGCTTCTCCGGACCTCTAACTAAAAGAAACCGGGAACCAGCAGTGGCATCGACTCCTTTCGAACTGGAATCCTATCGCAGCTCGTGGTGTCGTAACTCTTCCGTATCTGATATTGGACCAAGCACATCAGGGGAGAGCGCGAACGCAGTCCCCCACTACCAGAAATTATGTAGTCGAGATTCCCACATTTGGGGAATTGGCAGGGGTCAGCACAGCCGGAGTGCAATGGCCGAGCCTCGCCCTGGGTGAACCGATTTTTTAAGAACTTTATTTTCTTTTCACAAAAAAATACAGGACATCACAAATTAGAAAGCTTTACATTAATATACATACTTAAAACAGTATATATGATCACATCTCATTACATTTTGACACGGTACCAGTTACATAGCAACAATTTCTTTTTTTCTGGTGCAAATCACATTCTTTACTTAAACATGATAATGTTTTTCACAGTTTCTTGAGATATTGACCTATGCTCTCAATTTCCCACAGATTTTCTGCTTCCTCCCTCCCTTCTCTCCACAGATCTCTGCGGTAATAGTTCTCTCGGGTGATGAACAGGGCCAGGCTACCTGCTGCCTTGACTGGGACCTCGATGCCTTTGAACAGCCCCATGTTCCTCACTCTCCACAGGGCGTCTTTCCCACTGTTCACCACGGCCCAGATCCTGTCAAACACGTCAGGAGGAAGTTTGACAGGAGAGATGCCGTATATGACGAAAGCAGCGGTCAGGGTAAATTGGGGCGAGAGAGCTTGCAACCAATCTTCAAACTGTGCCCAGAAGGCCTTAGCAAAAAAGCAGGACCACTGGAGATGGGTCACAGTCTCCTCCTCGCCGCAGCCCACCCTAACGCAGCGAGGGCTGGGGGTGAGGCCCCTATGGTACAAGAAAGTTCGTACCGGTAAGCACTGGTGGACGACACTCCAGGCTAAATCTCTGTGAATGTTGCACAGAAACTAAGAGGATGTGTGTTTCCACACCTTCCTTGTTTGGGCTGATGTTAAAATGCCCACAGGGGTCTGCCTATTGTTCTGGGGTGCAACGAAATCTTCCAGTTTTTGGCCGCTGACATCTCGAAGGGGAATATGGCCAATTGGGTGAGATCTTAGAAAACTTTTAACTGTCCCATAAATTGCAGGGCATGTGTCAGAGAGTGGGACATCCAGCTTGGGTCTGACACCCCACACTCTGAACACCTCCCTACTTACCCAGAGCCTGGAAAAATAAGTCCAGGTACGCGCTGCAGGTGCTGTTGCAAAGCCTCTCAGCACAGAGGTCAGGAAAATGCACAGCAGCTTCGTAGCAATATCTGGGACAGACTTCCCCCCCGAGGGTAGCGGCCTGTACATTATTTCCCTTCTGAGTCTTTCCTGCTTCCCACCCCATAGAAATTGAAACATCAATCTCCTCAGCACCACCGCAACACGGTGTGGGATTGGGAAAGTAGAAGCCAGAAAATTCAAGACAGGCAAGAGCTCGGCTTTGATGACCAGCACTTTCCCTGTCATGGTGAGGTCTCGGTCCTTCCATTGCATCTGTTTTTTTTTTGAGAATGGCAATTTGTTCTGCCAATTTACTGTTCCCATCTCTTCTCCAAAATACACCCCCAGGACCTTAATTCTCTTCTCTTGCAGCCTGAGATCATGTCCATCTTTTGGCTCCCTCCAGTTCTGATAAAAAATCTCACTCTTAGATTTGTTATTTTTTGCAGAGGAAGCCAAAGAGAAACGATCACAGCACTGCAGAGCTCTGCTAATTGAGGCATTGTCAGAGAGGAGCAGGGTGACGTCATCCATGTATAGAGATGTCTTTACCTCTCCTCCCCCACTTCCAGGCACTGGTATCCCATTAATGGCCTGATCCTGGCGCAAGGCAAAAGCTAAGGGCTCCATAGCCAAGGGGGATAATGGGCAGCCCTGCCTCACCCCTGAACAGACTTCAAAGGGGCGTGATCTATTGCCATTAACCATGACTCTGCTGTTGCTACCTGTGTACAGCAGGTTAATCCACTTTCTCATGATGGGGCCAAACTTCATGTGCTCAAGTATCGATGTTAAGTACTGCCGGTTTAGGCGGTCAAAGGCCTTTTCTAGGTCTACACCTAAAATGCACAGAGGGAGGGAGCGATCCTCTGAGTACAGACAGACAAGGCCAGGTTGTCGCTCATCAGGCGTCCTGCTATCCCACAAGTCTGTTCTTTCCCTACCAGTGAGGCCACTTCATTTTGTAGGCGCAGGAAAAGGGCTTTGGACAGTATCTTAGTGTCCACGCCTAACAGGCTGAGGGGTCTCCAGTTCTTTATGTCATTCTTTGCTCCTATCTTAAACAAGAGAGAGATAGTGCCTTCTCTTAAGGAGTCAGGCAGCAATTCTGTCTTATAGCTTTCCTCGAATAGGAGCAGTAGCGGATCCTGAAGCAGATCCCAAAAGGTGCAATAAAATTCTTTAGGGAGCCCGTCAGCACCCGAAGTTTTCCCCTTCTGTAAGCTCTCCATAGCCTGTCTCAGCTCTTCTACTGTCAAATCCCTCTCAAGTACTTCCCTATCTTCTTCACTCAAAACGTTTTCTAGCTTTGAGGTAAAAAAATGAATTTCTTCATCCTTTACCTCTGTAGAGCTGTACAGTCTTGAGTAGAAGGCCTCGGTGCAGGAGAGGATAGCACTCGGCTCTGTTCTCTCTCGTCCCTCCTCATCAACTATACTTTCTGTTGTAACAGAAGAAATAAGGTTCTTGATCCCGAGATGAAGTAAAACAGATGAGTTTATTGCATGCAAGGAACAATAAAGCCGAAGTCTTGTTTCCCGCAAGAAACAACAAAACCGAAGTATTGTTCAACGTACTGTTACAAACTTTTGGGTTATATAGTGTTTTCTTCTCCGTTTTCTGACGTCACTCGGTCTGATGGTAAAGAGGGGGGTTCATGGTATTTGGCCAGTTTACGATGTTCTGGACAAATGGTCAGTTTAACATTACACCCAGGGGGGTTCCTAGCTTGCATCTGCAATCCTTATCAGTTAACCCCCTTTCCTGCCATAAACCCCAGCTTGTGATTTAGAAGTCTAAAACCCCCTACAGAAAGGATTAAATTCACATCTTTCTTCATTCCCCCCTTATAAAATATGGCATACGTCAGTGTAGCCTATTTTTATACATACAATGTCAGGGCAGATATTTCCTTTCTTGGCGAACAGGTATCTATTGCCATGTCATTGTACGTTCCACGGTTATAGCAAGATGTGATACATGTTTTTGTGAACGTGATGATTACAATTATACATATAAACAATACTATTCCTACAGATAAACACTATAAAAAGGTTACACCCCAGGCCCCAAACACAGACTTTACCCAAGACCCAGTTCCCCAATTTTCATTATAATAGTCCTGATATTTCTGTCCCTCATTGTAAATGTGTTGGGCCAGATCTGAGATGTGCTCAGAATTATCAGGAATATATGTGCAGCATTCAGTGCCAATTACTGCACAAGTTCCTCCTTGGGCCGCCAGTACATAATCTAAAGCTAGTCGGTTCTGCATGGCCACTGTTCTGAGGGCTACCATCTCATCATTAACAGCCTTCAGACTAGATGAGGTAGAATTTGCTAATTCTTCTAAAGTCGAGGCCATTTGAATTAACTCTCGACTCAGAAAGTTCATGCCGGCTTGTGGAAATATTATACCTAAATAATATTCCCAATCAGCCAATTTTCTTTGTGGTCTGTGGTTAGGTCCGAAGGTGCTGTGGATTTGAACACGGATATGAGGAACCACATATCCTAAATAACATGAGCCAGACCACTGGGCTGGCAACCATGGGTAGGCTCGTTTTCCACAAATGAAATATGTTCCGTTTGGCGCTCCCTATGCCTCTGAAAATAAGAAGCTTATACCGAATTGTGGGGTGTGCCGATCCCATCCTGGAATTTGGAAGGTAGAGGTGGATATATTTGCATCGATGGTAAGGTTGCAACGACTCCATCCAACCAAGTGCAGACCATTAGTGTGCTGAAAACATATGTTTCCCTCACGTTCCTTATTTAGAGTCAGGTATGGTGGTGTATGGCTTCTGTTATATTTAGGAGCGTAAGAGCCTGTGAAACACGTGGGCTCTAAGCCTCGCTCCTGTAGATATTGTAATGTTGTGCAGGTTAAAGTCGTGTTATGGCAACCCCCATAGTTTGTCATATTAAAATCTCCTAAATTATCCCTCCAAATGATCATGCCTATGACTTCCTCGAGACGCCAAGGAATGGCCCCCATAGGAAGTCCTTCCTGTACATATTTGGGTAATGCGGCACACACCCAGCAGGCACTTTGGTTCGTTTTCTTAGCTGTCAGATAGGAGAGGCCTAAAAAGGAATTAATTCCATGTTCTCCTTTGTGTGAGAGATGATCATTAATCCCTGCGGAACATAGTCCTACAGCAACAATTATCGTTATTGACAGAAATGATTTCATTCTGAGTCTGTAAATGGGGATGAGGCTCGTCGGCAGTGTGGCGCGTGGATCCAGCGATCTTTTCCTTCCACTCGAACCGCAGACTTGGTTGTCAACAGGATCTGGTAGGGTCCGTCCCACCTGGGCTGGAGAACCTGTGAAGGAAATTTCCTGATCCACACCCACTCTCCTGGGATGAGGTTGTGCCCTCCTTCAGGTGGTGGTCCCCACGCCTCCAGGACCTGCTCGCGGGCTCCTTGGGTGGCCTCTGTCAGCAACTTGCAGTAATACAAAGGAATGGTTGATCCATCTGAGGAAACCCCAGTCTCAGCACCTGTAAGAGAGCTTGTTTCAAATTATTACAGGCGGCTTTTGCTGCGGGAACCAAGGCAATCTTGTCCTTGTACTGCACTCCCCCCTTAAGCAGATCTGTTAAGAGTTGTGCTCACCCTGTAAAAACATTGCACCCAGGCCCTGTTAAAATTTCACAATGCTAGACACAAAAGGGCCTTATCATAACTGCTTCTATTAGACACTCTAAAGCTGAAGCAACTCAGACTTGTGGGTTTCCTCGTCAGGGGAAGCACTCAGAATACCATCAACATACTGAGTGATCACAGCCAGTTGAAGCCACGTGATACCCTGTTCTGGATAGTCATTCTTTGTAATGCATAATATTCCAACCCAATAGATCTGGAATAAAACCACCCATTAAAATCTGGTACTCGGCAAGTAAAACTTGCTGTCCCAATACTCCTGTGGCCTCCTGCCGTCTTCCCATATACATTAATCTATAGCACACTGTCGAACAGAGGAGTGAAACAAGCATGACAGTAGTGCTCCAGTATCCCCTAACAGAGAAACCAACACTCCATTAACAGTACATTTTTAACCACTGGACTGGGACAGACTTAGGGAGGCTACAAGGGATTTACAGGATCTAATCGTTAGGTAAACAGATTTTCTCACAAGACGTTATTCTCCCCAGTCTCGATTCTAAACCTACAGCGTTTCAGCATGTCTGGTTTCGAGACATTCAAATAAAACCAAATTGTTTCCATTATTGCAACTAATTGTATAAAAATACAAAAACTGTTTAACTACTTTTACGTCCACCTGTACTGTACTTATACGTTTCAGACGCTCTTATATTTTCCAATCTCCTTAAGTTGATTTTCGTCAAGTCTCTTTAGTTACGTCTCTAGCCAGTCCCGCTGGCTAAACACACTCACACCGTCATTTAGTATACCAAAACTCACAGTTACACACATACATGCCGGCACACAAATTCATAAAACACACATACACATCGAGAATATATTTTTCTCTTCGTAATACAATGTGCTGTATTCTTGTTTTACTTCTACATGAATCCTTTTAATTCCTGAAGCGCACTCCAGGTTCGCTGCATTTCTAATTTCGGGTGCGGTACTTTAGCCCACCGGTCAATATCTTACGGTTTTGGATTTGATCGTATGGGGGAATCAGGGAAGGTAGGTGCGAGTGCAGACCCCCTCGACGGGGTGCGAGACAGTGTTAGAGTGGCGCTGTCATCAACGGCGCCAGCCCCTGCTACATCAAGTCCTTTCCCACTTCGAGTGAGAGTACAGATCTGCGGGCGACCTCCCTCTAACAGGGGAGACCCTGATCCGTCTTTATCACACTCATACCAAGTGTTATCCCAATCAGACCCCCCTTCTCCATATGGCCACTGTGGGAATTGATCCCAATTATTTTCGTTTCCTGCCTGTTTGTTCCCTGTGGGAGAGCAGGATATAACTTAGTCGCCGGCTGTAGCACATTAACCAGTGCAGCGTGACCAGGAGTTAATTCCTTCTTTAGTTTCTCATTCTCCTGTACTGCCTCTTTTAGCTTTTTTTTCTATACTCTTTCGTAGCGAGTAAAGTATCTTTTCTTCCGGGTTTTTGTTTTCCCCGTAAACACACTTTTAAATCACATCCCAATTTCTTTTTTTTTTTTCATGTATCTGCCACCACTGGTGCCGGCCGTGCACCAGGGTGGGAGCTACATGCTTGTGCTTTTGCCAATCAATACTCATATGCTTTCTTTACAGGCGTCTTCGCCCCAAATTCCCTCTGACAAACTCAGCTTTTTCCATATTTTTCTCCTTCTTTTCCGTCAACTTACACTTTTCCGATATATAAACGGACCCTTCCACCACTTTCTCAAACCATCAGTTAGCACACATGTTCGGTCTCTTTTACTTTTGTCGTGTGTGAGGTAACAGCTCATACAGTAAGGGGATGCTTTCACTTGAAAAACCTGTGCATTCCTGCACTCATTCAGCCAAGGGCGTCTGTTACCTCCGGATCTAAATACCTCTCAGAGACTTTAGAGAGGATTTACACCGCACTGTTCACAGGTAAGGGACGAGACCTCGAAAACCCCCTTTCTTGATCAGTAATTCACCATCCCCAGAACGCCAGCATCGCTGCTTTTGCCCCGGGGTGGACTTACGCACTGAGCTCAATCAGGGCGATTCTCGGGTCTCAACGTCCTTTAAATCCTGCTACTTAATGCTTTGCTCTTTTATTATGAGGTGTGTTTATGTTAGTGTCGTGCGTGTGTATATGTATTTCACAAACAAGGAAAACACCAAAAACATACATACATATATATCTTTTCTACTCCTGTTTCCTTTAAAACAAAAAAACCACGCCACGCCAATCCGTGCACGATCAAGGCTTAGCTAATCTCAGGACCCCGGGCGCAATTAAGGCCCACACCAATCCTGGATTATACATGCATTTAATGCACCACTCAGCTCCAGAACCCCGGGCGCAATTAAGGCCCACACCGATCCCGAGCCACAGAACTCCGGGCGCAATTAAGGCCCACACCAGTTCTGACCTTCAGAACTCCGGGCGCAATTAAGGCCCACACCAGTCCTGAACTACGTGCATTTAATGCACCACTTGCTCTAGAACCCCGGGCGCAATTAAGGCCCACACCGATTCTGAGCCTCAGAACTCCGGGCGCAATTAAGGCCCAAACCAGTTCTGACCTTCAGAACTCCGGGCGCAATTAAGGCCCACACCAGTCCTGAACTTCACGGTAAGGGTCCAAAACCCGTTCAAAACTCCACGCGCAATTAAGGCATACACCAGTTTCGAACGCCTGTACACAATACCGCGGAACCCCTGCCAGACCAAATTCTGGGCTTACAGCAAACAACCCATTACATACACCGGTGCCTTCCCCGGGCCAGAGGAATTCAGAAACTCACGTTTACTCCGTCATCTCGGGCGATTCTCGCAGGGAGCAGAGATTTCCCAATCGGTCAGAGAGAGTCGGGACTTTTTTTTAAAAAAGAGGAGTCCTTACCTCTTAGTAATGTGAGCGCTGACCGTCTCTCCTGCCGATGGGAAGTTCTGCGCCTTCTGGAGCATCCTGCCGACTACGCCAAATTTGTTGTAACAGAAGAAATAAGGTTCTTGATCCCGAGATGAAGTAAAACAGATGAGTTTATTGCATGCAAGGAACAATAAAGCCGAAGTCTTGTTTCCCGCAAGAAACAACAAAACCGAAGTATTGTTCAACGTACTGTTACAAACTTTTGGGTTATATAGTGTTTTCTTCTCCGTTTCTGACATCACTCGGTCTGATGGTAAAGAGGGGGGTTCATGGTATTTGGCCAGTTTACGATGTTCTGGACAAATGGTCAGTTTAATATTACACCCAGGGGGGTTCCTAGCTTGCATCTGCAATCCTTATCAGTTAACCCCCTTTCCTGCCATAAACCCCAGCTTGTGACTTAGAAGTCTAAACCCCCTACAGAAAGGATTAAATTCAAACCCCCGTCTTCACATCTTTCTTCATACTTTCCATGACAGACTTGGAGCCTACCACTTTCCTGAAATAGAAGCGAGTACACTTCTCATTTTCTTCCAAGAACTGCACTCTGCTTCTTAACAGCACTCCTCGACTACTTTCTTCGGCTATGCTCCGGATGTCCTTTTTTAAAAGGGTGATATCCTCGAGCACATCGAAGCCACTGTGCAGCATCGTGTAGAGACGCTGCAGCTGCCTCTGTTTCCTGGCTAGCACTCCTCTCCATCTGGCAGCAGCCTTCCTTCCCTCAGCCATGAAAAAGGCCTTTGTCCTCACCTTCACCTCCTCCCACCACTCTCCTACTGACCCGTACAGACACTGCAAGGACAGCCACTGTGATAGTTTCTCCTTGTAGCAGGATACTACCCCCTCGTTCTCTAGCAGCTTTGAGTTGAGTTTCCAGAGGCCTGGGCCAAAGACAGTCCCGCCCTGGAGTTCCACTCTACACCCTAAAGCCTGATGATCTGAGAAGAAGACAGGCTGAAGAGTGACCCCAACAACTTTCACTCTCTCTGAGACAAAGCAATAGTCAATTCTGGAGCTGCTATTCCTCCCTGACCATGTATATCCTGCTGTTGTGGGATATATACATCTATATGTGTCTGAGAGTTTAAAGTCTTGAACTAAGTTTTGCAGGGCCAGTGAGCTGGAATCCAATTTTATCGGAGAGCTAGACTGCCTGTCTGTGTGCTCTAAGATACAATTAAAATCCCCTCCCACTATCACGTCTGTGCTACATAACAATAGGGGAGAGAGTGCCTTGAGTAGCTCCACCCTTCGTCCCACGTCAGTAGGGCAATACACATTGATCCCCCATTCCACATCCACACACAGCAACCTGCCATCTATGACCCTCTGAATACTTTTCAATTTGAATGCCCATCCTTTGAAAAGAATGGCCACACTAGAGGCTCTGTTGTTATTGTCCCCTGACCAAACAGAAGGCCCTTTATCCCACCTATCTTCAAAGCTTTTATACCTCTCTTGATAGGCTAAAGCACACTCCTGCAACATCTCCCTCTCTCTGCTGGAGGTAATCAAAGACAGACTGGCATTTAACTCTGTCATTGATACCTCTGGTGTTAAGAGAAATTATGTTTAGAGCCATATTACATAAGAAAGTAGAACCAGTCTTTACAAAACACATTTCTCTTCTGTCTCACCTGTTACCTTCTTCTTTTTCTTTTTCTTCTTACCAATTTCCTGCCAGCCATCCTCTGAATGAGCCTTCATCAGGGTGGCAGCAGTAAAAGCGTTCACAGAGTCCATTTCAAGGAAGGGGGTAGAGGGAGGGGTGGAGGGGTTCCAGCTGTCCCCATCACCATGCTCTCCTTCCTCCTCGCTCGGGGGAGGAAAAACAGAGTCATTTTTTCTTTTCCTCAAGTCCAAAAGCACTGAGGGGAAAGGGGTGCAGCCGATGCACCAGTCTCCTCTTCCCCCTCACCCACCAGCTGCTGCAGATCCTCCGTGATGGACTGGATGGAGGAGAGGAGGGCATCTGTAGCACTTGCAGAGTCTGAGAAAAGCAGCTCCGCTGAATCCTGGGTATCCTCGCTGGACCCGCTCCACCAGGGGGCCCCACACTGGCCCTTGTTCTGAGGAGCAGGAGTGGGGGAGGGGTCCTCGCTGTTCTCGGGGGTTTTCAAACCCTCGTGCTTGTCTGGTGCAGTCTGCAGTTGTGGGGGCGTAGTGGATTTCTCTTCCACCAGCCCCGGAGCCACAGCAGGACTGATCCTGGCTGGAGGCTGAGAGTCTTTGTCCAACAAGGGTTCTATGTTTGACTTGTTGTTTGCTTTGGCTTTTCGGGCCGGTTTGGCTGAAATAAGCACTGCCTCATCCTTTCTCATTTTGAGTTTATTGGCGTAGGCGTGAGGGCAGTTCTTAAAAACGTGTCCTTTCGAGCCACATAAATTGCACTTTGGCAGCATTGAACAGTCAGAGGCTAAATGTTCCTGTTTGCCACAGGTCTTGCAGCATTTCACAGTGCAGGACGATGCCAGGTGTCCCACAGCACCACAGCGCCGACACACCTTTGGTTGTCCCACATAAAAAACATAGCCATTGCAGGCGCCCAGCCGGATTGTAGAGGGCAGGTGCCTTAAGCCTCCATTTACATTGTCTGGTAGCAAGCGAACCTCGAATTTCCTTGCTCCTGTTTTTATACTGTCAACATCTCTAACCTCAGTTCCATGGTGGACGGTGCAGTACTGGTTAAGCCAGGTGTGAATGTCCTCCGTCTTTGCCAGTTCCGAGAACATAACAACCTCTCTGTGTCAGAGGCTGCAAGTTGATCTTCTCAAGGGCAGGAACTTTCCCTCTTTTTGCCTCAAACACATCCACACATTGTTCAAACAGAGGATAGGTAGCAAATACAACCTCAAATGCTTTCTGACCTGGGAGAGCGAAGATGAAATCCAAGTGCTGAGGTTCAAAGCCAAGTTCCTTCTGCAACACTTTTCTGCTGAACTGCATACGATCCATGAAGAGGTCATCCAAAAGCTCAAAACGCACAGCATTCTTGCGGGATCCAAAAGTTGCCATTTCGTAAACTGCAAAACAAACACTGCTTCCACAAAACAAGAAAACAATCCAACTACTCCACCTACAGGATGATCAAGGTATCTCCCCTGTCAGGTAAGTATGAGCTGTACAAGCCCCTGCAAGCGGCCCGCACCCACAGCACAAAGCGCGCAGCCTAGGCCAGCTCCTCGCCCCGCACACCACCGCCTCCTGCTGGGCCCACTCTTTCGCACACTCACACGCCACACTAACACTCAAAAGGGTGGGCAAAACGAGAAAACGAGCGCGCCGTTTCCTACACATCTGCAGTCGCCAATGCGCATTCGCAGCATGTCCCAGGATGCAATTCGGCCTCATTTGCATAACACCAGACCGGCAGATCGCTACGCAAGCTCGCGTCGTGCGCCTGCCACACACCGAACAAACACCGGAGCCTTTTCAGCAATTTCCAAAAAAACGGGCCTGCTCGCCTGCCAACAAGGCTCCGTCTCTTACCCGCTCTCCAGAGCCTGCTGCCTTCTGTGCTGTTCTCTCAGCACCGCTGCAGCGCACACAACTCCTGCAGCGCGGGGAGAAAGTTTCCACGCTCCGCCGCAGGGAAGGCTCGCTCCGTGCGCACACGTCCTTTCAATGCCAGTTCAACAAGTGCTCCGCATTAGCAGCGTCGGGGCTCCGGCGTGTCGCACCTCACCTCACCTCGCACAGCCCCCTCCTCGAATGTCTGGCGCTGGGCATGCCCCGCTCTCCTCCACGTTATCTTATCGCGTGTGACCACTGACAATGGCCACAATGCCGGGGAATGGCACCTGTAAAGTGTTAATTGGGGAACAGGAACAGCCCGTCTCATCTCGGGGGCCGGCTTCAAAGACAATACAGCAAACACAGCGGGGCGGGGGAAGAAGACGACACGACACATGCAGGTACATTCAGCTCCGGCGGGAATGAGTCATTTGTCGGTCTTTTCAAGTGCTGGGAGCCGAGTAATCTTTCGCTTGTATCGTTTCTCCCCGGTGACTAGATCTCACCCTGCGACTCTCGACTGGGCTCACCCAAGGCAGCCCAGCAGGTGTGAGCCTAGCCGGCACCCGGATGGGAGATTCCCCCCGGAAAAGCTCAGGTTGCTGCTGCTCCTGCAAGAGGTGTGACTGGGAACAGTAGGGAGCGCTCACCCTGCGGTCTGTGTGGCTTTCTTATGCCCCAGCATCCTGATGGCGACACTTTGCTGCACAAACAGGCGCCGTCCTTCGGGGGAGGCGTAAAACCGAGGTCCCGACCCTCCTTGGCCATTAAGAAATCCCAGGGCGTCTCTCAAAAAGAGACGCCGGGGGTGTCACTCTGGTGTTAGTGTTCCCCTTTACCAATCAGTCGGGGTCTCCTCCTAATCCCCGTCTCATATGTAATAATCAATGACGAGGCCCCCCTGTCCCGCGATATTGTACTTGTCTCCTGGCCGCTGGCTGGCGCCGTGAGATTTAGTACTCGCGCAAGAGACCGGGGGCAGAGCGCGAACGCGGTCCCCCGCCCCCCACAAAGTGTGTGTAACACTGCTTTGTAGAGGTGTAAAGGATCCGATGCAGATGCAGGAGTCGCAGGGAGGTAAGTAAGCGTACCGAGCAAATCCAGGAGCTTAGTCGTAGTCCGAAAGCGAAGGTGGGTCGAGATCCGGTAAAGGCACTGGTGGCGAACAATCCAAAACGTGAGACAGAATCGTGGTCGAAAAGAGAGCTACAGGGTCAAATCCAAAACAGGCAAAGATAGCAAACAATCCAAGGGGCGTGACGAGATCCGAAGTCCGAAGGCAAAAGGTGTAGGCAGAATTCCAGGAAGGCAAAAGAGGGGTAAGAACGCTAGGCAGAGCCACAAGTAGTGAACTTAATACCAAGCAACGGGAATCAGGTAAGAATGGTATAAATAACCTGGCGTGCCGCACGGTAGAGCAATTGCAGGTGTGTTAACTCGCGCGGCGGCGCTTGTTAGTATTAATCCGCTGCTGGTGCTGATTAGCTTGCTTACGTGTTGATCTCTGCTGGCTGGTGGTCGTGACAGTACCCCCCCCTTCACGGGCGGCTCCCGAGACCGAGATGGCCGATCAGGATAGTCCCTGTGAAAGTCGCCAATTAGTGTAGGGTCCAAATTATCCTTCTCTGGAACCCAAGATCTTTCCTCGGCACCAAAACCCTCCCAGTCGACTAAATACTGAAGGGTACCGCGGTTCCATCTGGAGTCGATGATCTTGTGGACCGTATAAGCCGGGCGCCCCTGAATGCGATGAGGAGGTGGCGGGCGACGTTTGGGAGCCGCAAGGGGCGAGCGGTAAACAGGTTTCAGGAGGGAGACATGAAATGAGGGGTGGATTCTGAGGGTAGGGGGGAGAGCAAGGCGGAAGGTAACCGGGGTGATCCGGGAGAGAATCCGGAAGGGACCGATATATCTAGGCCCAAGCTTTTTGGAAGGCTGATGTATAGGTAGGTTCCGTGTAGATAACCAAACAAACTGTCCTTTCCGAAAACGAGGGGCTGGTCTGCGGTGTCAGTTGGCGAATTTGGCGTGGCGCTGGGTTGACTTAATAAGAGCTGTCCTCGCCATTCTCCAGGTCCTTCGCAGTTTGGCAATATATTGTTGCACGGACGGCACTGCCGTGACTGGAGGTGTGATAGGGATGAGAGTGGGCTGATAACCTAATGAACAAAGGAAGGGAGAGAGACCTGTGGAGGAGGAGGTAAGAGAATTGTGGGCATATTCTGCCCAGGGAAGTAGTGATGACCAATCATCCTGTGAGCTGGAGGTGAAGGCTCTCAAAAAGGTCAGGAGGCTTTGATTGGTCCTTTCCACCTGACCATTGGCCTCAGGATAATAACCAGAAGTCAAAGATACATGGGTCCCTAGAGCTTGACAGAAAGCCTTCCAAAAGGCCGAGATAAATTGAGGTCCCCTGTCCGAGACAACATCATCAGGCAAACCATGTAACCTAAAGACCTGTTGTACAAACAAAGATGCCATTTCCTGGGCTGTGGGCAATGCTGGGAGGGGGACAAAATCGGCTGCTTTGGAAAAATGATCGGAGACCACCATGATTACCGTATGACCTTGACTGTTAGGAAGGTCCGTAATGAAGTCAACAGCTATGTGGGACCAAGGGCGGTGTGGGATTGGAAGGGGGTGAAGGAGGCCAGCCTTCCTAGAGCGTGGAGTCTTGCTCCTGGCACAGACCGTGCAAGCCCGGACGTACTCTGCTGCATCAGATCGCATGGAAGGCCACCAAAAGTCCCTGGTGAGGAGGTCCAGAGTGCGTCTGCATCCAGGGTGGCCGGCAAACGGGGAATCATGTCCCCACTGCAAAACGGCAGAACGCAAGTTGTTCGGGACGAAAAGCTTATCCGGGGGGCAGCACAGAGGAACTGTAGTTCCGTTGAGGGCACGCCTGACCTGATCTTCAATGGAGCAATGAATCGCTGCCACAATTCTGTTGGGAGAGATGATTGGTTCAGGTGTGTCGTCCAGGTCTGGGGGGTCATGGAGCCGAGAGAGTGCATCAGCCCTCCCAGTCTTGGAGCCAGGAGTATAAGTGATAACAAAATTGAAACGAGAGAAGAAAAGTGACCAACGGGCCTGCCGCGAGTTGAGGCGCTTGGCAGATTGAATATAGGACAGGTTCTTATGGTCCGTGATAATGACAAAGGGGTGATGAGCCCCCTCCAGCCAGTGTCTCCATTCCTCGAGGGCCAGCTTGATAGCTAGGAGTTCACGATTGCCCACATCATAGTTAACCTCGGCAGGAGAGAGCTTCTTGGAAAAGAACGCACATGGATGAGGAAGGTGATCCTCTTCGAGGCGCTGGGAGAGGACTGCACCAACCCCATGGGCAGAGGCGTCAACTTCAACAATGAAAGGCTGGGAGGGATCCGGATGCCGTAGGAGAGGAGCGGGGCTGAAGAGACGTTTCAAGCGCAGGAATGCCTGGTTAGCCTCCGGATTCCATTTACCCAGACTAGGTCGGTTGCGGGTCAGAACCGAGATGGGTGCCACAACGGAGCTAAAGTTCCGGATGAATCGCCGGTAGAAGTTGGCAAAACCTAGAAAGCGTTGGATTTGCTTCAAATTGCGAGGCACATTGATAGCCACAACCTTGGCTGAGTCCATCTCGACTCCAAGAGGAGAAATAATGTAGCCCAGAAAGTGAATCTTAGAAGCATGAAAAATGCATTTCTCAAGCTTGGCGTAGAGCTGGTTGTCGATGAGTCTGGACAAGACCTCCTGGACGTGATGGACATGTTCCTGAGGGTCAGCGGAAAAAATGAGGATGTCGTCCAAGTATACCAAAACAAATTTTCCAATAATGTCCCTAAAGATGTCATTTATGAAGGATTGGAAGACTGCCGGGGCATTAGTGAGTCCAAAAGGCATCACCTGATATTCATAGTGGCCGTGCGTGGTCATAAAGGCCATCTTCCATTCATCCCCTTCACGGATCCTGATTAAATTATAAGCCCCCCGTAGATCTAGTTTTGAGAAGATGGACGCTCCACGTAGGGACTCCAGAGCGGCTGGGATTAAAGGCAAGGGGTAGGGATGTTTGACTGTAATGGAGTTCAGGCCTCTGTAGTCAATACACGGCCTCAAGGAGCCGTCCTTCTTCCCTATGAAGAAGAACCCAGCACAGGCTGGGGACGAGGAGGGACGAATAAAATCAGAATTCAGGGCCTCCTTGATATAATCCTGCAGGGCTTCATTCTCTGCCTGAGTGAGAGGGTAGATCCGTCCTTTGGGTGGGAGTGTTCCTGGAAGCAAATCTATTGCACAGTCATAGGTGCGGTGAGGGGGGAGCGATAGAGCTTTCTGTTTGTCAAAGGCTTGCTTCAGATGTGCATATTGGGGGGGGGGTAATAGACTGCTCTTCCAAGGGGTTTACTGCAGCAGCAACCTTGAGTGGAGGACGACAACAGTTGTCACGACAGGCATGGCTCCAGGCAATGATCTCATTCTTGGCCCAGGAGATGTGGGGATCATGCTTCTTGAGCCAGGGAAGGCCCAGGATCACAGGGTAAGCAGGGGAGTCCAGGAGAAGGAGTGAAATGTCCTCCACGTGAGTGGCACCAACACTAAGGGATAGGGGAATGGTCTGCCAGGAAATGCGTCCAGGAGCGATCGGTGACCCATCCAACGTTTGAATGCAGATAGGGGGTGAAAGCAGAGCAAGAGGAATATCCCACTTCTTAGCAAAAGAGGCATCCATAAAATTCCCATAAAATTCCCAGCTGTGAATCTGACTGAGAAGAGAATAATGATTTTTTATTCTGCCTGAGAATTTTTCTTCTTTTCCAAGTGGTGTTACATCTCCTTCAGAAACTCTGTACAGACTGCCAGAGTGAGAGAAGAGGAGAAAGAGATGGACAGATGAGAGCACACACAGCAAGAGACACATACATCTTGATTTACTTTGAAGCAAGTGTTCATTTATTTTCTGGAACAAGTTGTTTCTGAACTTCAAGAAATTCATACAACTTCTGAAAGATAAAATACAAATCAGCTGTTAAACAAAGGGCTGGTGGGTCAAACGCACTCAGGGTCGCGCTTCAGATTGTGATGATGTAAACATAATCTCTGCTTAAAATTGAAGGGATTTCTTCACAAACCCTCTTGAATGTTGCAGGAAATCTTCGTGTTTTACTCGTGTGCAACTACAACAAGTAAACAATTAAGTACCTAAGTCAATGTCCAAGAAACCATCTTCACGTGTGGAATTTTTCTTTAACTGGCTGTTGGGAGAATTCATTTATACACCCGTTGTATCCTTAGCAAAAATATTTTAAAATTAGAACACAGATTTGTTGGAGAACTTGACAATCCTTGACAATCATTATTAAATGAGCATTATACAAATGTGCGTTGATATTTTTAATATGTACCTTAATTGTAATATATATATACATAATTGCTTTGATATGGATGTTCATTTGAAGGGATTGAGGAAACTATGAAGGATCGCAGAACAACCAAAGATACATTTGGGCATCTGCTATTGGTAAAGATGAAAGAGTACCTTAAGTGTGAAGCTTGCATACACACAAGAGAAAAAAACAGTTTTAATGCACTTCATTAAATTGATGGTGTGCTTATCAATCGTGCATAAAGTGTACATAACAGAGGATGGTTTCAATCCATTGACCTCTGGGTTATGGGCCCAGCACACGTCCGCTGCGCCACTCTGCTGACAGCTGTCATAGTGTGATTCAACACAACTGCTCTATCTTTGCTTTCTAAAAGTGCGCCCGAGATGAAAAGTCTAAACGGTAAACGCAGACGTCACTTTGAGCACTTGGTCTTTTATAGTACAAATATCACACGCTGCTCTACATGGGCGTGTCTTCAATACCGTTGAGAACCAAACCTTCTGCTTTCCGAGGCAACTGATTCTTTCGTCGTTAATTCCCAAATCTTCAATGAGAATCAGTGAAACGAAAATCAAACACACTCGCGTCCTAACCTGAAAGAAAAATCTACACCCGCTTTATAATACTGAAAATGATTCAGGAAGTACAGCAAAGTTCTAAAACCAGCGAATGCATCTGCATACATAAAATGTCGTTTTTTCAAAAGTAAAATCTTCAGCTTTGAAAGATTGCCATCCATATATTTTCGTTTTTCTCTTTTTTTACATAACACGCTTTCGAGAAACAAACTGTCTTTTAATTAAGGTTTCATTAGAAATGTGTATCTTGGTTTGCTAAGTTAAAATCGGCACATCCCAGTGGGCAAACGATGTAGAATATACGACTATTAAACGCATACCTTAGACGTGTAAATGTGCTCCGTAACTGGTCTAGAATGAAATTCTAATATACATATAGCGTTATACGTCAATTAGACATCTATGATTATATGTTTATTATACATAAATGGTTGGAGTTCTATTATACGGATACATTTAGAAGACTATTATACATATATACTTAAAGGTCTATTATACATCAAAGAAAGATTTTTATAGGTGTAGAAACTAGTAAATAAAGCCAATTATTTTAGAAATGTATTCTTAAAATATACAATTATTCACACCTGAAAAATATGTAGTTCAAATTATACATTATATACAATATTGTAATCAACAAATGTCTAATCATCATTAAAAAACACAACTAGTAAACTTCAGTTACAAATTCTAGTAACATGGTGATATATATATAGTAATGACAAACACAAACTAATTACATGAACACGCTAATATTTAACTCAAAACCACATTTCGATTCAAATATACATTTTAAAATTTACAACTTCTTTATTTCCACGAAAATATTATTAATGTAGCACAAATGCTACTTTCTAATAAAGACAGAAAGAAACTGTTTGTTTTGTGTCTCATGGTGATCCTCCTCTCGATACTAATGAAATGTTTAATATGATCCCTCGAGAAAAAAAGAGTCAATTTCCACCTGGAATGATTGATGCCCCATCAAACATTTTGTAATATCCCTGGAAGTTTATACAGTAGAATCCTGGTTCGTGGCTTAAATTCAAGGTAAACAAGACTAAGGAAACGAGTAAAAAACACTTTGTTTTGTTTTTTACACTTGTTTTACAATCGAGAGACTTTCTGTAAGTAAGAATTCCATTGTACCAGTACCGGTTAAATATGGCAATAAAGTTCAAGTTGGAAACTTGATGTCGAAGTGGGAGTTAAATCACCCGGAACATTTCACTACATCGAGCAGTTTGTGCCAGAAAGTATACTGACATCCCTTTGGTAGCTCAGTTGTTAGAGCGGAGGACTGTAGTGGAATCAGTAGGGAATCCTTACGTCGCTGGTTCGATTCCGGCTCGAAGGAAGGTGCTTTTTGTGTACTTTAATCAAAGAGTTAAAAAAGCGAATCTGTTTCATTCAGACATTGATCAAAAGCTCAATAAACGACGAAGTAGAGGTTCCTGTTCCGAATTCAGCCCACGTCTGATTGTCTTGTTTTGGCCAAGATCTGATCTTTGAATTAAGGGACTACTCTGTCTGCTTTGTAATTCAAAAATACATACAAATGTCAAGTTTTTTGTAGATATAAAGATGTTCTCTGTTTTCAAAGGATAGGTACTTAATTGGCATAATGATTTGGTATTGATTTTGTATCGTTGTATTATAAAGTTTGTGCTTTCTGTGTTTTTATCGTATTGTGAACTTATTTTTTAAACAAATGCTTACAAAGGCAAACACGGCACACATCTGTTTTTACCAGCGGTGAATTGTACATTTTTATTAAGTACAAGCTACTGTGCACTTCTGGGAGTATAACAGGTTCGATATAAAGTGGCAAAAATATAAAAGGGGAATATACCCCAGACTGCGTGTAAAGCCCTCGTTGTGACTGTTTTAGATTAAAATGGCGTACTATGCACGAAATGTTGCAGAAACACAATCTGATATTTTGATAATTATTATTTTAATAATTTTATAAGTATGAGGCCCCGGATCCAAATCTTCAGTTCTGATTTTTTTAAGTGATATCTTTCCTTCCTGTCGTGGAAGTCACACGATGTGAGCAATTGTTTTTTTTACGTTACAATCCAAAGAGCCTCAGACTCACTGTAACCAAACCAGGATGGATTCTGCTGGGGGCCGGACTGAGCTCATTCTCACTCCCTGTGCTGAAAACAGAATTAGCTCTTCCCCGAACATCGTCTACAGCTGCTGGATTGTGCTCTGCGTCTTACTGCTCCGGCAGTTACTTTGACAAAAGACAAATCACTTGTGCGCTTTTAACCTTCTCGCAGTTACGGGCGAGGCTGACGCTCACGATATGTAGGCACCCGATGGTATACCTTCTATAACTTTCAGTCGCGACAGACTTCACTTTTTTAAAAAAAAAGTAGATATAGCCCTGAAAAAAGCATTAGCTTTATCAGTTTTATATTAATCTATTTTGAATCAAAGTTTGATATTTTGTTTTAATTTTTATTGCATTTTACATAATAATAATAATAATAATCATTATTGCTTACACTTATATAGCGCTGTTCTGGATACTCCACTCAATGCGCTTTACAGGTAATGGGGACTCCCCTCCACCACCACCATTCTCCTGAATGATCACAGAGAGTCAGGACCTCGGTTTTACGTCTCAGCCGAAGGACGGCACCTGTTTACAGTTTAGCGTCCCCGTCATTGTACTGGGGCATCAGGACCCGCATGGACCGCAGGGTATGCGCCCAGCGACAGAAACCAGACGTGTGTCGGGCTCGGCTGCGAGCAGGACAATGACGTCATGGGGACAAAGTAGAGGAGATCAAAACGGTTCTATAAAAGACCTGTGTCAGCTGTTGGTTTGCAGTCTGGACTCTAAATCCTCCGATCCGATTTTAAATCTCTCTAATACCTGAGCTGCGGCTTCTTCCGAGTATTTATTCGTATACTTATTATGTGTAAGTGTATAGATGAAACCTTTCATAGTGTAACGCTTATGGCCGACAGGCACTGTGTAAGAGCCGGCGTACCAGAGCAGGTGACGTCACTGCCCTTCCCTGTGATTGTGCCCGTGGGTTGTGGGGAGATCTCTCTTTAGCTCACCGGGCTGGGTCGCTGCAGAGAGACATGGGAGTCCCGGCTTCGAGCCCCCGACGGTGGGGGGCCGACCTAATGCGGCGAGGGTGCCCGCCTGAGCCCCTGTTGCGTTACAATATATTGTTCAGTTTAAATCAAAATGCTTTACTAATACAAGAGAGAAGTATAGTATGAAGGATGTGACAAATGTATGATTTCTCGGAACAAAACGGTTTTTATTTGCATTCCAAATGAAGCTGAATTTTAGCGCGACACACAAACCCTTTGTCTTTTTTAATGATTTTTAAACAGACATAAATGTAGAAAACGCGTTTTTTTTAACACTATAATAGCAGGGTCAGTGGCGTAATGAATAACGCGTTAGGCCTTGTGTCAGAAAATTAAAGGTTCGACTGCCATCTGGCTTGTTGAGTTTATACCACTTACATTCTTTTATATAAATGAACTGCACCTGAAAGCTATAGAAAACACTTTGGGTAAGTTGTCTGCAGCCTCATGCGTCGACAACTTACCCAAAACACTGTACTGTCTGGAGGTCAGCTCCAGCTCTCAACTCAATTGCAATGAAAAACCATGCGTAACAGAACTGGAGAACAGCTGAACTTGTGCCCAGTTCGGTGATGAGGGTTCAGAACTGTCGTTGTTGTAATTAGCACGAACTGCACAGGCTCTGAATCAGACCATGTCAATTAGTCTGATCAGTGTAGGACACGTTAATGTAGAATTATTAATAGGTTTATTAGTTAGTTAGTTCAGGTTTACCCACCTGAACTAATGTAGAATTATTACTTGGTCTGTCTCTTGTTTGTATATAAATGAATGTCTCTGACAACTTAATGTTAGTTTTACGATGTAGGTCAGGCATTGACATATGCATGAGTGTACAAAATGACTCCTGATTCAACTCATGTTCTATAGGAGATTGGCAATTCCTCCTGTTTCTCGTACAACCATATCAGAACAGAAGCCCGTGTCACCCAGCTGTGATTCAAGATCGACTCGCATCTTTATCCCTTTTTTGTTCGTGATCATTATTTTCTTTAGTTATGATCAATATTGAACTTTTTTGAAATGAAATGACAATAATCAAACATGCAGGCAGATTTTTGAAAAGTATTCGGAATTGACAGGGTGCCCCTTTGGAACAGTCGTCAGAAAATGTGAGAAACTGAAAGTTATGTAAGCTCTCACACAAAGCATTGAAGATTGGAATCTGAGTGTAAAAAAGCTACCCGTCTCCCAATGATAGGCAGGGATACACACCATGACTCGAATAGACTCAGCGAACTTTAACACCTATGATATTACGAGTGCTTTGCACGTGTCGAATTTCAAGAAGGAACTACTACAACAGTTGTGGACATAATTCATTACCACCGGCAAAGTCCAATGCTGGCAACTTCTGAGAAAATAATGTTCACTCATGGAATTTGGTCTTTGAATGGCTGGCGGGAAAATTCATTTATACTCCTGTTGCACCCTCAGCTGAAACATGTTAAAATAACAACGCAGATTTTTTGGAGAACCTGACAAGAATTATTGGGTTAGCACTGTATGTATTCTTGTATATTTACTTTAATTTTAATATAAATGTAAACATGCATGCTGTATAATCTATTGTAATTTTAAAATATGTTAGCTGAGGATGCGAGGAGGGCTATTATACCTTGTGAAACGTGCAAGGAACTGTAAAAAAGGCTGGTATTTGAATAAAATTGGCGATCACAAGAAAACCACAATATATGTGGTATTATCATCAATATCTTTCAAAATCGACGTTCAAATGAAGGATTTGAAGAAACTATGAAAAAAGCAATAGTAGTAGCAGAGGATTTTGATTTTTGCTCTTCAAGTCAGTAGATCGACATAGAGTTACATCCCTGCAAACAGCACAAAGGATGAATCCCACCTCCTTCATTATTGCTATGTTTGTGCCGGTGAAAGTAGCATTTGTGCTATTGAAAGCATCTCGGAAGATGAAGGTGCAGTCACTTCCACATGTCATGATATCATTAGATCCGACGACAAGAGCTGAAGCCCCCCAGTCCAAGCCAGCAATGTGAGGAAGATGGACATGGAGGAAGGTAGTGTGGCTGAGCGGTCTAAGGCGCAGGATTTTAGGCTCCAGTCTCTCTGGGGGCGTGGGTTCGAATCCCACCGCTGCCAAATGTCAATATTTTAAGACCTGTAATACGATCAGTAAAAGTGCTTTTTGTTAGGCTGCAGGAAGTGTTTAGAGATAGACTTTCTAAAAGACAGGCTTAACATCAAGGCAGAAAAAATATTTTGTTTTCTCAACAGAAATTCTCTTTGGCAAGTTCAGCTTTATGTAGGGAACAACATCTGCCAAGATCACTTTTGAGGCAGTGCACATGATAGTGTACCGGCAAGTACAGTACATTTAATATTGGCTGTGGTGGTGAGCTGCTTTTGTCTGTCTTCACGCCGAATCGTTGGCAGGGGTAAAGCTTATTAAATCTTTGAACATAGCTCTCCATCAGAAGTACTTTGTTCGTGATCAAAAGAGATCAGAGGATTAACTTCATGAATTCACATAGCATACCTTACAGGAAAGATTTAAAAGGGGAATTGATTGTGCTTCCTGATGTTGTTCCTGTGGTTTCTTTGGGTACAGAGGTGAATGTTCTTTGACGTTCTGCTAGAGTATCCACTGGGTGAGCTTTATCAATCAGCTCAGATAGGTCATCAGTGCTCCGTCTCCGGAAAATAATCAGCACTGTCGATCACGAGTTTACAGATTTCTCCAAATAACAACTATACATTTAAACCCAGTGGTTAGCATTCCTTCAATCCAATAGTTTTACTCTGGGTAAAAAGCAGCGCAATCTACAGATAGATGATATTCAAATATTTCAACGTTCTTATTGGATTACCTGTATGGAGATATCGCTCAGAATTCCTAATATGATTTTGAGTTCAGTTTTGCTTTACTACTTTCAGAGTCTTTTATTGACCTTGCTGAAGCAGACAAGTGACATAATCACAAATGCGACCTACCTGTGCTGCTGTTTCTGGTTAATAATGATTATTGCGAGGAAAAAAAAACAGCTCCTTGCATGAAGAGCAAGAGCAACCAATGCACTCGCTTGTTGAGTTGTTTTTTTTCCGTGGTGCTCTTCCTCAGATGCAAAGTTATTTGGCGAGCAAGGACCTCTGAGAAGGAGCCTGAATCCGTCAAGAACTCAGAAATCACAGATCATCTTGAAAAGATTTGGGGATGCACTGGCTCAGTTATTTGAAGGAACCTATACCACCAACGCACTTCTGAGAACCACCTGCACATTTTCGCAATCCTCTCTCTCACCTACAAAGTTATGAAGACACAGACGACCAACAAAAACTAATTTGATTCACTCAAGGCTTCACTCTTCTGTTACGATGTTGTTTTAATTAATGTTAGCTGTGATGAGGTGCTGTTTCTGTCTCTTAAAGTTTAAGAGTCTGCTCCTTTCTTCCTGGTATAGAAATAACATGTTCCATCTTTGTTTACAAACACCACTGTAAATAATTGGTCCATCTCTAAAGCCTGTGTGTATTGACAAGGCAATTCAAAAGCACATATTAAATAAGAACACGATCCTTCTTGTTACCATTCCCGTGGTTGGAGCGTTGTTTCGCCCTTTAATGTTCTTCTACAATATTTACAGACAGGGCTTTATTACTGGAGTTGTGTGCATCGGTCCATGAACATCAACTGTACTGCTGTTTTTCTATGCGTAATTTAATCGCAAGCACTTAAAAGATGCAAAAAGGTTTCAAAGAAAACATAATTGAAAGACAGTCGAGTAAGGATGTAGGAAAACGCACTCCCCCGTTGAAGAATCAACCACCGTCGCCCATGTGACTGGATATAAAAATAAATTATTCATTTCAATTATTCATGAAGGGTGGATTGTGGTCAGTAAACATATGCACATCTTTAAGTCAGTTCCACCATCTGTGCCATAGGGGATGTAGCTCAGTGGTAGAGTGCATGCTTTTCATGTATGAAGTCCTGAGTTCAATCTCTGGTGTCTCCAGATGTCTTATATTATTGTGCTCACATCGCAGTCTTCTGTTGAGTGAGAACTCTTTGCTCGTGTTCATAGAGAGCCAGGTTTACACAATTAAATTCAGTCACACACGAAGTGCTACAGTGTTGCTCTGCTGTTTTAAATGTACCTCCAAAGCATTTTGTTCTGTTAACTACCAAATGATTTGAACTAATTTTACGTCATATTCAGGAAATCCAGAGAAGGTCATCAGACTTTTAGTGGCTGTTGAAGAAAACACCTCTTGAATCTCACCAGAGATCATTCAGCAAGCGAGTTAACAGGGGTTAACATAGAGAGTGGCGGGGGTGGGATGTCAGGGCTTGACGTCACTGCTTTATGCAAAGAATGGAGGGGTGGGTGTCAGGGCTATATGACTGTGCTTTCCGTAGAGAGTGGTGGGGGTGTGATGTCAGGGCCATACAACAGTGCTTTACACAGAGAGTGGAGGGGTGGGTGTCAGGGCCATACGACACTTCTTTACGTAGAGAGTGGCGGGGGTGGGATGTCAGGGTTTGATGACACTGCTTTATGCAGAGAGTGGAGGGAAGGGTTTCAGGGCCATAAGACACTGCTTTATGCAGAGAGTGGAGGGATTGATGTCAGGGCCATATGACACTGCTTTACACAGAGAGTGGCGGGGGTGGGATGTCAGGGCCTGACAACACAGCTTAATGCAGAGAGTGGAGGGGTGGGGGTCAGGGCCATACGACAGTGCTTTACACAGAGAGTGGCGGGGGAGGGATGTCAGGGCTTGACAACACTGCTTTATGCAGAGAGTGGAGGGGAGGGTTTCAGGGCCATAAGACACTGCTTTATGCAGAGAGTGGAGGGATTGGTGTCAGGCCATATGACACTGCTTTACACAGAGAGTGGCGGGGGTGGGATGTCAGGGCCTGACAACACAGCTTAACGCAGAGAGTGGAGGGGTGGGTGTCAGGGCCATACGACACTTCTTTATGCAGAGAGTGGCGGGGGTGGGATGTCAGGGCCTGACGATACTGCTTTACGCAGAGAGTGGAGGGGTGGGTGTCAGGGCCATACGACATTTCTTTACGTAGAGAGCGGTGGAGGTGGGATGTCATGGTTAAATGACAGTGCTTTCCACTGAGAGTGGTGGAGATGGGATGTCATGGCCATAAGACACTGCTTTATGCAGAGAGTTGAGGGATTGATGTCAGGGCCATACGACAGTGCTCCACTCAGGCCTCTGCTTGAATTTGTACTCCTCCTCTCTCTCCCTACCTCTACCTCTCCCTCTCTATACCTCTCTCCCTACCTCTCCCTTTTCCCCTCCCTACCTCTCTCCCTACCTCTACCTCTCCCTCTCTGTGGGGCCAGTAGGGGGCGCTCACCCTGCGGTCTGCGTGGGTCCTAATGCACCAGTATAGTGACGGGGGACACGATCTGGCCCACCAGCGACGAGCAGGTTACCAGATCTAGACAAAGGGGGCAACTCTTAGTCGTATGAGCTTAGTCACACATCGCAGCGATTAAAAAACAAAACAAACATATTATGTCTGTTACTAACGACTTTTTTTTCTTACATTGAAAGTCTCTTTCCCTGGTGATTTTCTAGCGCAACTGGGGCTCTTCATTTCTCCTCTGTGTCTCATCGCGGGCGGATTTGAAACAGACCACAGAACCTGCCGCTGCAGTGCTCTCGGTTAGGGGCTCTCATCCTGCATCAACAATCTTCCACAGGAGGGACGGAGCTGGATTTCTGTCTGGAAAATAAACTCCAGAGTGAGAGAGAGAGAGCAGAGAGGGGTAGGGAGAGTTAGAGAGAGGTAGTGCTGTAGAGAGGTAGAGAGAGGTGGAGGGTGAGGGAGAGGGAGAGAGGTGGAGAGAGAGGGGGTTAGGGAGAGAGGGAGAGGTAGAGAGAGGGAGGGGAAAAGGGAGAGGTAGAGAGAGGGAAAGGTAGAGGTAGGGAGAGAGAGGGAGGAGGAGTACAAATTCAAGAAGGAGAAAATCCACAACACAACACAGGCGTCGGCATGCGTGGGCTACAAAAGGAACAAGTAAAATGTTTCTTCCGGGCTGAAAAGAGAAGGAAGGAAAACACACCGTTGCGGCGCTACGACACGAAGACGCCGAGCCAGTTGAGCACGGCAAACCCAACCTGTTCTCACAAGTTGCCTGCGCTTCAGGCGAAATAAAAGCTGCTGAGCTAAATCAGGAAAGCGGTAACTATCAGGACTGCTCACTGTTCCTCAGGCTGGGACAGGAGGTCACACACTGTATTATTATTATTGAGAGACAGGCTCACTGTCTGTTCCTCAGGCTGGGACAGGAGGTCACACACTGTATTATTATTATTGAGAGACAGGCTCACTGTCTGTTCCTCAGGCTGGGACAGTGGATCACACACTATATTATTATTACTGAGAGACAGGCTCACTTTCTGTTCCCCAGACTGGAACAGGAGATCACACACTGTATTATTATTATTGAGAGACAGGCTCACTGTGTCTTCGTTTGGGCTGGGACAGTAGATCACACTGTATTATTATTATTGAGAGTCTGGCTCACTGTTCCCGAGGCTGGGACAGGAGATCCCACACTGTATCATTATTATTTATAGACAGACTCACTGTCTTTTCCTCAGTCTGGGACAGGACGTCACACACTGTATTATACTTATTGAGAGACAGACTCACTGTCTTTTCCTCAGTCTGGGACAGGTGGTCACACACTATATTATTATTGAGAGACAGGCTCACTGTCTGTACCTCAGGCTGGGACAGTAGATCACACTGTATTATTATTATTAATATTATTGAGAGTCTGGCTCACTGTTCCCCAGGCTGGGACAGGAGATCCCACACTGTATTATTATTATTTCGAGACAGGCTCACTGTTTGTTCCTCAGACTGGGACAGGAGATCCCACACTGAATTATTATTATTGAGAGACAGGCTTACTCTCTGTTCCTCAAGCTGAGACAGGACATCACATACTGTATTATTATTGATTGATAGGCTCACTGTTCCTCAGGCTGGGTCAGGAGCTCACACAGTATTATTATTATTTAGAGACAGGCTCACTGTCTGTTCCTCAGGCTGGGACAGGAGATCACACACTGTATTTTTATTATTGAGAGACAGGCTCACTGTTCCTCAGGCTGGGACAGGAGTTCAAACTGTATTATTATTATCATTGAGAGACAACCTCACTGTTCCTCAGGCTGGGACAGGAGATGACACACTGTATTATTATTATTGAGAGACAAGCTCACTGTTCCTCAGGCTGGGACAGTAGATCACACTGTATTATTATTATTGAGAGTTTGGCTCACTGTTCCCCAGGCTGGGACAGGAGGACACACTCTGTATTATTATTATTGAGAGACAGGCTCACTGTCTGTTCCTCTGACTGGGGCAGGGGACTCCTCCAGGTAAAAACAGGCAACACAGAGATTCAGTAAGATTCAGAAGGGATTCAGGAGAATTCTGTGGACTTTTCTAAAGGGAATTCAAAGGAGAATTCCAGGCCAGGACGGCCCAGGAGCAGAAGGCTCCCAAGGGCAGGACATTCTCGCAGCGCGCCTCCTGACCATCCTGAGACTCAGCCCGGACAACCACGGAACGGCCAGTGTGTCCGAGTGCCAGAACTTTCCTTTGTTCTAAGAGTCTAGAGCGGAGGTTGCCAGAGAGTAAGCAGAGGATCCACCCGACGTTAGCACCAGCAGCAAGCCTCGTGAACAGGTCGGAACTGTGGACAGCTGAATCACTATTCAGAACTAACGCTTCATCAGGAACGAACCGGTCCTCTTCCTGACTTGCTGGGACCCACAGTCATCTTTTCTCCTGTGCACAAACTTTGCTAGTTAAAGCCAACACTAACTAGCCGGTCAGTGAGCATCAGCAGCGCACCGTCGCAAGCCGCACAGCACAGCCTGGCACCGAGCCAGAGAGTGCGGCTTGGACAGCAACAGCCTGCAACTGTTTCTTTGTGCCCGCAGGAGATCTGAATCCCCAGAGATTGGATGAGTATTTAATTTCAATGCATTACAGCGCGAGAATTTAATTGTTATCCCAACCAGTTGATATCAATTTAATTCCTAAGAGTTATGTACTTGTTTTGAGTATCTAATGTAGAAGTTATAACCAAGTTCATTTACGAAACGGTCTTAATGAATGATATACTGAACGTATGTCCTCTTGATATGTGTAACACTTCGTAACTGACTGAATATATATCTTTTGTATTCTGATAACCCTCTCGATAAGATCTGTTAGGTTTACATGCGTATTCTATGTATTAATAAATGTTAAATATTAATTAATAAATATCCTCGTGTATTAGTACCTGTGTGTGTGCGTTGTTTGAGTTATGTCGCATGGTTGGATTCTAAAGCCATCAAAAGAATCAACTTTGTGATTTACTGCTACAATTAATAATTATTCCAGTAAATGCCCAAACCCTACAGAACTGGTGCCTTCAGAGAGCCACTACATTTACATTTTGGCTATGGCAACATTACAAGCTCCTTCAGGAACTTGTAGAAAAACTTTTTGGTTGGGTAGCTGCACTTCGGTAGCTGTATCATGTCTGTCATAGGTTATTGTAACAGGTAACTGTGGTGTGCTGACCAGCCAAATCTTTCCCACCTGCTCAACCTGGAGTTCCTTAACCTCACTTTTGCTCGTCACTGTGGCTTTACACTTTTCAGTGGCAGCCCCCTTTCTGATACCACATAACCTCTGAGTTGTGTCCCTAAGGAATGGCTTACTTGGGCATACCCAGTGGATATCCTTGGTTGATATACACAGTTCAAGGTTTGGAACAAGGTACAAATTCGGATCATCCTCCTGGTAAGCTACGAGCGGTGGGGTGGTCAACTTCACATGCATGTCCCCCCTCCAGAAGCCAACGTTCGATATAGACTTGAGTCTATAGATATCCTTGCTACTCACGATGGGAAGGTTCAACAGGAAACCTATTTCCTTGGCTTCGGGGTTGACATGTATGGGAATGGCACTGCCTAGACTGTATGCAAGATGTACTTGCACTGGCTGCACCATCTCGGAAGTGGTTGTCCTCAGTACTTCTTCTACTAAGGACAGTGGAACCAAGTAGGTTGGAATCTGTCCCATGGCTAGGCTAGTTACCGTGGCACTAAGCTCCCTAAGCAGATCCTGCATCAGCATTCTGACCTGTTGCACATAAGCATAGTCCCACTGTAACACGTCGACAATCCTGCCTTCGGTGTGGAGGGTGTTATTTAACACTGCTGCATGAAGGTTTACTGCTAAAATTGTGCCCTGTAAGGTTTTCCCTAGGCTTTTCAGCCGCTGCTGCTGTTGATACAGCCTGTCATAAATTTCTGGCATTTCCTTACGTAACCCAGACACCTGCCTACTCAGGGTGGTCAGGGTGACAGTGTTAGCAGCAAACAGACCAGCTGAAAATAGTGAACCCACGGCAGAGGCCGCAGCAATCAGACCCCCCAAGAACCTTTTGGGGCGGCTGAGGCCTGTCATCTCCTCCTGGGTGACTGTTGCCTTCCTCAGCTGGCGGAACATGTGTATAGTGTCTAGCTGGGCATGCCATATAGTATCCCCAGCCCACTACCTACCATGATATGACACCCTACTGTTCATGTTGATGTGCTTCCGAAACACATCATGTGGGTCCAGCCGTACATACACTCGCTGAGTATATGTTCTGCAATTTGTTAACAACAATCCGGGAGCGTCCTGCAGGACTATGCCGGTAGGAGGACCGGGTTCCACAACTTCAAGGGGCTGTGTCGAGGCGATCCACAGTACTTTCAGGACCAGCCGTGGCAGTTTTAGGATTCCCATTCTGGAACACAGATGAGGCACATGGTACAGTTCCACTATAATTTTGAATATATTTTCCTAGCAGGACCTACACTACAGTACCCAACTACCTGCAGCTACAAAGGGGCACCCCCCTCTTTGATCGGGTTTGGACTTTTAACCCTATTCTGTGTCCTCCGGCACCATTTGAGGTGGGCGATACAACCGGAGGTGGTTGCGATGCACCCACTTGTAGACCAGAGATTGCCTTCCCTTTTCAATCCGAATTCGATAAGCTACCGGTGATACCTTATCGACAATCTCCTGGGGTCCTGTCCAACTGGGTAAGAACTTCCGGGCCACCCCTGTGAGTTTGGCAAATTGGAAGTACAGGACCTTGTCTCCTACTTGGAGTTCCTGGTTAACTGCCTTTCGGTCATAGTATGCTTTCCTACCCTCTGCACTCCTTCCCAGATTGTTCTGGGCAAAAGCAAAGGTTGCCTGCAGATGTGCTCGCAGGTCTGACACATACTGATGGGCCGTAGCAGCCCCCGTCGTGCTCAGGTCCTCCACCCCATAAAGACAGTGTAGGGGAAGAGTCATCTTCCGACCTGTCATCATCTCAAAAGGTGGGACCCCCGTAGAGCAATGGGGCGTGGCTCGGATGGCCATCAGAACCAGGGGCAGCTTAATGTCCCAGTCCCTACTGCTGGTGGAGACAAATTTTTTGAGCATACTAACCACCGTTCGGTTTGCCCTTTCTGCCTGGCCCGAGGATTGAGGGTGGTAGGAGATATGCAACTGGGCCTTGACCCCAAGCATATTCCACAGGGTTGCCATTACTGTAGCTGTGAAATGGGTTCCCCGATCCGAGTCCACGGTCAGGGGGAGTCCCCATCGACTGAACACATGGTTCACCAACAGCACTGCAGTTGTCTCTGCCGTGTCGTTGGGTGCTGGGAGGCACTCAATCCATTTTGTGAATGCACACGTAAAAGTGAGGAAATATTTGTTCCCTCTGGATGACCTCACCAGCGGCCCCACCCAATCCATTTGTAGATTGGACCAGGGGAATGTCATGCCCTTTTTCTGGAGTGGTGCCCGGTGCAAGGGCCGTGATGGTTGGAACTGGCTACACGTCAGACACCCCTTTACATACGCGGCGATGTCTTGGCCCATGTGAGGCCAGAATGCCACCTGCTGGATAGTGTCGTATGTGGCCTTGATTCCCCGGTGACCCCCACAGGGCTCGTCATGAGCGTGTTGGATCATGACCCCCCCGATGGCAGCGGGGAACTACCCACTTTGGGACACCTTGTGCAACTGGTATACAAACCAACAACCCCTTTATAATTTTTAGATTGTCTTTCACCTCTGCCAGCTCCTTCAGCTCCGGAGACTGGCTCAGCACCTGCTCGGAAAGAGGTTGACTCACTGGGTCAGTGATATGCTGATACACTTCCCAATTGCTGGGTCCTGTTTCTGCATTTCCGCAAGATCGGTGTTAAAACCCTGTGACCCAAGCACTACAGATTGAGGGTCAGCTCTGACATCCTGTCTAGCCCTGCTTCGGGTGACCGCCTTGACCTCAGCCATGGTTTCTGGGGGTAGCCATTCCTGCTGGAACTGCCAGGGTTCACCCTCTAAGGCGCCAGATTTGGCCAGCCGGTCGGCCTCATCATTCCCGTCTTTGTCGGGTCCCTTCACCTGGGAGTGTCCCTTCACCTTCCTCCAGTAAACCATCATTCCAGCCTCGGTCATGAGCTTGTCACTGGCCAGGAACAACTCTTTGTTCTTTACTTCCTTGCCCCGGGCATTTTTCATGCCGTTACCCTTCCAATACGGAAGATGGGACACGAAGCTATGTCGGGCGTAGTTCGAGTCACTACAGATGACAAACTGTTTAAGGCCATTTGTCAGGGCCTGCTGGAGGGTGATCAGCACCCCAGCTACTTCCGCATACTGACTAGTTTTTGGTCCTAGCTTATAGCGGGTCGGCCCACAGGGAGTATTGTCTTGCCAGACTACTCCTACCCCTGCTAGCACCTGCTGTTCGTGGCGAAAAGAGCAACCGTCAACATAGGCCATGGGTAAGCCCTGGCCCACGTTCTCATCATAGTACCGATGATTGTTCGGTAGCTCAGCAGCGGGAATTGTTTCTGGAGCTTCCATGTCAGTGTCACAGCCGTGACACACTTGGCCCAAAGCCAGGCCCTGTCCCAGGTACATTTTCTTGCTCTGTGCATAACGTACCTCTATCTCATAGCCTTGTTATGCCATCATCCATGCCACAATCCTGCTATTTGACACCCTGCCCGCTTTCAGTCTCTGGCTATGCAGGAATGTCACAGGTTGGTGGCAGGTTTCGATGATGATCTTTTGTCCCCCAACATAACTACGGAAGTGTTCTACCGACCAGACCGTAGACAACAGGGCCTTCTCGCAGTCCAAGAACTTTTGCTCCACTGGGCTCAGGGCTCGACTGGCATACGCCACCACCCTTCGCTCTTGGTCATATTCCTGACTCAGAGCAGCCCCAAGGCAGTGCTCTGAGAACCCTGCTTCAAGGGAGAAGACCTTATTTTCTTATCGATTCCAGGTGAACTGCCTGTTTCCAAAGGAAAAGGCCAGTTTGTACTGGTCTGTCGGTTCTATCTTAAGGGTCCAGAACCCATTGGCCACATCCACTGTGGTGAAATATTTCGCTGTTGTCACCTTGGCTAACTCCTGATCTAGGTAGATCATTGGCCATCGTGACAAAGGAACCTGTTTATTCAGCTGCTGGTAGTCAATGGTCAGACGCCACTTACCATTGGGTTTCAGCACCGGCCACAGTGGGGAGTTATAAGTGGAGTTACACTCCCTTATGATCTGACGCTCTAGTAGAGCATCAAACGTCTGCTTTATGGACTCGTATGCCGTGAGGGGAATGCGATACTGCCTGACATAGGTTGGGCGGGCGCCAGGGGCCGTGGGAATGCACACTGTGTGCAAATCCGTCACCCCGCAGTCATAGGCGTCCCGTGCAAACACTTCCTGGAAATCCTGGAAGATCTGACGCAGCTGCTGACGCTGGCTTTCCGTTTCCAGGGCATCTGCCTTACCAACCTGTTCCTGTACCTGCTCTAGCAACCCCGCTTTTGACGGCATGGCGGTATCCCGGGTCGCACTCTCGGCTGAGTGGTCCGTCGGAACACTTGCGCGTACTGTGTACACAACCATCTCATCCTTATAGCTAAGGTCCACCCTGCACACCTCCTGGTTGCAGAATCCCTCTATTGGCATAATTGCAATCATCCGCCGGGGGTAGGTGTAGTACACCTGCTCGTTTCCCCCCTCCCTGGCCAAGGGACCAGGGAGCTGCCCCAGTACTGGGATGGCCAGTTCGAAATCATAGAAAACATTGTAAATTACCAGTCCCATGTCAGTGCGAGCAGGGATTTTGACATCTTGTTTTGCTATGTTCTGCACCAACAGGCAGGTGGCTCGGCCATTCCGTTCCAGTCTGGGGGTACCACAGACTGCTAGGTTCAGTCTGATAAACTGAGCTGATGGTTGAAAGAAAACCATCTCAGCGTCCATTCTCTGTCCCCTCTTTAGGACAAGGTGTACCGGAAACCCTACTGATGATGCAGGAACGATCAGGTCCAATTCGTTTACTACCTGGCAGGCCTGAGGAATCGTCTGACCTGACCGAATGTTCTCGGGGTCGCCGCTTAGAGAGTGGGCATCTGGGTTCACCCGTGTCCACAGCACACTGTTTACTGTGTCCAGCTGGGCGCCCAGTCGAACCAACAGGTCTGCTAAATACAGACCGAATGGGTCAGCTGAGGTGCTACCTGGAAGTAGTGAGCAAACTTCCTTTTTCCGATGGAGATGGAAGCTACACAGCTTCCTTTGCTCCAAATGGACCTATGAGGTGGGGGTGCCCACCACAGAACCTGTGACTGCGTCACCAGGGTCACCTGACGGCTTCGCGACAGGTCCTCGAACAGACTTCACTGATTATGGACTTCTCAGAGCTGAGGCTAAGAATTACATCATCAACCTGCACTTCTGCCACCTGGACCCCTCCCACCACCATGGGGTGGTAGTCCTGGTCCCCCTGAGGTACCAGGGCACACAGAAAGGACTCCCATTCATTACCGGACAGGGAGATCCACTCTTCTTCAGGGATGAAAAGGGGGTGTGCTTTACCTGGCGGGTCAAGCAGCTGCTCGGAGCACTGCTCCTGTAGTTGGGAGACCGTGGGAGTGCTGGCCTGGGCAGGACTTCGCTGTAGCTTTGGAAAGCAAGAAGAGACATTTATTCTCGTCCAGAGGAACCAGGAGGAACCTCCAACTCAGCTATAGTGTTCAGTGGGTACTGTGTGATCACAGCATAACCACTGAACCCCCCTTTTTGCTGTACGACAGGCTTAGGGTTTTTGACCTGAGCCCACAATTTTCCACGCTGGCAGTCCACCAGAGGCTCCAGCCTGTCAAGCAGGTCTTGGCCAATGAGTAGTGGCTCTGTTTTAAACCTAGAGACGTAAACAGGATGCACCACGTTCATTGGCCCGAACCTAAGTGCCACCCACACTCAGTGTGTGATCCTGGCATGATCCTGGGTATAGCTGGAAATATCTATCTTACACGGTTCTACCTTAAGTCTGATGCCTTTTCCTTTCGCTACTCGTTTGAGCTCGCTGAGTAGATCGGCTGACATCAAACTAATTTCAGCCCCAGTGTCAATCAGTGCTTCTCTATCTAAGACGTTTTCAAGAGAAACCTTGATATAAATACGCCTTGCTTTGCCTTTCTGGCTGAGATTCCCTAAGAATTGTTGGAAGCCTGCCTTTTCTTTGACTTCAGGGGCGGGGTCAGCGCCCAACTCAGAGTCACAGCCTTCTTCACAGATAGACTGAGGGAGGGGCTTGGGACGGATCCCAGCCTCCTCCAGTGAGAAGGGGCGTGGTCCCCCTCAGCTCATTCACGCTTCCGGCATTCGGTGCGGAAGGTTTACCCTGTCCTGATCTCTCAAGCAGGGCTTGTTCAAGCCGGGCCAGGCGGGCTGCAGTCGACTCCCTTTGTCCAGCCTTATGATAGGATCTGCCTGAGCCCTTGCCTTCCCCGTAGCGCTCCCGGCGGCTCTGACGCTTAGTGCGGTCCTGCCTGCCTATTTTGCGCCGGGGCTTATAGGGCTCAGGAACCTCAGCTCCCTCGAGCTGAGGCGAGTCGTCAACCCTGCTGGCTTTAGTGGCGAACACGGCCGTTTTAGCAGGTTTTCGCTCTGAAGAGGCAGAAACTTCAGCTCCCCAGGCTTTTTGAGCCAACCTTCTAATGTCAGCCATTTTCATCGCTTTTGCATCAGTGTGCATCACAATCATTTTCCTGACTGAGGGATGCAGATTAGCAATGAATAAACCTTTGAAATTCACGTTCTCTTCGCAACCCTCTTCATTCCGCCCCGCAAAATAAGTGCGCCTAAGCCTCTCATAATAGTCACGAGGGGCTTCAGCTTTTTCTTGCTTAATATGATGCGCAGCGGCCACGGCAGATATGGGATCGATACAAGCCGAAAATTCTCCGATCATTGCCTGACACAGCTCCTCAAAGCTATTACAGACCTCCGGTCCTTGTCTAGACATCCACTCGTGGACCGCTCGGCTGGTAGTTTTCCTTACTAACATAGCCTTTTCCTGTTCGGACGCTTCAGGCATAAACTGCAAAGTATATCTCAGCTCATCAATGTAGGCTTCCACATTATTCCCTGACACTGACGGGTCAAACCTTTCTACATCTTTGGCTAACTGCCTCAGGGAGTGGAGGTTAATTTTTTATGGTTTCTCCGCGGGCAGGAGGACGCCCGTGATCAGGAGCAGGGGGTCTATGCCTGAATTGAATCACCCTTGCGTCTCGCGCAGGACTCGGCGATCTCCCCCATGCCGATCTGACCACAGACCCTGGCCGGGAGAAAGCTCCTCCCGGCGCGCTGGGTGAGCGCTCCGGGCTGCTAGGTAGGCTGGCATGCAAGTGGGATCTAGCCTGTTTTGCTTCCAGTAGGGCAGCATCTAACTCCTTTTGCCTTTCCTGGCTGAGCTCATTTAAACTCTCAATTTCTTTTTCTTTTTCTTTCAAGCTCGCTTCCAGGTCTCTCCTAGCTACCTCAGCCGCAGTTTCTCTAGCAGACAGGTCATCTAATATACCTAAAACTTCCCTGAGTCTGTCTTCACTTTCCTCATTTTTCACTCTCTTTTCTCTGATTATATCCAACAACTCAACTCGCTCCGCCTTATATCTTTCTAGCTTTCCCTGAAGCTTTTGAAACTTTGTCAGCTCGGACAAAGACAGTTCCAGCTGTTTAGCTAGATTTAAGGCGAAACTCGATAGGACCTGAACTGCATTCACAGACCCTCCTGTGTTAAGCTGGTTCGCTACCTTAGTTACTAGATTTACTTGCAGCTTCTCAATATCATCAAAGTTCAACTTTTCGATACCGCTCCAGTAAAAAGGATTGTCGTCGCTAGAAATAGTACTTATAAGCGACTCCACTTCAGACATTTTAGCAGCCATTGTCATTACGTCAGAGAAACTTTAAGAGTATTACTTTTTTTCCTTTTTACCAAAATACAGTATGGAATCTAAACACCCGAGCAGATGGATTTCCAATCAGCACACGTTACACGAAATGCCAGAAAACAGGGGGATTTCTTTACGCAGTTATCAGCACACCCGGTATTCGCGTATAGAAGCCGCGGTGCTGTGCTGAACTTGAACTAACAGCAACATCAGTTATTCTGTGCGATTGATTCTCATTTCATTCTAAACTCGCCTGCACAGGGACGCCATTAAATGTAGTGGTTTGATGGGTTTACTGAGACAATTATTAATTGTAACAGTAATCACGAGGTTGTTCGTTGTAGCTTTTAGAAAATCAATCGTCAGAACAACTAACAACGCACACACACGGGTTCAATACACGAGATACATTTATTAATATAAATTGTGCACCAAAGATATACTAGTCTGCCTGGATACGAGCGGCAGACCTTACTGTGAGGGTTATCGATATACAAGGTATATAATCTCGAAGAGATGCAAACACAAAGAGATACAAAACAGAGAATATATGTCAATATATATCGTTCGGTTATCAAATCGCTAATCAGTGTTATTACCCACTGTTACTCTAAACTCGGAAGTAAATACATTACTCATGAATTAAATTGATAACAACTTGTGTTGAGGTACAATTGAATTCTCGAGACGCAATGTAGAACATGGGGTTTACTTATCCACTGTGTATGGATTTGGAATCTCCCGGCAAGAACACCAAACCAGCTGACAGGCTCTGTTGCAGCCTCTGTTGCAGCGGTTGTCCAATGGGCGTTGTGTCGGCGTTCTCTGGCTACCGGCCAACCAGTCGAGGTGGAGCTCGGAATAGGACTGGCGGAGGAATCTGACTGCGGCGCGCAGGGCAGTCGTTGCTCCGAGGGGATCTACCAGCAGTCCGGCTGGCTAGTAGAAAGTCTCTATGCACAGAGTGTGACCGCGAGTCCTCACAAGTCACTCTTTTGCCTGGGAAGAAGCTGGTTCATTCCCGGTCCAGCGCTGCTTCTGAATAAGCTATTCAGGTTGTGGACGAGGGTCCAACTGTAGGCTGCCGTTGATCAAGCGGAGCATTCATGTTGGTAGAATTCTGAGTACGTACGGGATCCTCGGCATCGCGCTTAGAACAAAGTCCAAGTCTTTTTGCAGACAACAGCAGTTGTCACGTGATTGTCTCTGAGGATGTGCGAAAATGGCCAAGGAGAGCCCCGATCTGAGCTTGCACTCCCTTTTTGACCAAGACCCAGATGTGTGCTGATTGGTTGAGAGTTTGGCGGGCATTGGAGACCCACATGGTATTCGGCACTCCCTAGACTGATAGGCGCCAATGGATGACCATTGATCATGATAGCCAGGCTTAGCTAAGTGCATCCCCGTCTGGGAGCTTGTTCCTTATCAAAAGAAAACATTTCAAATCAGCCTGCATGAATACTTTTCTGTGGCTGCACCACAGAGATGGAGGGTGAGATGGGGCCTCCTTTAGGACAGCATACCAACGCTTAATTCTGTCTTATTAACAAGCATTGCCGCTACAATAGCAATTCAAATACAACAGCCACACTGCTGAAACCATATGTTTTACACACCAGACAGGCCCCCTAACCTTATACAACCTTGCTGTGGCTGCGGCCCCTTTATTTATTTTGTAATGATTTTTTCAATATGGCACCATTAGACAGCCGGTACATGGGGATAGGGGGGTGGTATTCACGAGTCAATAGCTCTTCAAGCACAACAGCCACAGTGCTGCAACCAGGTGTTTTACACATCAGACAGCTCCCCTAACCTTATATAACCTTGCTTTGAGTTGTGGAACATTTCTTTATTTTTTAATGATTTTTTTACTGTAATCAAGTGTTGTGCTCATTAATAATAATAATATTAATTGCTTACACTTATATAGCGCTTTTCTGGACACTCCACTCAAAGCGCTTTACAAGTAATGGGGACTCCCCTCCACCACCACCAGTGTGCAGCCCCACCTGGATGATGTGACAGCAGCCACAGTGCACCAGAACGCTCACCTCACATCAGCTATCAGTGGGGAGGAGAGCAGAGTAATGTAGCCAATTCATAGAGGGGGATTATTAGGAGGCCATGATTGGTAAGGGCCAATGGGGAAATTTGGCCAGGACACCGGGGTTACACACCTACTCTTTTCAAGAAACACCATGGGATTTTTAATGACCACAGAGAGTCAGGACCTCAGTTTTACATCTCATTCGAAGCAAGGCGCCTGTTTACAGTATAGTGTCCCCGTCACTATACTGGGGCATTAGGACCCACATGGACCGCAGGGTGAGCGCCCCCTGCTGTCCCCACTAGCACCTCTTCCCGCAGGAACCTTAGTTTTTCCCAGGAGGTCTACCATCCAGGTACTGACCAGGCTCACACCTGCTTAGCTTCAGTGGGTTGCCAGTTGTGAGTTGCAGGGTGATATGGCTGCTGGCCATAATCAGCAGCCTTCAGTACTGAAGCAGGTGTGAGCCTGGTCAGTACCTGGATGGGAGACCTCCTAGGAAAAACTAAGGTTGCTGCTGGAAGAGGTGCTAGTGGGGCCAGCACCACCATTAGGCAGGCCTCCTGACCTTTCACAGTCATGCTTTGTTGTGTGAAACTTTAATTATCTTTTTAGGATTTTTTGAACATGGCAACTTCCACCGAGATGGGTGGGGGGTGTCGGGGTGCTCTTCAATAGCTTTTTCATCTATACACACAGACGGATGTAACCAAGACACTCAGAACCTGTCACGCAGGGGCTGACTGCTGAGGATAGGGATCCAATGCGGTGCCCTTGGTAGGGTTGGCGCGAGACGCAGGCGTAGTCGGAGTAAACAGGCAGGGGTCCGAGTCCGGGAAGGCGTATGTCGAAGAAAACTCAGTCTTCACTCAGGTTGGGAGATTGTCAACAGAGATCTTTAATACAATCAGCTGAAGGGGAGCATATCACAGAGAAAGGGTTTCCCCTAGCACTCAAGACATGCTCACTGGACTGAAGTTATACTGTCCTTTTTTATACATTAAAAGTAGGCAATACTTTAACATATCAAAGGAACATACAGGGAAAGGGGCAGTGTCAGAAGTCAAACAAACAGGACAGGGGGGTGCCATTTGGCATCCTACAATCTGTTTCAATTTTCTCTGGTTGAATGGGTGTGAGGAATCACAGGCTTTAGTTGTGAACAGGTCTTAGGTGTGAACAGAAAACCTTTCCAACGCATAGTCACTGTCCTGACCTTTTGACTCAGTCTTCCACACGTAGCACAGGCGTAGGCACAGAATCGACAGGCGAAAGTGTAGTCGAGGGACTGGCAGGGGTCGGAGTCCGGGAAGGCGTAGAAGTTGCGTCGGTGTGGATTCAGAAGGCAGAGGCGTAAACGAAGAGACAGGCTGGGGTCAGGATCCGAGAAAGCGTAAAACAGGCGAAGGTACAAAATCGAGTGGCTAAAGCGGTAGTCGGAAAAGCGGGGTCGAGGTCCAGGGGAGAAGTCGTAGTAAGGCAAAGGTGTAGTTAGTACGTAAGCTCCGGGAGAGAATCTCAATCGTGAGCAATGACCGGGGGGCAGATGAAGGTTTAAGCAGAGGACTGATTGACACGTGCACGTTTGGTACGGGGAGAGCTCGTAGGAATGCGGGAGCACTTGCCTGCATGAGGGAGATTCGTGGCAAAACCAACAGAATCAACCTGAACTCACAGAAAAACAAGAATGCCCCCGAGACACCTGCACCCCCCCCGGACCACTCTGGTATCAACACCCCCAAACCCATCCATACCAGCTAACAAGACTCAGAATCGGTGCAACCCTCCAACCTGGACCAAGAGCAGGATGGGACAAGAACCTGCACCACACTACGCACCCCTCATCCAGACCAGCAGGACAGCCAGACCACAGACAGCACCATCATGTAACCCCCCTGTTCATTCCAACAGAAAAGCCGAACTGACCCCCACCAGCATGGCGACGCTGCAGCTCTGGTCACACCAGCAGGCCCAATGGGCTCAGAGCTGGGGGACATACAGATGCAGCCATTCAAAATGCATGGGCGATACCGCATTATTTTCCGGTACGCTGTACGCAGTCTACCGCAAGTTACCGGTAAATACCGCGAGTTACCGGTAAATACTGCTAGTTACCGTAAATTCTCCTATAATATGACAAGCAAAATAATAGTATCCGGAATTTCGGCAAGTGGTGCTAATAAAGCTCAACCTCTCATGTTTGAGCTGTGGCCATCAAAGTCTTTAACGAAGATATTACTAATAGTATTAATAATGAATGACCTTGGACAAGCTGTAAGTGTAAACTCAAAGTATTGCCCTGGTCAACATTCTTTTTTTCATTGACCGTCTTTGTAAAAGTAACACCACAGCATTTCGAAATCACGCATTTGTTTCCAATCATGCAAAGTACAGTAATTTTTGAGAATCGATTCACCATGCCTTTCACATGCTCATAAAAGAGATTGATTTAGGAACATAAACATATTACTGTATGAAAACTGTACTGTATACAGTATGTATATGTATATTTAATGTCTTAACTGTGCCCGTTTAAGTATTGAATATTCATATCTAATTTTACCACTGAAGGGAAATCTTAGTAGCTGAGCATAAAAAGAATAGGAGCATACTGCAACGCGTGTGAAGGCCATAAACGATATTAATTTTGGAACATAAACATACAGTATATGGCTGGTCTCGGTACTTTAAAGAAAACATACACGAAACATGGTTTCATTATGACCAGAATCGGTCTTGAGATATTTTTAACTTGATTTACAGTATTTGAGAGGTATGTCTTAACACCGATACTACAGTACGTAAATACTGCTCACGTATATGTTTCTAGGTTTATATTATGCATTTCATACGGTCAAATTACTTTTGAGCAACTAATAAGAAGTGCGAAACGGTATGCGCAGGGCGTTTTAGTTTCGTTTTACTGGGACTCTGCTTTAACAATGTCGCCATGGATTGATTAGAGATATCAAGTACATACAAGTCATTTTTTAAATGTTGTAGTTTGTCTTGTAAAAATGTTACGAGTACATCATCTATCAACAATTACACAGGTTCTGTTTCCATATTGCGGATTTTGGTTACGTAATATTATTTTCTAAATTTCACGTTGTGAATATATGATTTGGGCAAACAGAGCCGCAAAGAAGTACATTATGGGTTGTTGTTTTTTTTTTGCAGTTTTATCTAGAACAAGCGTCTGTTCTAGATAAAACTTTGTCTGATTCTTGTGAAACTATCCACACGACAGTTACAGTACCTAGGAGTTGACTTCAGTGATGTCACTGATGGGATGTTTCTAAAAATCCATCCTCTGTAAAACGTCTTCTCTAGTTGTCCTGCATATGTATTCGCTAATGAAGCTGTGTGTTCTGAGCCTGGATCTCTACATTTCTGTATGAATCAGCTTAGAGGGCTAAAGACAGCTTGTGTTTAAATTGAGTGTAAGGCAATTTATGCTTCTAAAGTCATGGTCAGCATTTATTATTGTACTGTGCTGTAAACTTGTTCTATGCCTAGTCACATTATTTTATAGCGTTTTTATAGCGTTATCAAATCCGGTGGCGCTGTGTGTTAGTTTCCTGACTCCCATGTCACATGGTCTGTGATTGAAACCTGTGAAACCGGTTTAATTCGTCACAGCCAGCACTCCGGCAGAGAGGGGGTTGTACTCGTAAAGTAGAAGCAGGCGAGATTTCCAGCGAAAGACACCTCCCCCTTCTTCAGGTGTGAGGGTCTTCTGCTCAGAATGAAACGCTAAAATGTAATGTAGGCTCTGAATGGGTTCAATTATGATTTGGGCTTGATTAAGGTCGCTGCCTTTCATCTAAAACCCTACTTGAATCCTTCTAAACTAAAAATCAGTGTTAGTGAGTTCTAAATAAAGAGGTATCCAGGTAACAGTGAAACGGGCGGACAGTCTGGGGAGATCGCCCGTTTTCCATTTAAATAGTTCCCTGGTTCCGCACCCCTTGGTGTTTCTCTCGCTCTCTCTCGGGTCACCTGATCATTAGCTCGAAAGATTTCAGTGCTTTGTGTATATTCTAATGGTAGTGGGGGCAGGGTGTGTAGGAACAGGTTTGGTTGAAATTGCATTGGAGATCTATGTTCTTCACACCTGAAACATTTTCTCTGAAAGCATTTTCTTCGCAGTTTAACCGATCTTGTTACAGCATGTTACAGTTTACTATTATTAACCATATTAATTTTAAGTGCTTAATGCCATTTTTTGACCAGGCACGAATATTCTTAAGTCCATATCTTCGCAAGGGAATCAGTGCGAATTGCAATACTAATTAAATTAAAACTACTAACTACTAACTAATACTAGCTAATTAAAACAAACCAGAAACGTGTTGTTCTGTCTAATGACATTACAAGTGGAAAGATTACAGATTTTAATCGTCTTTAATTTTGTTACGTTATACATTTTAGAAACGTTTCATCCATACAAACACCACAAAACTATTTTCGATTGTATTTCTGAATAGTATGTTACACTTAGTTCACTGTTTTAAATACATCTAATTAAGAAAGTTAGGTGTTAGCATAAACTATTAGCAATCAATAATATTAAATTTAGCACTGTAATAAGCTGTTGCACTTTCCCCCGCATCTTGTAAAAATATATTTTCAGTGTTCAAATATACATTAAGTCTGACTATCATATAATAAGTTAAATACAAAACTAAAGAAAAAATAGGGTTAAATATAATTCAAAATATTTTGCTAACAATGTTAACTGTTTATGAATAATAAAATGTATTAACTAAGGAGTAGGATGGCACAGTTGTTAGTATGTTTTTTGTTTTGTTTCTTTTTCATAGATACAACAGTAGTACCTGATGTCTCAGTGGCTTTCAAAATTAAATTATGCATGCAAACCTGTGAACTAGAAAGATAACTAAGATATCCATCCATTTATAATGGTGGCGAAGTGGTTAGCATTGCTATCTTGCAGCACTGGGGTCCTAGGTTCAATTCCTGCCATCCTGTGTGTGTGGGGTTTACATGTTCTCTCTGGGTTACATGGTTTTTCTCCATATGTGTGATATGACTCCCTCTCGCACTCCAAAACATACTGGTAAGTTAATTGGTTTATGGGAAAACTGGCCCTGGTGTGTGTGTTTGTGTCTGTCTGTCCTGTGATGGACTGGCGCTATGTCCAGGGTGTATTCTGCCTTGTGTCCGTTGCTTACTGGGATAGGCTCCAAATCCTCTGTACTGGATAAAGAGATTAGAAATGGATGGAAGTAAAGGCACTGTGTGGATGGAACTATACACGGTGTTAGAAACCCACTATGAAATGGCAGCATCTCACTGAGAATAAAATATTTTATAGTGCTGGCTTAAGGAAACAGCCTTTCCACCTCTCTTGCACATCAGTATCCATACCTAGTTATTTAAACAAATTGCCTCTAATTATAAACATCTTAATATGCTGGCTCTGTGGATCTGCATCAGCTATGTTTGCCCATTCCTTCAATTCATGTGCATCCAACACACAGTTCAACGCTAGCAACTACACAAAATCTAAAATATGAGCTCTACTTGCCACTTACAATACCAACAATACCAGCTAACTTTAGTAGTGACATTTTCATGGATCTTTTTAACAATAAAACATCAGACTTCAGACACAATTAAACAGGCCTCAAAAAAGTCTGGTACAAACATTTTCAGCATGGAATAAACTGTTACTTTAATGGTATAAACCTTAAATGGATTCATATTCTCAATAAGATTTGGTGCTCAGTAACATGACTTAGAAAATTACAGAAGACATACGTATCATGCTTATCCTTCTATTTTTCATAATCGTAAACGCCTTAAGGCAGTTACATTTTCTCTGTTCTGACCTGGAGTTACAGAGAAATTTAAATTCTAATAAGAGATTTGTAATGAGGAAAGTCATACCAATCACTCATACAGTACCAGGATTTGCAATTACAATACAAATACTTTCTTTCTGTATGTGTTTATTTTGCAGTTTGAGTCTATGGCATTCCTTTGGGGGTCTATACTCCAAGGCATGACTTTTTTATGGGAACTTGACATTTTTTTAAACATATATTTTTGTGGTAGTAGGGCGCAAAACATCAGTATTTACTGCTATTAATCACTGTACGATTTATAGTTGAAATATGAGCCTAGATATAAAGTTAGATATAAAGTTAAAATCTCGACAAAGCATTGTAGGAAATACAGAGAAAATAAATCCTTTCTGACATCTAAAATCAGTTTCGATCAAGGTCTCTAAAACGAACAACAAAAAGAGGATTTTCGGAGGGCAATTACGCTGTGTTTATATAGAATAAGTGATTTATGAGCAATCTAATTTCTTGTTCGTTTAAAACAGTGAAATGTCAGCTGCAAAAGATCGCACCAGAAACAGCACTCTCTCTGCCTGTCATAGACGTTCAGGAAAGGCTGAATGAAGTCATGTCAAGTACAATAATTCGGTGATCAATAATAACAGTTGTATTATATCCATGGAAATATATTCATTATATGCCAGCGAACCTCACCGTGCCAGGCCACCACTGCATCATACAGCTGCCAGGGCACCTCACCGTGTCAGGCCACCACTGCATAACACCACATAGCTGCCAGCGCACCTCACCATGCCAGGCCATCACTGAGTCAGAGATTAAATAAAACCTCACTCGCACCAAACAAATTTATATTTCTAAATATCACAACATGATCAAATTTAAGTCATTTTAATAACAATGAATAGTCACCTAGGCGTTACAATATAAACATTTATATTGATTTAAATAACGTTTTGATTTAAATCGCAAATGCGGGTTTAAATATATGTGTTTTTTGATTCACAATCAGACAAATGCAACATAAATTGATATCTTTGTCTTCTAAGTATCTTAATAAACTTTCAGCATAGCTTTCTCCCCGTTTAGATTTATTTTGGGATCAAACGTGGAAAGATTAGATTGTAATCGTTTTTATTTTTTAAATACATTTTAGAAAAGTGTAATCTATACTAAAAAGCTGTACACCACCTGCTATAAAGATACATATTGTAATACTTTCGGGTTCGAATGGGACAGACACAAGAACTTAGACTTGCGGAGTTAAAGCAAGTAAAGCCTTGATTTTATATATCACCTTTAAAAGTGGCATCTCAAAGCAAAGTAAATACCCAACACTGATTGTACCCATCTGTCATGCTAATAAAGCAGCTTGAATTGAATTGAGAGGGGGGGGGGGGGGGTATATTTGCTTTGTGTATAAAGTACATTGTGAATGTTTTCACAGCCTTCACTTTGTCGTTTTTATGCCATTTTTTGACCACGCACGAATATTCCTATGTCCGTATCTTCACAAGGGAATCAGTGCGAATTTTAATACTAATTAAATGACCGCGGGCACTTTCCACCCCCTCTACATTCTCAGAGTAGAACAGACTAATCTTCTAATGAAAGACGGTCCACCCCCCACGGACAGGAAAAGTGCCCACAGGCACTTAAACTTAATATGGTCAGTAACAGTAAACAGTAACATGGTCAGAAGGAGCACGTACAAACGTTTCCGAAATAACCACATGTAAGACTGATGCTTAAAATGTTTAGGGAGAAAGTGGAATACTGGTGTGTATTTTTTCTTTAAACTACCAATACCAGCCATATACAGTCTGTAACGTAGGGATTTCTATATGTCTTTATTTAGTGGTTACATTAGTGACAAAGGCTAAACTTTTAGCTTCAGTAAAGTGTACATATCTCCCCTTTTTATAAAACGACTTGGTTGAAAACTGTTCCAGAGCCACTGTTGTTTCATCAGTGAAAAGTACATCATGAAACGCCTCTCCCTGTTCAATCCACTGGAAAAAAGAAAAGGAGCATAAAGCTTCTGATGGTCATAAACGATATTCATTTAGGTGCAGCATCAGAGGTATGTTTTTAACTGCACTGCATTGGAGAGAATACCATAGTGTGTTTTTTTTTTTTAACTCCCTGGCGGAAACTGGCTTCCAGAAAAATCAGTATGGCTCAGAGATTAAATAAAACTTCACTCGCACCAAACAAATGTATATTTCTAAATACCACAACATGATCGAATTTAAGTCATTTTAATAACAATGAATAGTCACCTATGCGTTACAATAAAAACATTTATATTGATTTAAATCGCGTTTAAATCACCTTTATTTAAAACCCATAAATAAAGCTGATACTGTTTAGACTTTTAATTATTTAAAACTGTATTAAAGCAGCACGATACACAATGCAACGTAAATCGCTATCTTTGTCTTCTGTGTAATAATGTTCACCTCTCTGTCCAGCAAATTTACAATAGTAATAATAATGAACTTTATTGTATATGGCGCCTTTAAAGGTGGCTCCTCAAAGCGCTTTACAGGTTAAAAACAATACTGTTAGGCTGGGAAAACGAAAGAAATACAAAATGAGATATAATGATATGTTCTGGCTAAGACATTAACAAAGAGCATAACGCGTGTACTGTATACACTGCAAGTACAACCCCCCTCTCTGCAGGAGTGCTGGCTGTGACGAATTGAACCGGTTTCACGGGTATTTTCAAAGTAGGAGGCGAGATTTCCAGCGAAAGACACCTTCCCCCCCTCAAAAACCCAGTAAGTACAGTACTTACTAGTTAAAGGCTAGGCTCCTCAATGAAATCGCTTTAACATGCTAATGCGTTGGTGTAACAGTCCGGGCGTGGCAAGCTTCTAATTTCAACCCGACTACGGCGAAAGAACCCTTCTTTCATTAGAAGACAATTAACATATTTTAGCCCTGAATGAATTAATAGCAAACATGGTTTACATAAAAGACATTTTTCCAAGAAAGTTTAGCCTTTGTCACTAATGAAACCACTAAATAAAGACATAAATATAAAAATCTTAAGATTTTTAAAATACATGACTTTGCTAAAATTTATTTGAAAATAAAAACAATTACAACCGCCAGGGGAGAGAGAGAACAGGGGAGGGATGTTGTTTTTGCATAAGGGGCGGGGCTATGGAAATTTGGTCTGTTTGGGAATGTGTAGTTACATGTTCTGGCTGTTTGTGAATTATCGTTGTTGAGTATGGAGTGTTGAGGTATTGATTTTGTGTAATGCTTTATGTTGAAAATTGAGGTGGATTTTGTTTATGATAAACAGGATAAACTGGGATGGGAGGAAGGTTTGGTTTTGCATAAGGGGTGGGATTATGATAATTGGAGGAATTTGCAAGAGTAAAATTGTTTGATATATTTGATTTTGTATTGTGGTTGTTATCTATGTTTTTGGTTGGTATTATGTTTATATGGTTGTTTTTGTTGGTTGGTTGTTATTATGGTTATTAATAATATGATCTATAGTTGAAATCTGAGCCTAAATAAAAAGAAAAAGCAAGTGATTAGGTTTATGAGCAATCTAATTACTTATTCGTTTAAAACGCTATATAAAATAAAGTTTATTATTAATTTGCTGGACAGAGCGGTGAACATTATTATGCATAAGACAAAGATAACGATCCTGATCAGTTTAGAAATCTGTGTACGCTGTAAGGTTTTTACTTTAACTTTTAAAATACACGTTTTGAATAGAAAGAAATCCTCTTCCTGGTACAGTATGTATAGCAAACCAGCACATCTTTTTTTCTCCAATCAGAGGGGTGTCAGATGGTGTCAGCCAATCACCATTCTGAAGCCCTACCATAATCTCTGGTATGGGGAGACCCCAGAATTCTGTCCCATAGTTTAGACAGATGATAGATACTTTTATTGATCCCGTGAGGGAAATAAAGTAAATCATTTTCATTTTAGGAAATTATTAAACGCTCGGTTAAAAGCAAAGGAGATTGTCTGTTATAGTGGACATAAAAACAAGAGTTCGCTGGCATTATATCCTGGAAGACACAGACCGGCGCCAGACCGGTAAAATGTCTGATGAACTAGGGATTGGACAGTTTCCAAGTGCTTGTACAATCGATGGAAATGTTCAAATAAATGTGCAAAAGAAATAAACAAAATAATCATTTATTTCTTTATCATATTGGGTAGCTAATGTCCTCTCTTTGCTAGTTAGTGGCTATGTTTCTGCGTTGGGTAGCAACGGGTGACTGTTCTCAGGCGGAAGATGTAAACAGCTTAATGTTCGTGTTAAATAATTTTTTTTAAATTAAAATTCATTCCATACAGCAATCGCATATTTGGGTACCGTTTCATAAAACTTTCATGCTTAAAATGTTTAGGGAGAAATGGAAGACTGGTGTGTATTTTTTCTTTCAACTACCAAGACCAGCCATACACAGTACAGTTTATGTACATACAGTAATGTTTATGTTCCTAAATTAATATCGGTTATGACCTTCAGATGCGTTATGCTCCTCTTCTTTTTATGCTCAGCTACTAAAATTTCCCTTTAGTGGTAAAATTCCATATAAATATTCAAAACTAAGCGGATTAAAATGTGCACAGTAAAGACATTAAATGATTAAATCTTTGCACTACCAACCAATGCACCACGAGTGCCCCTGTCGGTCATTTTGGCCAGCCAATCACTTACCGCGGTGCCCTCCGGTCCCCTGCGGTGGCTTGTGGGCAGGTTACTGTACCGCGGGTTTTTACCGCGTATTTTGAATAGCTGCATCTGTACTTAATTGGCTTTATGATTTGGTATTGATTTTGTATCGTTGTATTATTAACTTTGTGCTTTCTGTGTTTTTATCGTATTGTGGACTTATTTTTTAAACAAATGCTTACAAAGGCAGACACGGCACACATCTGTTTATACCAGCGGTGAATTGTACATTTTTATTAAGTACAATCTACTGTGCATTTTTGGGAGTATAACAGATTCGATATAAAGTGGCAAAAATCTAAAAGGGGAAAATACCCCAGACTGCGTGTAAAGCCCTTGTTGTGGCTGTTGTTTTATTTTTAGATAAAAATGGCGTAGTGTGCACGAAATGTTGCAGAAACACAATCTAATATTTTAATAACTGTTATTTTAATAATTTGATAAGTATGAGGCCCCAGATCCAAATCTTCGGTTCTGATTTTTTAAACATGATATCTTCCCTTCCTCTCGATGTGAGCAATTGTTTTTTTTTCACATTGTGATCCAAAGAGCCTCAGACGCACAGTCTAACAGTAACCAAACCAGAATGGATTCTGCTGGGAGCCAGACTGAGTTCATTCTCACTCCCTGTGTTGAAAACAGAATTATCTCTTCCCCGAACATTGTCTACAGATCACTTGTGTGCTTTTAACCTTCTCGCAGCTACAGGCGAGACTGAAGCTGGAGATGTGAAGGCACCCGCTGGTGCATCTTCTCCAAATTTCACTTCTCTTTTTTTTTTAAGTAGATATAGCCCTGAAAAAAGCATTAGCTTTATCAGTTTTTACATTAATCGATTTTGAAACAAATATTATATTTTTATTGCAATTTACATAATAATAATAATTATTATTATTATCATCATCACTTACACTTATATAGCGCTTTTCTGGACACTCCACTCAAAGTGCTTTACAGGTAATGGGGAATCCCACTACCGCCACCAATGTGCAGCCCCACCTTGATGATGCAACGGCAGCCATACTGTGCCAAAATGCTCACCACACATCAACAATCAGTGGGGAGGAGAGCAGAGTAATGAAGCCAGTTCATAGATTTTTTTAGGGATTATTAGGAGGCCATGACTGGTAAGGGCCATTGGAAAATTGGGCCAGGATGCTGGGGTTACACCCCTACTCTTTCAAGAGACGACCTGGGATTTTTAAAGGCCAGAGAGAGTCAGGACCTCAGTTTTACTTATCAGCCGACGGACGGCACCTGTTTACAGTTTAGTGTCCCCTGTCATTATACTGGGGCATTAGGACCCACATGGACCACAGGGTGAGCGCCCAGCGACAGAAACCAGATGGTACTGTGTGTCGGGCTCGGCTGCAAGCAGGACAATGATGTCACGGGGACAAAGTAGAAAAAATCTAAACGGTTCTATAAAAGACCTGTGTCAACTGTCGGTTCGCAGTCTGAACTCTAAATCCATTGATCTGATTTCAAATCTCTCTAACACCTGAGCTGTGGCTTCTTTTGAGTAGTTATTCAGGAGAACATTATGTTAATCGTATAGATGAATCGTTTAATATATTCAGGTGGATAGCTACTTCAGCATGCATATCTGCAAAGAAACAAGTAATATTGTAGGTTTAATTCATGCTGAAAATAGAAGAGAGAAAACAAACCTGAAGAATTTTTCATAGCTGAAACATTGTGTTTTCTCTCTTCTCTTTTCAGCATGGAATAAACCTATTACTTGTTCCTTTAATATATTGTTCGGTTGAATTCAAAATGCTTTACTACTACAAGAGAGGATTATAGTATGGAGGATGAGACCAATTTATGATTTCTTGGAAGAAAATGGTTTTACTTTGCATTCGAAATGAATCAAAACTTTTGCGTGACACACAAACCCTTTGTCTTTTTTAAAGATATCATATTTTTTAACAGACAAGTATAGAAAAAGTTTTTTTTTTACTTAGAAATTTTGGATGGGGGTGATGCATTACTAGTAGTGGCACTGAGGTCACTATGGTGCTGTTGAGCACCATAAGGTTAGGGCCAGTGGTGTAATGTATAATGCATCTGACTTTGGATCAGAAGATTGTAGGTTTGACTCCTGTCTGACTCATGTTGCTTTTAAACCAGTAGTAGATTTTCTTTATGTAAATTAACTGCAGCTGAAAGCTATAGAAAACACGTTGGGTAAATTGCAATGAACTGTCGAACTGTTTTGCACGAAGCTGCAGACTACTTAACACGGTACTGTCTGAAGATCAGCTCCTGCTCTGAGCTCAATAGCAATGCAAAACTGTGCGTAACAAAGCTGGCGAGCAGCTGAACTTGTGCTAAATAGTCTGTTTGGTGATGAGGGTTCAGTACTGGCGTTGTTCTAATTAGCACGAACTACACAGGCTGAATCAGACAATTTCAAATAGTCTGATCAGTGTAGGACAAGTTAATGAAGAATTTTTACTTTGTCTGTCTCTTGTTTGTATATAAATGAATGTCTCTGACAACTTAATGTTAGTTTTTATTTTAGTTTTACGATGTAGGTCAGGCTTTGACATATGCACAAACACACGAAATGTCTCACTCCTGATTCAGCTCATGAAGCAATACGAGTGAAGCAATTCCTCCTGCTTCTCGTACAACCATATCAGAACAGAAGCCCGTGTCACCCCGCTCTGATTCAAGAGCGACTCACATCTTGACAGGGTGCCTGACATGAAGGGGGGGGGGGGGTACTGTCACGCCCTCTGCAGCCAGAGGGCGCTCCTTCTCTGTCCTGTCCCTAGTTTCCAGCCTGCTGTCCTTCCTGTCCCTCTCTTTCCCTTGGGCTATATATTTCTGGGTCTTGCACTCTGTCGTTGCTCAGCATTGACGTTTGGATGTCCTGAGACCCGCCTAGCTCCAGGGCGCCCCACGTCCGCTCCCTGAGGGCATAGGTTTCTATACGGCATTCCTGAACTCTTTGCACTAATGAGCCCGGGCCTTTTTCCCGTCTCGCCGCTACGCATATGGGTCTTTTTCCGCTCTCCTACTCCCCATGGTTAGTCCCTTTGGACGTCCATGACAGGTGCCCCTTTGGAATAGTTTTCAGAAAATGTGAGAAAAGGAAAGTTATGTACAGTAAGCTCTCACATAAAGCTCTCAAACACAGCATTAGAGATTGGAATCTGATTGTAAAAAAAAACTGCCCGTCTCCCCGCCATTTAACGTTGCTGTTGTTTTTATTTTACATATTGTTAGCATTTTAATGAATTGTTAAAAGATTTATACACAAATCGCTAAATACGAAACGTAAAAACCCAACTGTAAGCAATTGACCATTCATATTCCTGAATTTTAAATACCTATGTTTATCTGTGTCCAAGTGCCTGGTGCAGCTATTTTGAAAGCATACCTCAAGGAGGACTTTACACGCAGTCTGGGGTATTTTCTCCTTTTACATTTTTGCGATTTTATATCGAACCTCGTATACTCCCAAAAGTGCACAGTAGCTTGTACTGTGTGCCCTGTTTGCCTTTGTAAGCATTTGTTTAAAAAATAAGTTCACAATATGATAAAAACAGAGAAAGCACAAACTTAATAATATAACGATTCAAAATCAAAACCAAATCATAAAGAAAAAGTGTCAATTTCCACCTGCACTGATATCCCTTCAAATGTTTTATAAGAACTATTGACGTTTATAGAGTAGAAGCCTGGTCCATTTCTTCTACTAAACGAGACTATGGGAGTGAGTATTTTGATGTCGAACTGGGATTTAAATAAAGAGGAACACTACACTACATTGGGCTACGCGTGTGACAAAACGTTTATTTTAGACTTCTCGATAGCTCAGTTGCTAGCTCTTAAAACTGTAGAAAAAGCAGTGAGTATGTCTTATGTCCCTGGTCTGAATCCAGTTTGAAGGATGGTGTTTTCTTGTTCCTTAATCAAAAAGTGAATTGCGAATTTGTCTTTCACTTTGACGTTCACCCGAAAGCTCAGTATACAAAGAAGTAGAGGCTCCTGTTCTGAATAATCCTCACGTCTGATTGTTTTGCTTAGACCTTTAAAATGTACACTGTGGACTATTTGCTCTTCCTAACACAAATAAAAAGCCGCCGGCAAACTTATCGATCGGGAGTTTAGTTCAGTGATAGCGCGCACTTAAGTTTTCTATCGCCGGCATCTCTGTATTCTTTTTAAACGCGATATTTTTTATTCTTCGTGTGTGAATTTCAGGGAGACTCATAAACCCTTTCTCTGTTTTTAAGATACATTATTTTAAACCAGACATAATGAAAGACGTAGTAATTAGACACACGTACAAAACACATGAATCTAATTGAAGAAACTTTTGACCGGGGCGATGTATTACTAGTAGCGGCTCTGAACTCAATGTGGTGCTGTATAGGAATGCAATACAAACGCCAATGGCACAATGGATAACGTGTCTGATTACGGATCAGAAGACTTTAGATTTCTACTCCTTCCTGGTTCGTGAAGAAGCTTTTAAACCACACTACTCAACACTGACATCGAAGTGTGTGCGGTCCTACACAACCTTACTATCGACTAGATGAGTCTTCTGTTCTATCTCCGATTCTTTCCGCACATTCCTGCTATTTCACCACCGTTATTGTAGGATAACAGCCACAGACACGAGAAGATATACTATTCCGAACAAATGTCTTAAATAATCAAGTTGAAAAGGGTGACAATAAGTTTTTGTTTCTTTAACGTAACCTAACTTTTGCCTGTAAAGTTCACATTATTTTCTGTAGCCGCAAATCCCCAATATTTCTGCTTTCTCCCGAGAAACACAAGCGTGGAGTCAAATCATATTAAATAACACAACACATCTATTAATTTAACACCCAGATGTGACAGAACACATGTAAGACTTACACACAGCTTTTAATATGATATAGTGAATTTGCAGGTATCCTGGGGAGGGAAGAGAACTGATATTAAGGAAATACATATTTAAAGGGGATGTAAGTCTTAAATGTGTTTTGTCACATCTGGGTGTTAACTGAATAATTTTCTAGCATTATTTATTGTGTTTTGACTCTATACTTGTGTTTCTCAGGAGACAGCAGAAATATTGATGTTTACATTTATATTCACATTCCCGGTGATATTGACATAGGTACTCAACTATTTACTTGTAGTTTGACTCGTGTCAAAAGTTGAAAATCTCTGCAAACATCAAGATGGCTAAGGACGTGCAAAGAAACTCAATCACATTTAGAGAAGGTAATGTTTAGATCGGATTAATTCGAAGTGTGTCTCTGGGTGCGTTTGATCTACGAATGTTGTGTTTAACTGAAGCACACCCTGACTGAGTGTGCCATAGAAACTGACACATGTCATATTTTTCCACATTCACAGATTTTTGGCTAAAGTAAAAAAAAATCGTTGTCATTTTCTTGCCAGCTGGCAGTAATTCTTTTGAACTGATAACAAAGACAAGCATTTTAGCTTTCGCAATGTGTGGAGTTCTTGAAAAACAAGTTGTGCCAAAAACGAAATAAACACCTCCATTAAACTTAATGCAGAAGCATGTTGTCTATAACAATAAACGATGCAAGAAGACAGGAAGAAAGGCACCGCTGGGATTTAAACCCAGGATCTCCTGTTTACTAAAGAGGCGCTTTAACCATCTAAGCCACGACACCAGCAGAACTCTCTTCTTTTACTGCCACTTGGACACACCGCTCTGAGACACCTGCATTCAGTAAGCCCTGAGTCTGCTGGCTGAGCAAAACTGCCTCCTTTACACGGAACAGGAGCCCCGACTGTAAGAGAAACGAAGAGAAATGGCTTTTATTGGGCACTTTTCATGTCCAATCTCCCAAGGGCGGCAGAGTTCATTTACCACACTTTTCCTTTCTTTCTTCTTTCTGTACTCTTTGATGAAACAAAACGAGAAATCATGTAAGGGAAAATGTCTTTTTTTCATGGAGAAAACATGCACAAGGAAATGTTGTGTTTAGAAGAAGTGAGTTAACATGAAAAGTGACCTAATTTACCGGAGCAAATGCTCACCTAGCAAGATCTGCTTTACTACAAGAGAGAAGTAGAGTGAAAGACGTGATCATTTCACGCCGCTGTGGAACGAAACGCTTTTGTCTTGGAATTTTAAATCAATTAGAAATTCAGAGCGACACATAAAGGCTTTGTCTGCTTAAAAATGATGATTTTTTAAAACTAAAAAAAAATGTAGAAAACACGTTTCTCACTTAGAAATTTAAGATGGGGGTGGGGTATTACTGGTAGCGGCACTGAACTCACCATGGTGCAATTAATTTGCATGACGGGCTAGTGGTTTAATGGATAACGCGTCTGATTTCGGTTTATAAGATTGTCGATACGACTTTTACCGGGGCTGTGTGATTCAATTCAGGCTCCTCAGAAATAGATGTCTGTTATGTAAATGAACCCCACCTGAAAGCAAACGTTGCGTCTGGGTTCCTTTCTTTCCTGCATGAAATAGCAAATCGTTACAAAAAAAAACACTATCTAATGTCCAATAGTCCAATAGTTAGTCATTTAAGTAAACATGAATATACTGTAAGGTCTTGGTACATGGGAGTGGATTTCAACCACAATTAAAAGAAGGGCAAATTATAATTACAGGCTTCAGACACTTTTTCATACAAAAGTGAACAAACACTCCCTAACTTTCAGGTTTGCTTGAACCTGTAACAGAAAAGCGGTCTGAAACTTCCATTCTCTGATGTCACTGTCTCTAAAGTCGGACGTGATGTTTCGCGGATGTGCAGTGTACCTTTTCTCTTGTCGTGTTCAAGATGAAATGCTGCATAAGCTCCTGACTGGGTGTTCTGTACTGTTCTGTTATTCCATTCAGATTACCTAGGTGGTGTACAGCTAAAACCCGACTGCATGGTGTAAATTCCGGGTTCGGCACCAGCAGCACCTGCAAACACATCAGCTGACCTCGACGTGATTTGAACACGCAACCTTCTGATCTGGAGTCAGACGCGCTACCGTTGCACCACGAGGTCACTTGCAACAAGTGCTTTTAATTCACCCAAAGAGAAAAATCAGCGTCCCTGAAAAAGATTGTTTTCATTCTCTCCTGTGAGGAGCGCCGCTCTTCCAACAAGGGTCTCTTCTTCCCAGACCACAGATTATTCTTCCCGCCCGGCTCTCTCACGGAGAGCAGACACACCGTCTCCACTAATGTGTTTACTACATCTATAGATCTGACCCCCTACAGCCCCGATATTCCTGGACAGGATATTTACCACCAGCCTGGTGAACTTCTCATCTTGACCTCTCCCAGGAGGAGCACAATTAACACAGAATCCTCTCTCCATTTAGCAAATAACACAAAACACTGTTTACCTGTCAAGACAGAAAACCAGGCTGCTCCAGGTGAGGCTTAAACTCACAACCTCGGCATGAGTCCACTGAATATGTCATTTTACATGGCCTGAACCAGGAAAGAGATTGGAAGTCAAGAAGTTATGGTTTTGTTTTAATACTTGCCTACTCTTTTAATTTTTCGGTCAAATCTTTTATTTGGGAATACTTTCAATGGATGTTAATCTTTGTCCCGATGCACGATTCTGGGCCATGGTGTGTCTTGAATAATGTTCTTATAGGCTTCAGTTTGGAAAAGTGCTCTCTTCAGAAGCTACCGAAACCGCTAATGGTTACATAACACTTAATGCAAAAGCAACGTTCAGGTTTGAAAAAGAATATTACTTGCTATGAATACAAACACTGTTACAGGAGGCGTGTTAGGGCTATTTTAGCTTAGATCATCAATTCATCTTACATTTCTTCTCCATCTATATCAACAGCGTCATCGCTACTGAGCGCTAAAGGCAGGTCCTGGCAATACAATCTTCTTTAGAAAACAATTTTAAAACTATTTCCACTACCATACATAAAGTAAAAGATACCGATTGCACGCACCTAATAAAATCTCTTATCCAGGGACGTTGTAGCTAGATGCAAATTCCAATCGAAAATGTACCAGCTTTAACATTTTCTTTTGGATCCACAGGACGATCAGCATGAGACTCAAACTATACCTGTGTTTGATTGTACAGCATAGATTGTACAGCATGTATGTTTACATTTATGTTAAAATTAAGGTAAATATATCAAAATATCAACATCCAACTTCACAGTGCTAACGTACTGTAACAGTGCTTGTCAAATTCTCAAACAAATCTGCGTTGTATTTCTAAACTCTTTTAGCAGAGGACGCAACAGGAGTATAAATGATATCTCCCACCAGCCATTCAAAGATACTTTACCAAGGGTGAATATGGATTTCTGGGGAGTTGCGGTGTTGATCACTATTGGACTTCCCCGGTCTCAAGTGTTGTTGTTGGACACGGGCAAAAGACTCGCATTTTCTGCAAATATAAAGAGGGTTAAGGTTTCGGCTTCAGCGGAGACAGTGTTTACATTGACAATAATAAGAAGATCGTCCCTGGGTGGGCTTGAACCACCAACCTTTCAGTTAACAGCCAAACACGCTCGCCAAGTGCGCCACAGAGACTGATGAGAGAGGCTTTTCTCCATTCGCACCTTTCCGGTCAAAAAATAAACATTGCTTGCATTTTCTTGCCAGTCGGCAATATTCCTACTGCTCTGATAGCCACGAATTACATTTCATTTTTCACAAGCTGTATGAATTTCTTGAAAAACAAGTTGTTGCAGAAAGGAAATGCATTCATGCTTTAAACTAAATCAAGCCCTATGCGGTTGTCCAAGATGGTAGTTTCTGCACAAAAAGACAGGAAGAAAGGCACAGCTGGGATGTGGAGCCAGGATCTCCAGTTAACGAGACAGGTACTTAAACCGACTCAGTTACGGTGCCGGCAGAATTCTCCTCTTTTATAGCTGCTTGGACACACCGCTCTGAGCCATCTGCGTTCACGTAGCCCTGAGCAAGCTGCCTCCTTTACACGGAACAGGAGCCCTGACCGTAAGAGAAATGAAGAGAAATGGCTTTTATTGGGCACTTTTCATGTCCAATGCGCTTGACATCTCCCAAGGGGGACAGAGTTCATTAACGACACTTTTCCTTTCTTTCTTCTTTCTGTACATTTTGATGAAACAAAACGAGAAATCATGTAAGGGAAAACATGTAAGGGAAAACATGCACATGCACATGTCTTTTTTTCATGGAGAAAACATGCACCGGGAAATGTTGTGTTTAGAAGAAGTGAGTTAACATGAAAAGTGACTTAATTTACCGGAGCAAATGCTCACCTAGCAAGATCTGCTTTATTAAGTAGAAGTAGAGTGAAAGACGTGATCATTTCACGCCGTTGTGGAACGAAACGCTTTTGTCTTGGAATTCTAAATCAATTAGAAATTCAGAGCGACACATAAAGGCTTTGTCTGCTTAAAAGTGATGATTTTTTAAAACTAAAAAAAAATGTGGAAAACACGTTTCTCACTTAGAAATTTAAGATGGGGGTGGGGTATTACTAGTAGCGGCACTGAACTCACCATGGTGCAATTAATTTACGTGACGGGCTAGTGGTTTAATGGATAACGCATCTGATTTCGGTTTATAAGATTGTCGATTCGACTTCTACCGGGGTTGTGTGATTCAAATCAGGCTCCTCAGAAATAGATGTCCATTATGTAAATGAACCCCACGTGAAAGCAAACGTTGGGTCTGGGTTCCTTTCTTTCCTGCATGAAATAGCAAATCGTTACAAAAAAAAAATACCAACTAATGTCCAATAGTCCGTCATTTAAGTAAACATGAATTTACTGTAAGGTCTTGGTACATGGGAGTGGATTTCAACCACAATTAAAAAAGGGCAAATTATAATTACAGGCTTCAGACACTTTTTCATACAAAAGTGACCAAACACTTTCTAACTTTCAGGTTTGCTTGAACCTGTAAAAAAAAACAAGGTCTGAAACTTCCATTCTCTGATATCACTGTCTCTAAAGTCGGACGTGATGTTTCGCAGATGTGCAGTATGCCTTTTCTCTTGCCGTGTTCAAGATGATTCGCTGCATAAGCTCCTGACTGGTAGTTCTGTACTGCGCTGTTATTTCGTTCAGATTACTTATGTGGTGTACAGCTAAAACTCAACTGCATGGTGTAATTTCCAGGTTCAGCACCAGCAGCACCTGCAAACACATCAGCTGACCTCAACATGATTTGAATACGCAACCTTCTGATCCGGAGTCAGACACGCTACCGTTGCACCACGAGGTCACTCGCCACGTGTGCTTTTAATTCCCCCAAAGAGAATAACAGTAATGCTAGAATAACAGTAGTATTAAAACTACTACTACTACTGTTAATTATCTAACAGTAACACTATAATTATATTTAATATTAACATGAATATGAACATTAAAACTAAAACTATCAGTAGCGCTATCATCATTAATACTCACATGAACACTAGCATTAAAACAACCAGTTGTACTCTCATTAATATTAATATGAATACACTAGTATTAGTATTTGTTGCTACCCATGATGTCACATCGCTCTTTGTGACGAACGCGATACACCTAGACGCGCACAGTGACATGGCGCCTGTCCCCGTGGTTATCATACTTATGATTTATAAACACGGGAAAAAATACATGTAAACTGTTACTTACATACATTTATCAACTTGGAATATATTTTTTTAGCTCTAGGATACAGTTACCTAAATAATAATAAGAATAATCATTGTTTAATTTTGGTTTGAACATTTTTTACATTAAACGCACTACGGTAATTGATCGATACAGTCTTTATTGACTGTTTTCTAGATATTTAAAAAAGGATCAAAACCAGAAAAAGAATCAGTACTCACCAATCGGTGAAGCTAATTGTTTATTCTACGTTTTTTTAATTGAATGAATTGGTTTTCGATAGATAAGTGATCAATAACTCTCCTCCGTGCGCACCCTGTGCCTCCCGCGGTCTTGCTCTCTGATCCAGGTGCTCAGGCTGGTGTCTGTGATGTCACAGCGCTCTTTGTAACAGAGCAGAGCGCGTCTCCGCTGGAGGAGACTCCTGTCCGGAGCCTGGGGGGCTTTTCTTACAGATATAACATCCCCCCCAAAAAACAACACACCGGGCTGTGAAGAGAAGCGAATCATAACAGTTGTAAAAGGAGAGTGATAAACCAAGGAATGAAATTCATTAAACAGGAAAAAAAATAGTTTACTTCGCAGATTAATGTGTTACAAGGCGTACCCGTGTGGAGCAGTAGAGAACGAGCACAAGTCCCTGTAATAAGTGCTTTTAAATGTTTTAAACGAATCATCAGAGTATAGAAGCCAGGAGGATCAGGAACCTGATCCTGGAGGTTAAAATGTGTATCCTGGTTTTATTTCCAGCCTGCTCTCAGTTCCATAGGTAGTCTGATTACCTGTTACAATAATTCATCTAATTGTAAATTTATAAGACTGTGAGACACCTGTGAGAGACATATGAGAGCTGGTGATTCCCTGGGCTGGTGTGGAATCACACACAGACAGGTCTTCTGTGTGATCTAAGTCCCACTGCTGAGAGCTACAGACTGGTCAACTGGTCACTACTGTAGACACGACCATCGGCCCATCGGCTACTAATAATCAATATACAGTGTACTGACCAAAGTGTCACTACTTGTGTTTATTACATAAAAAGATAATTCCACACTCACGTGTGTTATAAAACATTTATAAAACATGTTTGGAGACTGACATACAGTAAAGAAAGTAATACTGAAGGGCTGGAGGTCCTGGAAAGGGTTAATAGAAGCTTCTTGCTTCTGACCTGGAACAGAGTCCACAGCTGACAGATCAGTGAGTCTTGAGCCCAGTTCACAGAGAGGAGAACCAGGAGCTCTTCTGTCTCTAAGTGGCTGTGAGGAAGGAGAAAATGGGAAAATGTGACCTGAGTCCAGGCTGTTCTGTCTGATATTATTCATGTAACAGCACTGATTGTCTGAATGTCCTCTGGTTCTGGATTGACGGATAAAAAGAAGTATGGAGCTTCTGTCCGATTGTCTCTGAGCTGTGAATCTGACTGAGAAGAGAATAATGATTTTTTATTCTGCCTCTGATAATTTTTCTCTTTGCCAAGTGGTGTTACATCCCCTTCAGAAACTCTGCACAGACTGTCAGAGTGAGAGAAAAGTAGAGATATGGACAGATAAGAGCACACGCGGCGAGAGATACATACGTCTTGATTTACTTTGAACCAAGTGTTCATTTCCTTTGTGGAACAAGTTGTTTCTGAACTTCAAGAAATTCATACAACTTCTGAAAGATAAAATATAAGTCTTGCTAATCAGGACAGAAGAAATACCGCAAGAAAATGTCAGTGATTTTTCTCCTTTCAACGAAAAGTGGAGAAAAACAACGGCAGTGCATCTCCGTCGGCTTGATTTAGCTTAATACAAGTATTCACTTCCTTTTCTGTGGATTACAGACTGCGAAAGATGAAATAAAGTTATTGGTTATTCATGGTCAGTGCAGAAGAAATACTGCCGGCTGGCAGGAAAATGTCAGTATTTTATAATTCTTTAACTACAAACGTGTGAATGGCAAAAAGCAACGGGAGTGTGTCTCTGTGCAGCTGTTAAATGAAGGGCTGGTGGTTCAAACCCACTCAGGGACGAGCTTCAGACTGTTCCGCTGTAACCATAATCTCTGCTAAAGCTTGATGGGATTTCTTCGCAAGCCCTCTGGAAATTTGCAAGAAATATCTATTTTACTCATGTGGAACTACAAGTAAACAATTAAGTACCTGTCAATGTCCAAGAAAACCATTTTCACGTGTGGAATTTTATCTTCAACTGGCTGTCAGGAGAATTCATTTATACACCCGTTGTATCCTAAAATATTTTAAAATTAGAACACAGATTTGTTGGAGAACTTGATAATCCTTGACAATCATTATTAAATGAGCATTATACAAATGTGCGTTGATATTTTGTATATGTACCTTAATTGTAATAAAATTAAACATAATTGCTTTGAAATGGATGTTCATTTGAAGGATTTGAGGAAACTATCAAGGATCTCAGAACAACCAAAGATACATTTGGGCATCTGCTATTGGTAAAGATTAAAGAGTACTGTAAGTGTGAAGCTTGCACACACACGAGATAAAAATCAGTTTTAATGTACTTCATTAAACTGATGGTGTGCTTATCAATCGTGCATAAAATGTACATAGCTCAGGATGGTTTCAATCAGTCAATCTCTGAGTTACAAGCCCAGCACAGGTCCGCTGCGCCACTCCGCTAACAGATGTCTTAGAGTGATACAACACAACTACTCTATCTTTGTTTTCTAAAAGTGCGCCCGAGATGAAAAGTTTCAACGGTAAACGCAGACGTCACTTTGAGCACTTGGTCTTTTATAGTACAAATCATCACACGCTGCTCTACATGGGCATGTCTTCAAGACCATTGTGAACCAAACCGAATCTTTCGTCGTTAATTCCCAAATCTTCAATGAGAATCAGTGAAACGAAAACCAAGCCCATGTACACAGTTGCGTCCTAGCGTGAAAGAAAAATGATGTAAACATTTGAGAAATAACGAGAGTAGTCTGAACATCTCCAGCCTGTCAACTGCTCTACAAAGAGATCGCTCCCTCTACACCCACTTTATAACGCTGAAAAATGATTCAGGAAGCACAGCAAAGTTCTAAAACCAGCGAATGCATCTGCATACATAAAATGTCAATTTTTCAAAAGTAAAATCTTCAGCTTTGAAAGATTGTCATCCATATATTTTCGTTTTTCTCTTTTTTACATAACACGCTTTCAAGAAACAAACTGTCTGTGTATCTAGCTTTGTTAAATTAAAATCGGCACATCCCAGTGGGCAAAAGATGTAGAATATACGACTATTAAACGCATACCTTAGACGTGTAAATTTGCTCCGTAACTGGTCTAGAATTAAATTCTAATATACGTATATTGTTATACGTCAATTAGACATCTATGATTATATGTTTATTATACATAAATGGTTGGAGTTCTATTATACTAGGCTGGGCAAACGATTTTTAAATTTTTTTAAAAAGAAATAAAAAATGAGATATAATGATGTGTTCCTGCTTAACTTAGACATTGCACGACTTTAAAACCTATAAAAATGGGTTACGAGAGTTAAAAACCACTTTTTATGCGCGAAAAATGGGTGATTTTTCTTCCTCGTGATCAGCTCAGAATCTCTGTGTACGCTGTAAGGTTTTTACTTCTTAATTAAACGTTTAAAATACACGAATTTCATAAAGACAACACACGTTTCGAAGAGAAAAAATCCCATTCTTTTCTCTTCCTGTTGTGTGAAACTCATCAGCAGGTCTTTTTTTCCCAATCAGAGGCTCTGAAAATAGCGTACCGCCCACTGCGCTCCGTCAGAGAGGGGCGCGGCACCGAGAGAGGGAGGAGGCGCGGAGCGCAGCAGCACAGAACGAACGTTCTACTGCCTGGAGCGCTTATGGCAGCGATCGCGTCTGCATTTATAACTTAGTTTTTAAAATTAATCAAGCAATATGAAGCATCTCTTTTTACTTTTAAGTCACTTAATTATCATTAAGCACAGCTTTCTCACCACCTAGACTACTTTTTGATACCATCCTTAGACAAAGCAGAAACTTCTTGTTCTGTCTAATGACATTACAAGTGGAAAGATTACAGAATTTAATCGTCTTTAAATTTGTTACGTTATACATTTTAGAAACGTTTCATCCATACAAACACCACAAAACTATTCTCGATTGTATTTCTGAATGGTATGTTATCACTTAGTTCACTGTTTTAATTACACCTAATTAAGAAAGTTAGGTGTTAGCATAAACTATTAGCAATCAATATTAAATTTAGCACTGTAATAAGTTGTTGCACTTTCCCCCGCATCTTGTAAAAATATATTTTCATTGTTCAAATATACATTAAATCTGACTAATTAAATATAATTCAAAATATTTTGCTAACAATGTTAACTGTTTATAAATAATAAATTGTATTAACTAAAGAGTAGGATGGCACAGTTGTTAGTATGCTTTTTGTTTTGTTTCTTTTTCATAAATACAACAGTAGTACCTGATGTCTCAGCGCCTTTCAAAATTAAATTATGCATGCAAACCTGTGAACTAGAAAGATAACTAAGATATCCATCCATTTATAATGGTGGCAAAGTGGTTAGCATTGCTATCTTGGAGCACTGGGGTCCTAGATTCAATTCCTGCCATCCTGTGTGTGTGGGGTTTGCATGTTCTCTCTGGGTTACATGGTTTTTCTCCATATGTGTGATATGACTCCCTCTCGCACTCCAAAACATACTGGTAAGTTAATTGGTTTATGGGAAAACTGGCCCTGGTGTGTGTGTGTTTGTGTCTGTCTGTCCTGTGATGGACTGGCGCTATGTCCAGGGTGTATTCTGCCTTGTGTCCGTTGCTTACTGGGATAGGCTCCTAATCCTCTGTACTGGATAAAGAGATTAGAAATGGATGGAAGTAAAGGCACTGTGTGGATTGAACTATACTCAGTGTTAGAAACCCACTATGAAATGGCAGCATCTCACTGAGAATAAAATATTTTATAGTGCTGGCTTAAGTAAACAGCCTTTCCACCTCTCTTGCACATCAGTATCCATACCTAGTTATTTAAACAAATTGCCTCTAATTATAAACATCTTAATATGCTGGCTCTGTGGATCCGCATCAGCGATGTTTGCCCATTCCTTCAATTCATGTGCATCCAACACACAGTTCAATGCTAGCAACTACACAAAATCTAAAATACAATCCTCATTCCAGTATCTATGTAAACATACAGTCTGTTAACTTCATCATCTTCATCAAAAGTATGCCTAACCCCATTAGGAAGTGTTCTTGTTATCAGTGTATTCCTCAGCTATCCCAAAATTATCTTCTTACCAACATCTCTAGTTTTTTATCCTGCAATAACTCAGCCAACACTTAAATCTCGAAAAGCTGCTTGTGTTCATTTCTTTAAATCACAATATCATGTGTAAATACTGTCCATATAATACTCTGCATTGTGGCATAATAGTTTATTTTAAAGGGAACTAGTGAAACTAAGAACTAGAGAAATCAAGAAAGGCTTTTTTTTCTAGAATTAATAAATGCACATCCTGTTCACTGGGGAAATTAAATCCACACTGAGCAATCTTCAATATGTTCAGAATATGACAGCGAGAATCCTATCAGGGATGCATTACACCTGTTTTCAAGTCCTTGCATTGGTTACCTATCAGGTTTCGAGTCAACTTCAAAATCCTCATCCTCATTCAGTACCTACAGTATATGGCTTATTATCTGTCTACTCCCCACCTTTGTCCGTCTGACTCTGGTCTTCTAGCTGTCCTCAAGAACATCTACATTCTGTGGGTGACAGGGTCTTCTCTAGCTGCACCCCAGAGCTCTCAATTTGTATTCCCAGTGATATCAGTCACGTACCCTGAGTGCATTTAAATCTAACCTCAGAACCTTTCTTTTCAGAAGACTTAGTGTCTGTATCTGCTTCATTTTCTAATTTTGGTAGCACCTCTAACTGCTTGTCTTTCTTATATGTATTTACTTTGTAATCTGTGGTCCTTTTATCTGTTTTTACATCTACTGTATTGCTTTGAGATGCCACCTTTAATGTTGATATATCAAATAAAGTTTTTTATTATTGTTATAGAGAAACATGATCAGTTTTCCCTGGTCCAGATAAAAAGTTCTAAAGCATACTAGTTTGTCACTCTTCTCATTCCCTTTGCTAAATAACTTTTCATACTAATCTGATCAATCTAACTGCCTGTTTTCTGTGCTTTCTCTATCCTGCTAGATTTGCAATTATTCTGAACATTTTCTTCTTGAAATAACTCATTTCTAAATACCTTTTTTCACTGTTAACATCTTGCAGCAAAGCTGCGACAAAATATACACTTAGCACAGTTCATCCTGCTACCAACATTGAATAACAAAATCTTAAGATTTCTATATTTATGTCTTTATTTAGTGGTTTCATTAGTGACAAAGGCTAAACTTTCTTGGAAAAATGTATTTTATGTGTTGCAGAAAAAACTGACTTGCTTTAACAAAGTATGTTTACAAATCCTTTCACCTGGCAATCTACCTGAATGCCCAACTATCTGAGAAGCCCTCCATGAAACCATGGTTGCTATTAATTCATTTAGGGCTTATTGACAGAATTGCTGTTTTTTATGCATGCTAATTTTCTGATTCCTCACTCTGTTTCATGTTTATAGATAAGACTTTATTGATTGTGAAGGGAAATTGATGTACATGATGAACATGTTTGCATGTTCTTTTGTAACATACACCTTTTTGTGATTTTTTTTGTATATCTAAGCAAGTGTTCCTGCATCCCTCTTCTGCACTTTAGTCATGGCTTTTTTTCTGTTTGCTTTTTTCAAAGCAACACCTGCTCCATTTCTAAAACTTTTTACTCATGTGCATTTTTGTATTTTTTACACCTCTAGCACTTTAACATCCTGAATTTTCATTTGCCTTAATTTGTAGAATGAACTTGAGTTTTAGCCTAAAGAAGTTTTCATTATCTTTTGTTTCTTGTCCTACAACTGTTATTATTGATCACCGAATTATTGTTCTTAACATGACTTCATTCAGCCTTTCCTGAACGTCATGACAGGCAGAGAGAGTGCTGTTTCTGGTGCGATCTTTTGCAGCTGACATTTCACTGTTTTAAACGAACAAGAAATTAGATTGCTCATAGATCACTTATCCTATATAAACACAGCGTAATTGCCCTCCGAAAATCCTCTTTTTCTTGTTCGTTTTAGAGACCTTGATCGAAACTGATTTTAGATGTCAGAAAGGATTTCTTTTCTCTGTATTTCCTACATTGCTTTGTCGAGATTTTAACTTTATATCTAGGCTCAGATTTCAACTATAAATCGTACAGTAATTAATAGCAGTAAATACTGATGTTTTGCGCCCTCTTACCACAAAAATATATATGTTTTGTAGCTGGGATGAACTTTATTTCATACGCGTAGCTACTGCGATTCGGACACGGACGGTTAAACATGGTGGCAAATCAGACACCCAGAGAGGGGGGGCGTTTTCTCGCCTCCATAACTAAAATGCCAAATAGGAGTGGCTTAAGCGACATACACAGTCGTGTAACTGACAGTTTGAGGTAGCCTATCGTGTAAATTTCGCTTTGTTGCTGATAGGTTAAGCTTTCGAAACTCTGCCCCAAAGTCATGTGACTGATTTTTCGCCCTGTTTCGTTGGTTAAACGCAATGATCACAAGCACCACCATGGTAACTGGGATGTGTAGTTTTTAATTCCGTTTGAATTATAACTGTACGTACTGTCTTCGTATTTGGCCAGGGCTTTAAAGAGAGGGCGCGCCAAAAATTTTCGGTGCCGTCGTCTCCGCTTTAAAGGTACCCCCGTCGCGGAAGAATTCGATCTCGGGACGTTTGCCCAGCGTAATTATACGGATACATTTAGAGGACTATTATACATATATAGTTAAAGGGGTATTATACATCAAAGAAAGATTTTTATAGGTGTAGAAACTAGTAAATAAAGCCAATGATTTGTTTTAGAAATGTATTCTTAAAATATACAATTATTCACACCTGAACAATATGTAGTTCAGATACATTGTACATTATATACAATATTGTAATCAATATTTACAATTTTTGTGTACTTTAATCAAAGAGATAAAAAAGCGAATCTGTTTCATTCAGACATTGATCAAAAGCTCAATAAACGACGAAGTAGAGGTTCCTGTTCCGAATTCAGCCCACGTCTGATTGTCTTGTTTTGGCCAAGATCCGATCTTTGAATTAAGGGACTACTCTGTCTGCTTTGTAATTCAAAAATACATACAAATGTCAAGTTTTTTGTAGATATAAAGGTGTTCTCTGTTTTCAAAGGATAGGTACTTAATTGGCATAATAATTTGGTATTGATTTTGTATCGTTGTATTATAAAGTTTGTGCTTTCTGTTTTTTTTATCGTATTGTGAACTTATTTTTTAAACAAATGCTTACAAAGGCAAACACGGCACACATCTGTTTATACCAGTGGTGAATTGTACATTTTTATTAAGTACAAGCTACTGTGCACATCTGGGAGTATAACAGGTTCGATATAAAGTGGCAAAAATATAAAAGGGGAATATACCCCAGACTGCGTATAAGCTCTCGTTGTGACTGTTGTTTTATTTTTAGATAAAAATGGCGTACTGTGCACGAAATGTTGCAGAAACACAATCTGATATTTTGATAATTATTATTTTAATAATTTGATCAAATTGAGGCCCAGGATCCAAATCTTCAGTTCTGATTTTTTTAAGTGATATCTTTCCTTCCTGTCGTGGAAGTCACACGATGTGAGCAATTGTTTTTTTTACGTTGCGATCCAAAGAGCCTCAGACGCACTGTAACCAAACCAGGATGGATTCTGCTGGGAGCCGGACTGAGCTCATTCTCACTCCCTGTGCTAAAAACAGAATTAGCTCTTCCCCGAACATCGTCTACAGCTGCTGGATGGTGCTCTGCGTCTTACTGCTCCGGCAATTACTTTGACGAAAGACAGATCACTTGTGCGCTTTTAACTTTCTCGCAGCTACGGGCGAGACTGACGCTCACGATATGAAGGCACCCGCTGGAACACATTCTCTAACTTTCACGATCGCGACAGACTTAGCTTTTTAAAAAAAAGTAGATATAGCCCTGAAAAAAGCATTGGCTTTATCAGTTTTTACATTAATCTATTTTGAATCAAAGTTTGATATTTTTTTATTTTTTATTGCATTTTACATTATAATAATCATTATTGCTTACACTTATATAGCGCTGTTCTAGATACTCCACTCAATGCGCTTTACAGGTAATGGGGATTCCCCTCCACCACCACCATTCTCCTGAATGATCACAGAGAGTCAGAACCTCGGTTTTACGTCTCAGCCGAAGGATTTTTAGCGCGACACACAAACCCTTTGTCTTTTTTAGAGTGATTTTTAAACAGACATAAATGTAGAAAATGTGTTTTTTTAGTACTGCAATAGCAGGGTCAGTGGCGTAATGAATAACGCGTCAGGCCTCGCGTCAGAAAATTATAGGTTGGCCTGCCGTCTGGCTTGTTGCGTTTATACCACTTACATTCTTTTATATAAATGAACTCCACCTGAAAGCTATAGAAAACACTTTGGGTAAGTTGTCTGCAGCCTCATGCGAATTTCGACAACTTACCCAAAACACTGTACTGTCTGGAGATCAGCTCCAGCTCTGAACTCAATTGCAATGAAAAACCATGCGTAACAAAACTGGAGAACAGCTGAACTTGTGCTCAGGTCGGTGATGAGGGTGCTGGGCAGTGTAGGACACGTTAATGTAGAATTATTAATAGGTTTATTAGTTAGTTAGTTAAGGTTTACCCACCTGAACTAATGTAGAATTATTACTTGGTCTGTCTCTTGTTTGTACATAAATGAATGTCTCTGACAACTTAATGTTAGTTTTACGATGTAGGTCAGGCGTTGACATATGCACGAGTATATGAAATGTCTCACTCCTGATTCAACTCATGTTCTATAGGAGATTGGCGATTCCTCCTGTTTCTCGTACAACCATATCAGAACAGAAGCCCGTGTCACCCAGCTGTGATTCAAGATCGACTTGCATCTTTATCCCTTTTTTGTTCGTGATCATTATTTTCTTTAGTTATGATCAATATTGAACTTTTTCGAAATTAAATGACAATAATCAAACATGCAGGCAGATTTTTGAAAAGTATTCGGAATTGACAGGGTGCCCCTTTGGAACAGTCGTCAGAAAATGTGAGAAAATGAAAGTTATGTAATCTCTCCCACAAAGCATTGAAGATTGGAATCTGAGTGTAAAAAAGCTACCCGTCTTCCAGTGATAGGCAGGGATACACACCATGACTCGAATAGACTCAGTGAACTTTAACACCTATGATATTACGAGTGCTTTGCACGTGTCGAACTTCAAGAAGGAACTACTACAACAGTTGTGGACATAATTCAATACCACCAAGTCCAATGCCGGCAACTTCTGAGAAAATAATGTTCACTCATGGAATTTGGTCTTTGAATGGCTGGTGTGAAAATTCATTTATACTCCTGTTGCACCCTCAGCTGAAACATGTTAAAATAACAACGCAGATTTGTTGGAGAACTTGACAAGAATTATTGGGTTAGCACTGTATGTATTCTTGTATATTTACTTTAATTTTAATATAAATGTAAACATGCATGCTGTATAATCTATTGTAATTTTAAAATATGTTAGCTGAGGATGCGAGGGGGGCTATTATACCTTGTGAAACACGCAAGGAACTGTAAAAAAGGCTGGTATTTGAATAAAATTGGCGATCACAAGAAAACCACAATTTATGTGGTATTATCATCAATATCCTTCAAAATCTACGTTCAAATGAAAGATTTGAAGAAACTATGAAAAAAGCAATAGTAGTAGCAGAGGATTTTGATTTTTGCTCTTCAAGTCAGTAGATCACCGTAGAGTTGCTGTCACGCCCTCTGCAGCCAGGGGGCGCTCCTTCTCTGTCCTGTCCCTAGTTTCCGGTCTGCTGTCCTTCCTGTCCCTCTCTTTCCCTTGGGCTATATATTTCCGGGTCTTGCACTCTGTCCTCGCTCAGCATTGATGTTCGGATGTCCTGAGACCCGCCTAGCACCAGGGCGCCCCACGTCCGCTCCCTGAGGGCATAGGTTTCTATACGGCAATCCTGAACTCTTTGCACTATGAGCCCGGGCCTTTTTCCCGTCTCGCCGCTACGCATATGGGTCTTTTTCCGCTCTCCTGCTCCCCACGGTTAGTCCTTTTGGACGTCCGTGACAGTTGCGCCCCTACAAACAGCACAAAGGATGAAACCCACCTCCTTCGTTATTGCTATGTTTGGGCCGGTGAAAGTAGCGTTTGTGCTATTGAAAGCATCTCGGAAGATGAAGGTGCAGTCACTTCCACATGATATCATTAGATCCGACGACAAGAGCTGAAGACCCCCAGTCCAAGTCAGCAATGTGAGGAAGATGGATAGGGAGGAAGGTACAGTAGTGTAGCCGAGCAGTCTAAGGCACTGGAGTTTGGGCTCCAGTCTCTCTGGGGGCGTGGGTTTGAATCCCACTGCTGCCAAATGTTAATGTTTTAAGACCTGCAATACGATCAGTAAAAACGCTTTTTGTTAGGCTGCGGGACGTGTTTAGAGATAGACTTTCTAAAAGACAGGCTTGACATCAAGGCAGAAAAAATATTTTGTTTTCTCAACAGAAATTCTCTTTGGCACGTTCAGCTTTATGTAGGGAACAACATCTGCCGAGATCACTTTTGAGGCAGTGCACATGATAGTGTACCGGCAAGTACATTTAATATTGGCTGTGGTGGTGAGCTGCTTTTGTCTGTCTTCACGCCGAATCGTTGGCAGGGGTAAAGCTTATTAAATCTTTGAACATAGCGCTCCATTAGAAGTACTTTGTTCATGATCAAAAGAGATCAGAGGATTAACTTCATGAATTCACATAGCATACCTTACAGGAAAGATTTAAAAGGGCAATTGATTGTGCTTCCTGATGTTGTTCCTGTGGTTTCTTTGGATACAAAGGTGAATGTTCTTTGACGTTCTGCTAGAGTATCCACTGGGTGGGTTTTATCAATTAGCTCGGATAGGTCATCAGTGCTCCGTCTCCGGAAAATAATCAGGACTGTTTTTTCCTGTGCTGTCTTTTAAAACATATAAGATCACGAGTTTACAGATTTCTCCAAATAACAACTATACATTTTAACCCAGCGGTTAGCATTCCTTCAATCCAATAGTTTTACTCTGGGTTAAAAGCAGCGCAATATACAGAGAGATGATATTCAAATATTTCAACGTTCTGTTGGATTACCTGTATGGAGATATCACTCAGAATTCCTAATATGATTTTGAGTTCAGTTTTGCTTTACTACTTTCAGAGTCTTTTATTGACCTTGCTGAAGCAGAGAAGTGACATAATCACAAATGTGACCTTCCTGTGCTGCTGTTTCTGGTTAATAATGATTACTGTGAGGAAAAAAAAAACAGCTCCTTGCAACCAATGCACTCACTTGTTGAGTGGGTATTTTCCGAGCTGCTCTTCCTCAACTACAAAGTTAGTTGTCGAGCAAGGACATCTGAGAAGGAGTCTGAATCCGTCAAGAACACAGGAATTCTAATATCGCACTGCCATCTTGTGTCCAGAGGTCTGCTTTTTCCTTATTGGATTTTTTGGTGTTTAAGAACACGCTTCCTACCTCGAATGCTAGTTTCAAAAGATGTTACCGGATGACAGATTATCTTGAAAAGATTTGGGGATGCACTGGCCGTGATCAAACCCAGCTCAATTATTTGGAAGGCCCCTGTTCCACCAACACACTTCTAAGAAGCACCTGCACATTTTCGCAAACCTCTCTCTCACCTACAAACTTATGAAGACACAGACATCCAATGAAAACTAATTTGATTCACTCAAGGCTCGACTCTTTTGTTGTGATGTCGTTTTAATTAATGTTAGCTATGATAAGGTGTCATTTCTGTCTCTTAAAGTTTAAGAGTCTGCTCCTTTCTTCCTGGTATAGAAATAACATGTTCCATCTTACTTTACAAACATCACTAAAAATACATTATTCAGCTCTAACGCCTGTGTGCATCGACAAGGCATCTCAAAAGGACATTAAATAAGAACATGATCCTTCCTGTTACCATTACTGTGGTTGGAGCGTTGTTTCACCCCTTTAGGTTCTTCTACAATATTTACAGAGCTTTATCACTGGAGTTGTACAGAAAATGTGTGCGTGTGTCCTGTAGCTCAGTGTGTGATGTAGCTCAGTGGTAGAGTGCATGCTTTGCATGTATGAGGTCCCAGGTTCAATCCCTGGCATCTCCAAGTGCTTTATATTACTGTGCTCACATCGAAATCTGCTGAGTGAGAACTCTTTGCTCATGTTCATAGAGATCCAGGTTTACACAATTAAGTTCAGTCACACACGAAGTGCTACAGTGTTGCTCTGCTGTTTTAAATGTACCTCCAAAGCATTTAGTTCTGTTAACTACAACAAATGATTTGAACTAATTGAAGAAGACACCTGTTGAATCTCACCCGGGATTTCTTGAAGGACTAAAGGACTAAACAACAACTTTTGATGATTACAAGATATTACAAGAGAAACACAACCATCCGCACAGAGGCTTGGATCCTGAATGCTTAAGTTAAAAGACAAAGCGAAGGATATGACCTGTAAACTCTCTTCATGTTTTATAGTTTATGAAATAAAATAATGTTTACTTTCTTAATAATTTCTTATTGTTGATAGGTGATTTATTGAATTTTAACAAAATCACAATTTACACAAATTACAAACATTTTGGGTTAAACTGTTATTCACATACTCTAACAAAGATAAACGTTAGTGTCTTCCGGTGTGTGAGCCCATTTCTAATAAGAATAAAAAATAAGTTATATAAATTGAATTGTTCTACTTTTTATACTTACATAGTCTTATTAATATTTCAGTTAAATATTTTCTTCTGTAGTAATACTAGTCTCGATTTACAATTTTTGGACATGGTGCATCTTAAATAATTTTGTTATTAGTTTCGGTTTTGGAAAATCACACCCAGAAGCTACCAAGACTGGTAATCTTCACAAGATGTGTAATGCAATAGCAGCCTTCTGGGTGGAAAACAAAAAGTATTTCTTGGTATGAATCCTAGCTCATTTATAGGCGGCATTCTAGGACTTCTCGCTTCAGAAATCCTGTCAACCCATCGTACGTTTCTACTCCATTAATATCAGCAGTGTTATCACTACCAAACGCTAAGAATAGATCCTGGCAATACTTCATGAGATCTTCTTTGGAAAATTGTTTATTTTATTTTTAAAAAATATTTTCAATACCATCCAAAAAGTCAAAAGTTTCAATTGCATGCAACTGATGAGATCTCTCTTTGATGGAAGTTATAAGTACATCCAAAACACGTTTCTTGTGGATCCAGAAGAGGATCATTATGAGGCTCAAAACATGCCTGTCTCTTCTTTTTTTTGAGGATGAATTGATTATTGAGGTGTAATCATTGGTTCAAAACCCAAATCATCTGGTATTGCTGTTGTTTCTTTGATAGTTTCTTCAAATCCTTCAATTGATCTTCGATATCGAGGGATAATATCATACAAGTTGTGGTTTTCTTTTAATCACCAATTTTATTAAAATTTCACCTTCTTTTACAGATGTCTTGCATGTATCACAAGATATAACAGTCCCCTTGGGTCCTCAGGTAAAATGTTTTAAAAAGTACAACAAAAGTACAATATACTAAACAGCATTTATGGTTACATGTATATTAAAATGAAGGTACATATACCAAGATATTAAAATACAATTGTACAGTCCAAACCTAATAATGCTTGTGAAGTTCTCCACCAAATCTACACTGTAATTTTGAAGTATTATAGCTGAGAATGCAAGGTGAGTATGAAGATCAAATTCTAATTAATTTCTTGGAAGCTGCTGATGTTGGTCATTATTGAGCATTCCAGATCATATTCACTTAAGTACTAAATTGATTACTTCTTGTAGCTTGAAACGTGCACAATATTTGCATTTCTTGCAAATATCAAGATGTTTAAGGTGTCACTGAGAACAATAATCGAGTTTGAGCAGATATTATGCTTACATGGGAATCACAAGACATGCTCCTCTAGGTTGGCTTGAACTACCAATCTTCCGCTTAAGAGAAAGAGTAACAAGAACCAATGTTTTGCAAAGTAATTTGAAGACCTAGATAAAGAAACGTGGCGCAGAATGAAGAAGCATGGACAGGGTTTGAACCCTCATAGCCCAAAAGTCCACCTACTATACGATGTTAATGGAGGCATACATGTTTACATGGGATAGTTACTCCTGCTCCCAAACCAATATGCTGCAGTGATATATGATAATGGTTCTGTCACTGCTTGTGAGCCATGTGTTTCAGCTGTCAGCCTACTATACCATGTTCAACCAACGCTAGTAATATTACTGTTGTAGTAGAGGAGCAAGAGAGGTGCAGTCGGTAGAGCTGGTGACCCTTAAGTTCAGAATTGTGGATTCAAGGGTCATTTGTGTCCTTTCTGATCCCTCTAATCTTTTAGTAGGACAGTGCAAGCAGGACGTGATAGCATACAGTGACAACCCAATGTCTTATGTGCTTTGTGTAATTCAGCTTTCTTACCACTTTGGGGCTCGATTCAGATATCGTTGTTAAAGCAAGGGGGGAGCAAAGGCTTTCCTAAATCAAGGTTGGTCTGCTCACAAGTAAATATAAACACTTGAGCGTTTACTGTTTGAAGACCGCACTTTGTCAAAATACTGCTGTTTCTTAATTTCACATTATGGTATTAAGACGGGGCAAAGTAGTGTAGGCCTTGTGCAACTTTGATTAGCGTTTGTTATTCGGTTTTGAGGTTTGAGGAGCGTAATGCAAATCGAACTGGTGAATAGAAAATGAAACAGGAATCACTTCTTGGGCTAAGAAATCCAAGAAGCATGGAAACCTGTGGATCTTAACACTACAGAACACTCACAAATCGCAGTGTTGCTGCTTTTATATTTCGGTCTTTGACTTTTGAATGCATGCCTTACCGGAAATCTTTCTTTACTTACAGACAGCTCAAAAAGTTCTTAAGGCAGAAATTGTAGCCCATCTAAAAGTTCCTTTCTGCTAATCACATTTAAGTGTTGACGAAGCATTTTCCTGCCCATCATGTTCTTGATAAGCGGTTTCTCTGTTTTCCTCCTATTGTCATTGTCAGCACAATAAGACAGGAACAATACACACAAAATAAAAAAGTAGCTGTTAGAAGTGGGATTTAATCCCATTTTTCCATTTGGAGACCAGAACACCCAACCAAGATGAAAGACATCAGTTCTCAAGTCTGACACCTTAGACCACTCAGCCATCCTGACAAGTGATGACAAAACCTGTGCTGAATTCACCAGTAGTTCACTAAACTGAGTTTCTTCCTTGAACAGATTTGCTTGTCTACAGAGTAAATTGCAAAGTCCAGGTGTGCAAAGCTCATGGAGACTTATTCACAAACACTTACTGCTGTAATAAATGCAAAAGGATCTTCCACAAAGTATTGGTTGGGGGGGTTCACCAGGGTGTTGTAGGTTTATTAGTTTCAATTATTTTTCCAAAATTTTTCCCTTGAATTTTGTTGGTTGCAAGGTCACATTAAGGATGGAAAGACATCTGACATGATTTATCTTGATTTCTGGGTTAACATCACAAAAACCTGCAATTTCAATAAGGGTGTGTAGACTTTTTATATCCACTGTACAGTCACTTCCTTTGTTAAGCGCCATGGGGCAACCTAGTTATTGTGAAAGGCGCTATATAAAAATAAATTTAATTTAATTAATCCAGAGCATCAAGGCACTTTACAAAACATGCATAGAAAAGTAGAGTATAAATGTGTAAAACCGTAGTTTCTGAAGTAACTGCTTGGATAATCCAACTGCCACTGTTGTTACTGCTTCTGCTGCTAATACTACTACTGTTACTACTACTACCACCATGACTTCAGATTCTTATACTAATTCTGATACTAATACTCCTGCTACTACTACTGCTGTCATTACTAGTAATAGTGATAAAAACAGGGCACTCACAGATCTGTGGATGTGGGTCTGGACTCTAGAAAGTGGTTCCATTCGCAAACAGCTCTGGACCTCAACACCTGTTGATGGATCACTTCTGTCAGACACACCAGTGGAGCCCAAGCCCAACTTCACACACACTCACACACACAGATATACACCCACACAATCACACACATTATCACACACTGACAGACACACATCCAAACAATCACACACAGACACTACACAGACTCACAGACACACACATAGACACTACGAATACTTATAGACACACATCCACACACTCACAAACACAAATTCACACACTGAGAGACACCACACACTCCTCACATACACCACACACTCACAAACACATATGCTCATAACTACAAATACACTATAAATAACACTAATACAAATACCAATTATATCGCAACAGTAACACTATCACTAAGACTTACACTATCATCATCACCAACACTGACACAAAATACTACTACACTTATAATACTAATAATAACAGTAATGCTATCAATAAAACTAACATGACTACTAGTGTAAATAATCTAACCTTATCTCTATAATTATCACTAATATTAACAGGAATACTAGCATTAAAACAATCAGTAGCACTAGCATCATTAATACTCACATGAACACTAGCATTAATGTTAAAACTACCGATTGTACTCACACTAATATTAACATGAAGACAATATTAGTATTAGTTGCTATCCGTGACGTCACACCGCTCTTTGTGACGAAGGCGAGACACCTAGCAGTGCACAGTGACGTTTCGCCTGTCGCCGTGGTTACCATACATATGATTTGTAAACAGTGGAAAAATGCATTTAAGCTTTTACTTACACAAATTTATCAACTTGGAATATAATTTATAAGCTCTAGCATACAATTCCTAAACAATCATTTGAATAATAATTCTTTAATTTTGGATTGAACATTATTAACACTAAGGCGCTATTGAAATTGATCGATACAGGCTGTATTGACTGTTTTCTAGATATTTAAAACAGGGTCAAAACGGGAAAAGAATTAGTACTCACCAATCAGTGAAATTAATCGATTATTCTACGGTTCTTCAGTTGAATTAATTGGTTGTCGATAGATAAGTGATCAATAAGTCTCCTCCGTGCGCTCCGCGCGCCTCCCGCGGTCTCGCGCTCTGATCCCGGCGCTCTGGCTGGTGTCTGTGACGTCACAACGCTCTTTCTGACAGAGCAGAGCGCGTCTCCGCTGGAGGAGACTCCTGTCCGGAGCCCGGGGGGCTTTTCTTACAGATATACTGTAACATCTCCAAAAGAAAAAACACCAGGCTGTGAAGAGAGGCGATTCATAACAGCTGGAGAAGGAGACCGACAAACCGAGGAATACAATTTATTAACAAAAAAATAGTTTACTTCACAGACTAATGCGTTGTATAGCATACTCCCGTACAGCAGAAGAGAAAGGGCACACGTTCCTGTAATGAGCGCTTTTAAGCGTTTTACACGAATCTCCACAGAACAGAAGCCAGGAGGATCAGACTCCTGATCCTGGAGGTTGAAGAGCATCTCCTGGTTTTATTTCAACTCGAGCTCTCAGTTCCTCAGCCAGTTTGATAATTGAATTAACTGTATAACTGTTATCTGTTTAACTGTATATTTAGAAGACTCCGTGAGAGACGTGTGGGAGACGCTGTATCCCAGGGCTGGTGTGGAATAACACACAGACAGGTCTTCTGTGTGATCTGAGTCCCACTGCTCAGAGGTACAGACTGGTCAACTGGTCACTATTGTAGACAAGACCATCAGTCTGCTGCTGCTGATAATCATATTACACTTATAAGAGTGGCAATACTGCTGTTCATTAAATCAGTAAAAATAATAATAAGAGATAAACACATATTGCTCAATTTTCAGTAAAACACTTCTGACACTAAGAGGCTGTGAGGAAGGAGAAAAGGGGGAGATGTGACCTGAGTCCAGGCTGTTCTGTCTGATATTATTCATGGAGCAGCACTGATTGTCTGAATGTCCTCTGGTTCTGAATTGTCGGGATAAAGAGAAGGATGGGGATGAGCTTCTGTCTGTTCAGGAGGGAGGAGTTTGGGTAAAGTACTGAGGGACTCAGAGCTCTGTGTGTGAGTCTGAGCTGTGAATCTGACTGAGAGGAGAAAATATTTTTGTTTTATTCTGCCTCTGAGAGTCTTTTCCTTTGCCAAGCAATGTAACATCCCCTTCAGATACTCTGCACAGACTGTCAGAGTGAGAGAAGAGGAGAGAGAGATGGACAGACAAGAGCACACACAGCGTGAGAGACAGGAAAGGGGAGAGAGAAGAGAAGGAGCAGGAAGACAGTGCAGGTGTTCAACCACACTGTGAGCACAGGAGACAGGAGGCTTTTCTCAGCTGCTGAGGAGCTCAGTGCTCATGGCCACTCAGGCTCAGAGGCTCTGGCAGCAGTCAGGTCTGAGAGCTTCTCCTCATACTGACATTGGAGCTCTGAGAGTCAGCCTCCATTCTGACAGGAACAGTCCCACCTGTTCAGCCCTGAGAGACACACTGAGAGAGCTGTGTGGGGAGAAGACCTGTCACCCTGTAGAGCTCTGAACACTGGACTCTCCTGTGTCTCCCTGTGCAGCACTAGAGCTCTGAACACTGGGCTCTCCTGTGTCTCCCTGTGAAGCACTGGAGCTCTGAATACTGGGCTCCCTGTGTGTCTCCCTGTACAGCTCAGCTCTCAGCTGCCTCATCACACTGACACCCACAGCCTCACAGTACAGCCTGGCTTCCTGTGCTGGAAGAGCTCGGAGGAGCAAAAACCACAGACTCACTGCAGAGTCTGACCTGAGGCTCCAGTGAAGCTCTGCCTTAAATCACCGTTGTATTAACAAGGACTGAACTTTTTTTATTATTTTGTTGCTTTTTCTAATTTGAAACTGACTCCTGCTGCTGGACTATTATGGTGAAGCTGTAACACAAGAACTCTGCTATATTGAACAGGAGAGTTTAAATACAGCATAACTGCTAATACTACTACTGCTACCACAACTGCTGCTGCCACTGATACTACTGCTGCTACTAATATTTTACTGCTGCTCCTACTACCTATAATAATAAAGAAGAGGATGTGAGCTGTGCCCTCACACTGTTCAGACTGGGGGTGTATCAGTGTATCAGTATCAGTTCAGCTCCACTGTGCTGTTAGAGAGTCTCAGTCATGCAGTTGACTCCACACAGAGAGACACTGGGGCCACAGCTGGAGGGGTTGGAACATCTGTGTGGATTGGAGCTGCGCAGAGACAGACTCAGGGTCTGAGGGAGTCAACTGGAAGAGCTGCTGTCCAACAGACTCAGTACAAAGGGGACAATCACTGCTGAGCTTTTCTTTCTTTTTCATTTAAATTATTGATCACAGTCACAGGACAGCCAGTTCTTATTCAGTCCACCTTGTCTCCGTATTCCTGTGCTGACCTGAGTGACCTCACTGCCACCTTGAGCACAGGCTCTCCTCACACTGCCCTTGACCATGACCAGAAGACATTACTGTCTGGAGACACAACAACTCTGTGAGTCACTGCAGGACACCAGTCATTGGACACTGCCTGACACAGACAGCAAGACAGGACCATATTCAGGACACCAGTCACTGGACACTGCCTGACACAGACAGCAAGACAGGACCATATTCAGGACACCAGTCACTGGACACTGCCTTACACAGACAGAAAGACAGGAACAAGTTCTAGACACTTCCTGATACAGACAACAAGAATTACAGGACCATATATACATAATTGATTATCTTGATACTGATTTTCAATTATAATACTTGTCTAGAACTGCAAAGATTTTTTTTTGTTTAATATCTGATCTCTTCCTGCCCCTGCAGCACCTGCAGCCCTGCTGTCTGTATCTGTATCTGTGTTTCCTCCAGTGAGACACAGAGCTGCTCCTGTCTCTCCTCTCCTCCGCGCCGCTGGGAGTGTCTTCAGGGAGAGGAAACAGTGATGTGTCTCTGATATATATGGAGAAGACTGAAAGGTCCCTGTCTGATTGGCCATTCCGCCTGTGTGAGAGGTTCCTGCTGTCAGTCTGAAAAGGCAGTGCTGTGTGTGATTGGCGGGGTGGGGGGCTGTGTTGTTACTGGGGGTCCAGGGTGCGGAGCAGCCGTTCAGTTGCCCTGTGGGCTCAGGGGTGAAGACAGGGGTCTCAGCTGCGCTCTGTCCTGATGACAATGGAGAGCTGCCTGTCCATCTTCTCTCTCGCTGTCCTGGTGCTGCACAGCTCTGCCAGTAAGTGTCCAGTCTTCTCCTGTCCAGACAGACAGACAACAACTGGAATTAAATTAAGTAAAGTTTTGATGGAAATGGAGCAATAAGTGGGTTGAACAATTTTTAAATGTTTAATTTACATTCAGCTTTGTGGGTATTCATCAAAAATATTTTAACTGTATTTTATCTTGGTCTGTAAGTAAGGAAATATAATTAGTTGTGTCTAAATATAATTAGTTGCTTTTAATTTTTATTGGATTTTATTAAAATATTCTTAAGATTTCTAAACATTATATAATAATAATGTTATAGATGGATAGAGCAGAAGCTGGCCATTATCACCCTCTATTGATAATTTGTGAAAACATGGAGTGTATAAAATCTTTAAAAAGTTATTTAACTTACTCGTTACTGTAATAATAAACTTTATATATAAGTGATAATTTGAGTGATATGCTGTGACATGTGAAAAAGTCTTCATTTACTCCAAAACAAAAATAATTGTTTCTAGAATAATACCATATTATACAGGATGATTCAGAAATACCCTGGGTTGTTTATTGTTTTATTGTGTTCAATTCTGACTCCTCAGTATTGTATTTTTACAGACTGGTGCATTAATAGTATATATATAGTATATATATAATACACGCGTTTTTAAATAGTGAATTATTTTTGAGACTGATATAAAATTATTACAGACTGATGTATTAATAGATATACAGTAAATGTGTTGTCACCACCAACCAAAGTGTTTATGCTAGAGAATTAAGACTGGAGTTTTAATGCTGCCATTATATCTTTGGTGTATTCAGGCAGTCCAGGTTTCTATCGTTAAGCTGTGTGATGTTCAGTTGCTGTGAAAACAAGTAGTTCCTCTAGGTGTTATAAGAATATGTGTTCCATTATGATAGGAAGTTATGAATGTGAATTCTTCATTTTAAAGATTGTAAAAATGTAAAACATTTTCAGTCATAGGACAATTAGCTCTTGTATTTTTATAGTGTGAAAATAAAATTTGTATACTGTATGTATAACCTGGTTCATAAAGACCAGGTTTGCTTGTTTTCACATTGAAAGCACAGGCTGATAAAAGTTACATTCATTATTGATTTATAAGCTATAAAATGAAAAATATTAACAAAATTGTGGAAATTCTTAGTATTGTAGGTATATTATTATTAACTGGGGACTCATCAGAAACTGAGGTGTAACATTAATAATTTAACAGCTGCAAGATATTGTGGCATTACAGGAGGAATTAAAAAATGGTAGTTGTGTTTTGTGTTTATACAGGATTTGTCTATTATTTAACAGCTAAATATTTTAATTTGTGTTTTTAGGTTAGTTATCTAATGACAGGGTTTTTTGTGAATTGTGAAGTTTTAATAAGAATGCTTTATTGTTTTTGACTACATTCAAAATCTGAAATTATTATCAAATGTAATTATATAAGTATGAGTTATACAAATTAAATATTTAATTACATGTTATCATACAAATGCAATATTTAAAAATTAATTCGTAATCACAGGACTCAAGTTTAGATTTTTGAGCAGTTGCTCAGGACAACATCATAATAAATGTATCTGTGCCTATATGTTAAACCTGTCTGGTATTTTTGAAAAATGTTGTTCTTTAATATAATTTAATCTGATGATCATGTGTTAAGTTTAGATGTTGGCAGGTAAAGGCTAGAAAATCATTGTCAACAATTCACATACAGACAATGGGAATATACACCTCACACACATTTCAGCACAACATGTGAAGTACCTGTCAGCCTCTGACCACTGTTGTGACCACAGGTCCCACTAACACAGAAACACTGGTCCCAGGACTTGGAAGCCACAGAGTTAGTACAGTGTCCAGTATAGTGACCACAGTCTCCTGGAACCCAGGACCAGCCATCTGAGGTTCTACAGTCATTACAGCCACTGACCACCGTAGTGACCACAGCATGCAGAAGTGCTTTTCTGTTTAATTTAAAACTCAGCTTTATGGATATTCCTTAAAATTATAATTGATGCTATAAATAAGGAAAAATAATTAACAATTTGCAGTATTAACAAGAATTTCACCTCTACAATTAATCATAATATTAATTCAGCTTATATGTTTTTTAAACTATTTTCTATTAATGCTGTATTAATAGTTTTATATGCAGTTATACACTATTACACACAACACAGACTAAGGATAATGTTTTTTAAGTACTAACATATAATTATTATAACTATTAATATTGTAGATATTTAGCAACCTTATCACAAATGTTGTACAACTTGACAATCCCTCATCTATTACCACAATAATAAAATACAAAATTTTGGTTGTAATTTGGGTCATGTGCTAGGACTTGTGGAAATTTTCCCATTTGCAAACAAAAAGGAATACAAATGTTTTAACAATAATACGACGTCTTCAAAATATTTACCAGGGGTTGTTTATTTCATTGTGCTCAATTCTGCCTTCTCTAACAGGTATAATAACACACTAGTGTATTAACAGAGATCAGTGTGTTTTTAAACACTGTTGTATAGATCGGACTGATATTTTATTTTACACACTGATTAATTAATATGTTTTATTAAAGTATTTTTAGACTAATATTTTAACTGAGATAAGTGTGTTATTAAATACTAGAGTATTATTTAGACTCCAGTATTATTACTATTGACACATTTTGTATTTACTGTATTATTAAAGTAACATTAATAATAATAACATTATAACATTATGGAAATATTATTAAAAAATAGAGTATTTTGAGAGAAGGTGACAATTTAGTGCAAAGAACTATTACAGATCAGAGATTAAAGTATATTTAAGGCACGTTTCTGATTTACAAATAATATTAGTAACTATTGCAGGTGAATGTGCTAATACAAATAAGAGTACTGAAGGTAAATGTATTAAAATATTTTTGATTTATGGTTATTTTTGAGAATGATTACAGTAGTTTTAGATACTATGGAAATTATATTACAGAAGGATCTAACATGAATTATGTACTAAGATCTTGAGAGGCAAAAGCTAAAACACATTGTTCACATATTTATCATGTAAGCATAGCAAAAAAAATATATGAATAAAAAGTAGTATTTAAATGAATTGTAGCATATAGTGTGCAATGGAAAAAAATATTTCACACTCCAAACTGAAGATGATTGAAAATGTAATCAAAAAGAACAAATCTAGTTACTGTAAATGTGCCCTGGACAGTAAGTATACACACTTCACGTACAGTCTGGGCTGGGGCTGACTCGCGTCAACAGCAACATTCCCTCGAGCGCTCACCCTGTCATTCAGACTGGGTCAGGACGTCTTTCAATTAAACCTTCAGTCTTTCATTCAGGCTCCCAGTCACACTAATCACCTCTTTATTTGAAACTGTTCAGAACACAGAATCTCCATCATTAGAGCCAAACCTTGTGAACCTAGCGATCGCATTCCTCTCATAGTCAAGTTTATCACTCGGTTATTTTAATTTCTCACTACTCCTGCTCTTCGATCCTGAAATATTTTCTCTGTTTTAACTCTTTCCTTTTCCGCGCTGACTCTCCAGCCTTTCTTTTCTTTATTTCAGCTGGGAGACGGGTGTCCCTCTTTATTTTTTCTTTCTGCTCACCTTTTTCATTCAGCCCAGCAGCCTGCATTCGATCTGTTACTCCCTGATCATTCAAACTCTGAAAGAGCTCAAAGTCCTGCACCTGGGTTTCAATTATATCTCCTGCTGCAGATTTTCCATCTTTCTGCAGCATTACACTTCACATATTGCAGCACAAGTTGTGAAGCATCCATCTATTAAGAAAATATTTTTATTGATTCTGTTTTGGATTTTATAACTTATTTTCAAAGTAGAATGTTGAAAAGACTTATCACAATTAAATTTCTTACTTGATACAGACATGCGGTCAGTGCCCACTGCTAAGTACATGTGGGGCCTGAGACCCAGATACACCAGATACACAAAACCTGGTTTCAGTCATTCAGCCTTCTGACACCACAGCCACTGTCCACTGTACTGACCACAGCTCCCAGAAACACAGGAGCACAGTCATTACAGCCACTGTCCACTCTACTGACCACAGCTTCCTGAAACACAGGAAGACCGTCATTACAGCCAACTGACCACTTCCAGAAACACAGGAACACACTCATTACAGGCACTGTCCACTGTCCTGACCACATTTTCCAGAAACACAGGAACACACTCATTACAGCCACTGTCCACTGTAGTAACCACAGCAGAACAGCCCTCTGCAGTCACACAGTGATATGGACAGAGAGATATATAACAGGACACAGGTGTGTGGAGGGAGAGGTAAGATGGCTGCTGGTGGACTTCCTGTCACTCCACTGTCTCTTGTTCCCCATGGGAGAGACTAGCAATCCAATCAAACAGGTAAAACCAAATACAAATTCCAGGTGTGTTTCTAAAATGTCTTAATATAAAAATATCCTGTAGACATGGTGATAGGGATTGTTTCTCTCTCTCTGCAGGCAGTGCTGATGTGAGGCTGGTGAATGGTGCCAGTCCCTGTGAGGGCACAGTGGAGGTGTATCATGGTGGAGAGTGGGGGACAGTGTGTGATGATGAATGGGATCTGGATGATGCTGCAGTGGTGTGCAGACAGCTGGGCTGTGGATCTGCTGTTTCAGCACCAGGAGGAGCTCACTTTGGACCAGGGTCTGGATCAGTCCTGCTGAGTGAGGTTTCCTGCAGGGAGTCAGAGGCTGCGCTGAGGGACTGTGGAAAAGATGAAGTGAAAGACTGGGGCTTGAGTCATGACTATGATGCTGGAGTGAGGTGTTCAGGTAAGAGACACAGACTCTCTCCAGTCTCCAGCACTGAGGAGAATTAAAACTCCTGCACCAATCTAGAGTCCTTCATCATTTGTCCATCCTCCCATTGCTGCTGCTCCTGTCCTGCTGAGAGCTGTGACATCACTCCTCCCTGTCACTGTGTGTCTTTTCTCCTTCTGGATTGTATTTCCTGCAGTGTGTAGAACAGGTATTGAAAACTGTCTGAAACCCCCAACCCCACCTGTATGATTCCTGTTAGGTTTTACAATTGACCAATAAAGAGGCCAAAGGACAGTGTTTGATCATAAGGCTATAAATCTACAAATAAATTTACAGTATGTGACCGATAGATCAGTATAAACAAATTTATTCTTGGTCTTGATTTGAAAACTCCAGTTTGTCCTCCTTGTAATTCGTCAGGATCATTTTCACTTACAGTTCTGCTGTGTCTCTCTTACTTCTCCCTTTTCTCTATTTAAATTCAGATTCAAAGAGCTGTATTGATCAAATAATTACAGCATTGACATTGAACATCAGATGCTTTTCTCTGATATATTTACAAACATAACAACAATGACCGCATTCTGTGAGATTGAGTGAAACAAATTAGTTACAACAATATCTAAAAACTATAGAAATAAAAACTATAGAATAAAAACAATATGACTGATATGTATTCTCAAAATGTAATATATTACAAAGTAGAGGAGATCTCTCAGCTTCCTGGTCCATTTGGTAGTCAGTATTGATCCAAGGATCTCATCCACTGTTTCTTCAAGAAAGCTGGGATATCTGGTAACCTGTTCCATATTCCTACAATCCTTTAGCAAAGGTGCCCTCAGTTCTCAGTGTACATACGGTATGGAATGTTTTAAATACATCATGAATACATTCACATTCTTAAAAAATAACTAAAAAATCTGATATAACATCTGTTTCTCTAGGGAAAAATGTCCCTCTCCCTCTGTTTTATGTTTTCCAGGGTTGAGGTTTCAGAAAATAAAAACGCTTTGTAAGTTAGTGTCAAACCCAGAAGCCAGCTGCTGTATACAGGCAGCAATTTGGATGAACACAAATAAAGCCTTCATTTCCAAAGTAGTGTTTAATTATTTACAGAACAATAAAAACAACCCAAAAACAAAAAAACTAAAGCTAAACATTTGAATGAGCATCTTCACATGAAGGAATACAACAGGCAGTTAAGCTGCTTACCAGCTCTTTAATAACTTTCTCAAAAGTGATCAGTCCCTTCCTTCTGCTCCCATCTCATCTGGGTGAACTGCTTCCTGCTTTTAAATGTCAGCTTACAGGTGACTGAGGATGGCAGATCAATCTTCATGGGTTTGACAGAAATCACAATCTTGTCTTGTGTCCACAAACTCATCCCTTTACAAATTAGAAAATAATATGTAGGCACTGTACCTGAAATAAGTTTACATATGCACACCTCCATAGCCAATATATACTGTAAATACATGAAGAATAATACTGTTTCTATTAATCTTAATAGAAGTGAGCTTCGGTAATTGAGCCTATACTTCCTCAGGGTCTGTTTCTCTTTACTCTGTCTTACCCTCAGCTAGTGTGTGTTGTCATATTGTCCAGAGTGTCTGTCAGTGCCCAGGTCAGTCAGTCCTGCTCCAGCAGTGCCAGGATGTGACAGTCCTGGTCTTGTCCAGAGTGTGTGTCAGTGCCCAGGTCAGACAGTCCTGCTCCAGCAGTGCCAGGCTGTGACAGTCCTGGTCTTGTCCAGAGTGGGTGTCAGTGCCCAGGTCTGACTGTCCTGCTCCTGCAGTGCCAGGCTGTGACAGTCCTGGTCTTGTCCAGAGTGTATGTCTTTGTAGAAGTAAAGGCTATTTCATTTCAAGTTCCAGGTCAGACAGATGTCCCAGCAATGCTAGCCTATGACAACTCACAGTGCCTGTCTGTGGTCTTGTCCAGAGTGTGTACCAGTGCCAAGGTCAGACAGTCCTGCCCCAGTAGTGCCAGGTTGTGACAGTCCTGTTCACAGTTTTTGTCAGGGGGCAGGTCAGGCAGTCCAGCTGCAACAGTAGCTGGACTGGGTATGTTAGGCTTGGTTTTCTATAACCTCTGCACCACTTTGGATGTGGTGTCTAAAACAACTTTATTAAAAATAATTTACAATTTTTGAATCCAATTCCCTTTATTTTTTATATGTGAGTGTTCATTTCTGCTTTATATTGAAGGACATTGTTTAGTTCCCAGGTTTTCTTCAAGTTTATCAGGAAGCTTTGGGGTAGAATGTGTCCTTCATCTTGGTTCAGGGTCTCAGATATCTGCAGGTCAATTACTTGTGTTTCACAACCAAATTCCCACTTTGAAGCCCAGAGTTCTAGGATGTCAGCTCCTATGACACAGTGGGGTGCGCAGAGGTTCTGGTCATTTTAATTATTTTTCATTGATCTCTCAGTGTTTCTGTGGAAGTGACTTGATCTGCAGTGAATGTGTGCTTGATAAATTACAGATTAATTTTTAGCTGAGCAATTTCCCAAAATTCCAAAACAGTGTATAGTTTTAGTATTCTTTAGAATTCCTCACAATTTTGTTCAAATAATGAATACTCACTCTCTATTACTGCTCTCTCTTCCTATCTTTTCTTATATTCAAGCATATCGAGTGGTCAGGGACAGTGATCTCTGTTATTGTTCTGATATTCCAGCTCATTGAGGGGTCAGGCTGGTCAGTGACAGTGATCTGTGTTATTGTTCTGAAATTCCAGCTCATCGAGGGGTCAGAGTGGTTGGAGGCAGTGATCTCTGCTCTGGGAGACTGGAAGTGCAGCACGGAGAGACCTGGGGCTCAGTGTGTGACTCTGACTTTGACTGGCAGGATGCAGAAGTTGTCTGTCGAGAGCTGGACTGTGGGGTTCCCTCACAGGTGCTGAAGGGGGCTCATTTCGGGAAGGGGGAGGGACAGGTCTGGACAGAGGAGTTTCAGTGCCAGGGAAGTGAATCGCACCTGTTCTTCTGTCCAAAGTCCTCCACAAAGACACAGAGCTGCACCCATGAGAACGATGTGGGACTGGAGTGTTTTGGTAAGAGGGGGATAATTCATTTCATTTTGTTTTTAATGGAGCTCAAAACTGAAGCTTAGAAGAGAAACAAATAAGTGTTGCTATAGCTCTGATTCAATACTGGGGATTGGTGTTTAACCATGAAAACTCAATACGATGATCTTCTGATCAACAGTAACTTAATTAAACCATAAATTACCAGCCTTGCTGATGAAGAAAGTATTTCAGATTGAATTGGATCGAACAGTAACACGTTAGTGAGATACTTATATGACAGTAATTTAAAGCTCAGTATTGTAAGGATACTTGAAGGGTTATTGCTGGTTGTTGTGTTGTGACACTTTGTCTCTGCTCTCTCCCCTGTCCTGTGTGCAGGATATACAGGGTTCAGGCTGGTGAGTGGATCTGACTCCTGCTCTGGCCGAGTGGAGCTGCAGTACGACAGGGAGTGGGGGACAGTGTGTGATCTCTACTGGGACCTGAGAGATGCCACTGTTCTCTGCCAGCAGCTGGGCTGTGGGGAGGCTGTAGCAGCACCAGGACAGGCCTGGTTTGGACAGGGCAGTGGACCAGTAAGGGCTGATGTGTTTGAGTGCTGGGGCAATGAGAGCCGTCTCTCACACTGTGCTGTCTCTTCATGGGGGAGAGCAGGGTGCTCTCATGGACAGGACGCAGGAGTCATCTGCTCTGGTGAGAATTATGTTTAAAAATCATGTGCTTACACACAGCAGCACACTGTCTTCATGATTTACTGAATACCTGCTCTGTTACACGCTGCCAGTAAAAATATATTCCTTAAAGCATGTGAGCGTATTTGAATCATATCATATATAACTCAAATATTAACTAAAGGGGTAATCATTTTCATTGTCATTTTTTTTCAGATGATTAGGTACAACAATTCACTGTGGACATAAATCTTTTTTACATTTATATTGAGATCACTGTCCTAAAAATGAAAGAAAGTATTGGATCTCAGTATCCCGTAATTAACACCTGAACTGTTTAATTAGTTTAATTAATGGAGCCCTATTTAACAGGAGGCTGAAAAGAAAGTGAGTCTCAGAAAGTCAATAATTACAGATGTTATGTACAGTTGAGCCCCACACACAGCTGACCCTGCACTGGTGAAACATCACTTCTGTGGACAGAAATGAGCTCCTTTCTTCTGTTTTACAGACTCAAATATGACCAGAGATTCACCTGGAGCAGGTAAAGAGAGTTGAAGACTGTCTTAATCACATCAGTGCTGTTTTAATTCTAGTTTCATTTCTGGTGCTAAACTGCACCTCTCACACATGGTTCACAGTCTGTTTTCTCTCTCTCTGTTTGTTTCACAGATTTCCCCTTTTCAGCTGTTCCCTTTTCCAAAACACCAGGTATGAATTAGCCCCTGTTCTGTATCTCCAGGGCTCTCAGTGTGTGTTGATGTCTCTGTTGCTCAGTGGAATCCCAGATCAGTCAGTGAGGCAACAGCTGTGTGTGTGCAGTTTTTTCTGTGTGTCACAAACACACTAGGGTCTTTGGGATCTACAGCAAACGCATCTATCTGAATACTGCAATTTGTCACCGGTGGAGCTATTGTCTCTGTGCCCAGCAGTGGGTCAGAAAAGTAACTTATCTGGTATACTGCTTATGAACAATCTGTTACAATAAGTATATATTAAATTAATCAAAAGTCAAGAAACATTGTACTTGAACTGTATCTGCTGTGCCTAGTGGGCCGAGATAATCTTCAACTTGTAACAGCAGGTCATGGTGATCTCTTAGTACTGCACTGACCTCTGGACCCCTAACCTCTAATTCTCTGCTCCTAGATCAGCTGTCCCTCAGGCTGGTTGGTGCAGGAGGTGACTGTGCTGGGAGGCTGGAGGTATATCACAATGGTTCCTGGGGGACAGTCTGCGATGACTCCTGGGACCTGGCAGACTCTCAGGTGGTATGCAGACAGCTCCAGTGTGGGATGGCCCTCAGTGCCCCAGTGCCGGCCTCCTTCAGCCAGGGAACTGGACCCATCTGGCTGGACGAGGTGGGCTGTCTGGGGAACGAGTCGTCTCTGTGGGAGTGTCCCTCAGCAGGGTGGGGACGGCATGACTGTGGACACAAGGAGATTGTGAGAATCCTGTGTTCAGGTAGGGGAGATAATTAAAATTACAATGATTCAGATTCTTTAATCCCACATTGTGGATATGGCTTGCATCTAGAGTGCCTAAATATGATTGACTTGTGAGAATGTGAGAATCTTGTGTTCAGTAAGTCAACTAAATAAAATAATCCACATACTGGAATTCCACATTGTGGATATGGTTTGCATCTGGAGTGCTTAAATGCATCTTGTTGAGGAAAAGACTGAGCTGGATGCAGAATTAATTTTAAAATAAATATTTATATTTATGATACAGTTGTGAATGCACATATTCACATCCCAGCAAAAATAAATAAAGAGAGAAAGAAACTCAAGAGAAATTCCCCTCCACTAGTGAATGGGGATATATTCATCTCAGTCCTCCAGTAAAATCTAGGGTCCAAACTTTAAACTTCTCACATCAATAAGACCTGTTGTCTGTTTGGGTGTATTTGTCTTGGCCATTATCTTTCATGATTTTCTACCTCAAATGTTTCATTTTGATTTGTTCCAAGAATGGCTTCTGGTCAGATCCTGATGACCCACACAGTGTTAAATGTCACCCTGAGCCACGTTTTCTCCATTCATAACGCTGCACCGCTCATCCTGAGCCAAGAGTTCTACTTTCATGCCTCAGTCTCTTAGTTGTGCTGCTGCTGAATAGCCAAGCTGATCAGAATGATGTTTTGGGTCAGAACCTGATCATGTAATGGGATTTTAAAGTTCTGTGTGATGCACTGTCCAGGTTCTGAATGAACAGAACCACACAGTCCTGCCTGTCACCTTCATGTCAACTGTGTTATTGTACAGCTGTCATTGTTTCATTACATGTTCATTTCATTTCATTGCTAGTTGTTTCTTACCAGTTCAGAATGAAACGTTGGGCTGTCTTGTCAGGGTTTGTTTCCTTTAACTTTCCCTGCTGTCTTGACAGATCACACTCTGCTGAGACTGTCTGCAGGCTGTTCAGGACAGGCAGAGGTTTACTACAATGGCACCTGGGGCAGTGTGTGTCAGAACGGCATGACTGACTCCACAGCCGCAGTGATCTGTAAACAGCTGGGCTGTGGAGACAAGGGCACCATCAGTGAGATAAACTCCAGGCTGAGCCCTGATCCCAGATGGCTGGACTTTGTCTCCTGTCGCAAACACGACTCCACCCTGTGGCAGTGTCCCTCCTCTCCCTGGGGTCAGAATGACTGCACAGACCGAGAAGTGGCTAACATCACCTGCTCAGGTACAGAGGGAAGAGTAATGCTCTGTAAATTAGTGTTTTGCCATATTTAGAACAGACAAAAGCTTTAAACTGAATTCTTAGTAATTTATATCCAAACATGTATAAAATTAAATAATTATTATTAATCTTTGAAGGTCCTAGAAAAGAAGCTGACAGAAGCACTCCAACCCCTCAGGAAGAGCAGCCTCAGCTGTACTGCCCAGGTGAGTTCAGTGTGTAAAACAGTCAGAGACACTGCAGCCCTGAGCTGAGGAACAGTAACCATACAGCTCTCTTCTAGAGCCACTCAATACCTCACTAACCTCCACTACAGTCACTGAGCTGAAGACACTCAGTAACCTCTCTGCTCTCATCTACAGTCACAGATCTAATGACACTCAGTAACCTCACTGTTGTCTTTCAGTCCCATTGGCTCTGCGCCTGGTTGGAGGCACTAACTGCTCTGGCCGGGTGGAGCTGCGGTACGAGGGCTCCTGGGGTACAGTCTGTGACGACTCCTGGGACCTGCAGGATGCCCAGGTGGTCTGCAGACAGCTGGGCTGTGGGGATGCAGTGAGTGCAGCGATAGAGGCCTCATTCGGACCAGGAAACGGCGCAATCTGGCTGGACGAGGTGAACTGCACAGGCAGTGAGCTTCACCTGTGGGACTGCTGTCACTCTGGACTGAATCAGAGCGACTGTCGACACAAGGAGGATGCAGGGGTTACCTGTACAGGTGAGGAGAGTCTTAGAACTGTAGATGAACAAGGTAGCAGATCAATGGAGAAGTTAGACTGATGTTACCCATACTCTATCACTGCTTAATATCTAACTGAACCAACTAAGATCATCAGTCACAAGATTGGGATGTTTTGTAGCCCTGTGTATGTGAACAACACTAGGCTTTAATTCCGAACAAGACACCATTCATCCAGCAATCCTAGATTTGACCTCAAGGAACAAATATAAAGATTTTCTTTTTAAGACCACTGTGGATTCAACCTGCTGTAAAACCAAAGGCAAAATAATGACAGTTCTCCTATCTCTTTTACAGGTTTTTCAGAGACAACAGCCAGTCCAGCAACAGCTACAGGTGAACAGAAATCTTCCTTGTCATTGATAACTCCTGTCTTTCTGTCTCTTCAGATTCCCAGTGTAGCTGTAGTGTCTCCTCTCCTCCTTAAGTGTGAAGATCAGTGTCTCTTCAGATTCCCAGTGTTGTTGTAGTGTCTCCTCTCCTCTCTCAGAGTGAAGATCAGTGTTTTCAGATTTCCAGTGTAGATCTTGTGCTAGTGTCCTCTCTTTCCTCACTGATTTAGTGACAGTCCTGATGGGTTAGATTGGGAATCCTTAACTATTCTTCATTGATCTTGGGTTCACCCTGAAGCCATGATAGCCACATATCGGAACAGGAGGAGAACAGGACATGTGTCGAAGTGTATACAGTATGAGCCCAAGAGCACCTCTCCTGATCCCTGTTCATCCATTGTCTCCCCCTCTCTCAGCCAGAACCAGGACAACACCCCAGACACAGCCACTGGGAGGCCTGTCTGCCTCGCCCTTGGTCCTCCTGCTGCTGGGGGCTCTGCTCTTCGTGGTGCTGGCCCTGTTAGTGGGGCAGCTGATCCAGAACAGGAATCTGAGGAAAGGTAGGGAGGGAACTCTCCATCCACATAGTGACCTCTAGTGGTCAGTTCTGTCACTCACATGGAACTTATATTTACATAATTACCTTGAGGAATAAACCTGGTAGAGAAAACCATTTAAAGTTTAAAAAAGATTATCAACAATTACAGATGGAGATATCAGGAAATTTGCAAATCCAGAAGCATAACATTTATGTGCTGTAATGTCCAAAGAAGGTTTAGTAGTCAATGTTTGATCTTGTACTCCTCTCCCTGCATGTTAACCCTGAGTGTCTATTTTCTCACACAGCCCTATCTAAGGGAGCACTCGCACCCTATCATGATGCCGTTTACGAGGAAATAGAGTACAAACTGGCCAGAGAGGGAACCTACAGCGCCCCCAGGAGAAGTGAGTGGAGAGAGTCTTCAGGAGTGATTAGTCTCCATCTTCTGAGGAAGATCTGAGGACTTAACACTTGTAGAAAATCTCACCATACTGGTTTTAAATCTGTAGAGTTTTCTTTCTCAACTGCTGTCAAAGTAAGTGAAGAAAAGCATCATAAACTCTGTGTTTCTGTTGACAACCTGGCTTCTCTCCCAGTAAGAGACAGTGCTGACTGACTGTAGGATTTTTTTTTCTCAACTGGTGTCAAAGTAACTGACACCACAGTTCACAGTTCCTGATCTGCCTTATACACACAAACTCTGAGATACTGTTCACACCCTGGCTTCTTCCACAGCCAGTGGAAGACAATGAGTCTGCTGTCTGACTGCAGGTAATACTGATCTGTCCTCCTGTTCACAGGGAGATTCCTCTCTGACGAGCTGCCCTCTGGATACGATGATGTGGAGGACAGTGAGGGAGACCCAGTACCAGGTGAGGGGAGGTGGAGTCAGGGGGCTCAGTGTGGGAGTGAGGAGGTCTTCAGTCCAGTACTCACTCTCACCTCAAACCAGGCTGACGTTTAGAGAACTTATGTAGAAAATCCTGAATTATATAAATATAACCACACGTGTTTCTTCAGTGTTGCCTCACACTAGCCTTATCTCAGTGTAGTGGTTTGAAGGGTTTACTGAGACAATTATTAATTGTAGCAGTAATCACGAGGTTGTTCGTTGGGGCTTTTAGAAAATCAATCGTCAGAACAACTAACAACGCACACACACGGGTTTAATACACGGGATACATTTATTAATATAAACTGTGCACCAAACATATATGAGTCTGCCTGGATACGAGCGGCAGACCTTACTGTGAGGGTTATCAATATACAAGGTATATAATCTCGAAGAGATGCCAACACAAAGAGATACACAACAGAGAATATATGTCAATATATATCGTTCGGTTACCAAATCGCTAATCAGTGTTATTACCCACTGTTACTCTAAACTCGGAAGTAAATACATTACTCATGAATTAAATTGATAACATCTTGTGTTGAGGTACAATTGAATTCTCGAGATGCAATGTAGAACATGGGGTTTACTTATCCACTGTGTATGGATTTGGAATTCCCGGCACGAACACCAAACCAGCTGAGAGGCTCTGTTGCAGCCTCTGTTCCAGCGGTTGTCCAATGGGCGTTGTGTCGGCGTCCTCTGGCTACCGGCCAACCAGTTGAGGTACAGCTCGGAGTAGGACGGGCGGAGGAATCTGACTGCGGCGCGCAGGGCAGTCGTTGATCCGAGGAGATCTACCAGCAGTCCGGCTGGCTAGTAGAAAGTCTCTATGCACAGAGTGTGACTGCGAGTCCTCACAAGTCACTCTTTTGCCCGGGAAGAAGCTGGTTCGTTCCCGGTCCAGCGCTGCTTCTGAATAAGCTTTTCAGGTTGTCGACGAGGGTCCAACTGTAGGCTGCCGTTGATCAAGCGCAGCATTCACGTTGGTAGAATTCTGAGTACGTACGGGATCCTCGGCCTCGCGCTTAGAACAAAGTCCAAGTCCTTTTGCAGACAACAGCAGTTGTCACGTGATTGTCTCTGAGGATGCGCGAAAATGGCCAAGGAGAGCTCCGATCTGAGCTTGCGCTCCCTTTTTGATCAAGACCCAGATGTGTGCTGATTGGTTGAGAGTTTGGCGGGCATTGGAGACCCACGTGGTATTACCACGCCCTGCCAGTCCCTGATTGGTTGGTCAAGGTGAGATATAAGTCACTTACTCTTGACACTTAGGAATGCAGTCCAGATGTCCATTCGGCACTCCCTAGACTGATAGGCGCCAATGGTTGACCATTGATCATGATAGCCAGGCTTAGCTAATTGCATCCCCGTCTGGGAGCTTGTTTCTTATCAAAAGAAAACATCTTAAATCAGCCTGCATGAATTCTTTCTCTGTGGCTGCACCACAGAGATGGAGGGTGAGATGGGGCCTCTTTTAGGAGCATACCAACGCTTAATTCTGTCTTATTAACAAGCATTGCCGCTACATCAGCAAATCATAGATGCCGAGCAAAACTAGACCTGGTCAATACTGGGGTGCTCTCATTGGTTTTGATAGAAAAGGAGACTGCGGAACAGCATGCTGTAAAAACGGCCTTTCAGATCAGATTAATCAGCGACCCTAGAGTTTTGGCTTAACTATACACCACAAAACATTTAAAATCACACTTTCCAATTACTTTGCAGCTCTATGGTCAAAGTAAGTCTGAGTCCTGAAGTGTAAATTCTCTGTCTCTCTGTGTGGTTCAGGAGACTCGATAACCTCTCTGAAAGAAGAGATCCCAGAGTACTATGATGATGCTGTAACTGTACCTCAGAGTCCAGATGCCTTGTCAGGTGGGTTATTTCAGTCCAATCACATGGGGAAACTCTGCACCAATACACACAACATAAACATACAGCATGCAATTACAAATTTGCTAACAAGGTGTTTTAGACACCTACATCCTAAACACCCAGAAAATCCTCAAACTGCTACCAAGTATTCAGCTTTTACAGAACACCTACATAAAAGAAAGAGATAAACCAAACCTTCTAAACCAAAGACATTACAACCTACAGTTAAATCTCTTTCTTTGTGAACCCAATTGCTACAAAATAAATGGGAATAAATGGGAACCTATCTCCCTGTTCTAAAGATGCTCCCACTAGCCAGGAGAGGCACTTTTTAACTAAGGGATTATATAAAAAAGAAATAAAAGTTTCTAAAAACAACAGAAAGGCAAGCTCTCTTTATGAGGTTCAAAGACTAAACTCCAGTCTGGACTCCCACAGAGTCTGAATCTCTCTACTCTTTCTTGGATCTCAGCCTCTGAATACGGAGTCTGTACTATTCTGTACCAGTTACATGAATCTGACTCTCTCTCTGTGATCTCAGCCCTGCACACTCAATCTGGGTCACTGCTGACAGTGTCCGGCTCCTCTTCAATATCTCATAGGGTTCACATCACCACCCTCTCTGTCCAAATATAGCCCAACTTTCTCTGCCTTGTTTTCCTTCAACATCTTATTTGAAAATCTAGGAATTGTTTTACATTTGTTACAGTTGTGAATAGGACTGGAAATCAGGTTCCCCCTGATCTCCTGTACTTTGAGCCTGGAGTTTTAGATCCTGTGTGATGTTCAGTTAATCAGTGTGTTCTGATGAGCTCCAGCAGTCCTGTGCTCTAGATAACTCAGTGTGCTGATGTGTGACAGTGAAGCTGTGCTCTGTGTGCTTTAGGAAAGCTGATGTCCTCTGTGAAAGAAGAGGCCCCTGAGTATTATGATGATGCCATCACTGTGCCCCAGAGTCCAGACACTGTGTCAGGTGAGTTATTATAAATAAGACTAAGGAGTACCCCCTGTTCCAGCCCACAGTAACCTTTGTCATTAGAAATTAGTCTCAACCTAATTTCATATCTGCAAATAAACACTACCTGGAAGAGAAAAGGTCTCTTACAGGCCAGTCTGTGTCAGAATGACAGAGCCATTACTGACCTGCTCTTCTGTTCACAGGGAGACTCCTCTCTGATGAGACACCCTCTGGGTACAGTGATGTGGGGGACAGTGAGGGAGACCCCACTTCAGGTAAAAGGGGCTACAGCCAGGGGGCTCAGTGTGGGTTAGGTAGTTCAGGGATGGGAAAGATAACCTCCAGTAATCCATCTCTGTTGCACTGTCATCCAAGACAGGGGGAATCATGCATTTTGAAGTAGCGGTAGCTTCACTCTATCATGTCCTACAAGGATCAATAACAGCCAATAAAGACTGAGTGACCTGAATTGTACAAAGTTAGATCACAAAGATCACAGTGTCACTGAAACCCACCTACTGACACACCTAGCCAATCAGATTTAAATTTTAATTAAATTGATCAGCAGCTGATTAATGATGAGGGAATGAGGTCTGGGCAGAATAAAGCTTTAGATTCCTCAAGACCAGGAATTCTGTTCTCTGACTGCAGAGAGAATTACTAGGCTCAGAAATTACTAGGTCTTCCTCACTGTGGTTTTAGAGCATTGATATTTCATAAGTATAAGTGAATTCTACACTGAATCATCAATTCTTCCAAAAAGATACAATTTAATTAAAAAAACCTATTAAATGCTTTTGAGTACAATATTGTAACATCTATTCTGTATACTATAACTGTTAGCCCACTAATAGCCATTGATATCAAAGCAGAGTACTTCTCAGATACAGTATGTTTATTATGCTTATTGTTTGTTATGCAAATTATGATTATATCAATAAATTGTATATTGTCTGGTTAGAATACATGTGTGAGACTATAGATTATTATGTTTGATTAGTTCCTAAAAGTCTACAAGTACTCTCAAAATATACTGCTATAATTTCTGATTGTTACAGAAAATTAAAATCCCCATTCACTACACTATTGTGACTATGTAAGTGTTTTAAAAAATCTAGGTACACCTGGGTAATGTCATCAATTCCAATTCCAATTACAGTACATGGCTAGTGGCTGCAAAGCAAGGAGATGTTTGCTGAGATGCTGAGGTGTGAGATTCAGAGATCAAAGCAACCATAAAGTTCTGGGTAAATGATTGTCAATCAACTTGTCCAGGAATGATAGAAGGCGAGAGCTACTTCTTGCTTCTACTACTTGTCCAGATCAACTGGAAAGACCATACTGGAGTTTAGTCTTTGAACCTCATAAAGAGAGCTTGCCTTTCTGTTGTTTTTAGAAACTTTTATTTCTTTTTTAGAGAATCCCTTAGTTAAAGAGTGCCTCTCCTGGCTAGTGGGAGCATCTTTAGAACAGGGAGATAGGTTCCCATTCATTTTGTAGCAATTGGGTTCACAAAGAAAGAGATTTAACTGTAGGTTGTAATGTCTTTGGTTTAGAAGGTTTGGTTTATCTCTTTCTTTTATGTAGGTGTTCTGTAAAAGCTGAATACTTGGTAGCAGTTTGAGGATTTTCTAGGTGTTTAGGATGTAGGTGTCTAAAACACCTTGTTAGCAAATTTGTAATTGCGTGTTGTATGTTTATGTTGTGTGTAGTGTTGTTAACAAATATTTAACTAATTGTCTCAACTATTACTTTTTTTCAATAAAGCTGTTCCAAAGAACAAATCTCTTATGTGCCTTTAACTATACCAAATGCTTAGGTATATTCTTGGCAAAATCTTTAAAAGTTGGGGGTTATGATTAATTTATTTTTTAATTTATCTACTCAGTCATTTTTGATATTCACAATTTCCATAATCCTAATATGTAACAATATTATTTCAATAACTGGCTCATTTGACAAATCATGAGTCTGTCTCTCTGTCAGGTGTCCTCCAGCCTGGCCCAGGAGTGGACAGGGTCCTGCACACACTGCCCTCTGAAGAAGGAGCCCCTGCCCCTGACAGGACTGACTACGATGATGTTGGGGATGACTCTCAGGGAGAGGATGGGCGCTGTGAGACTGACAGAGCTGTCTGGGAGAACCTCCTCCAGCAGGTCTAGACACAGAAGAGCTTCACCAACAGAGTCACACAGTCTTACAACAGTTCTGAGCACTGAGACTGTCTGTGACCTGAGTCCACTTCACTCCACTGCTTCCACACTGACACTGTCTGTCACCTGAGAGCTCTGACCAGTGAGTCACTGTCCTCTTTGACTTTGTCTACAGGACCTGCAGTTTGTGTTTTAAAACAGGGAGACCTTAAAGTTCCCTATTCCATTCAGTCTTTTTTCTTGTACAATATGATATGTTTCTGAAATAAAACTATTAATTGATATAGAATTCTGAATGTAAGATTTCTGATGTGCAGAAATGTATAGACATTTTCTTAACGTTTCCTTTTTAAAAATAAACTTTTTAAAACCATTTTGTCATTCATTTGTAATTTCTTAATTTTGTACAATTAAAGACTTTTAATTAAATATATAAGGAACCTTTGGCCACTCACAATGATAAAATCAACCCCAGAAGGAGAGAATGCCTAAATGTTTGTGATCAATTCATAAGTATGATTTAATCCACACAAGGAACAAAAGGCACTGTCGACAGAACCAGATACAACACAACCAAAGAGACAACCTGGCTGTTATTTACATTCCCTTCAAATCAAAAGGTTAAGATAGATAGATACTTTATTGATCCCATGAGAAGAAATTGCATCTATCTATCTAAGACTCCTTGTCCTGCCTTCAGGAGCTGCTCAATTTAAAACGCAGCATCCCACAGCACTAGAGACACCCCAATATTCACTTTATACTGCACCTCAAACCATAGGTATTTTATAGCACCCAGATTGACCAGTACAGAGCACTAGATACAGTAAAACATCTTCATATTTGAAAGAAATGTGAGTGTTTTGCACATTTAAAGCTACAACAAGTAAACATTTGAGTACCTAAGTCAATATACCTGGAATGATCAATAATGACCAACATCGGCAACTTCCAAGAAAATCATTTTCACTCATTGAATTTGATCTTCATACTCACCTTGCATTCTCAGCTATAATACTTCAAAATTACACTGCAGATTTGGTGGAAAACTTCAAACAAATCTGTACAATTGTATTTTAATATCTTGGTATATGTACCTTCATTTTAATATACATGTAAGCATAAATGCTGTTCAGTATATTGTACTTTTGTTGTACTTTTTAAAACATTTTACCTGAAGATGCAAGGACTGTTATATCTTGTGATACATGCAAGACATCTGTAAAAGAAGGTGACATTTTAATAAAATTGGTGATTAAAAGAAAACCACAACTTGTATGATATTATCCCTCGATATGGAAGATCAATTGAAGGATTTGAAGAAACTATCAAAGAAACAACAGCGATACCAGATGATTTGGGTTTTGAACCAATGATTACACCTCAATAATCAATTCATCCTCAAAAAAAGAAGAGACAGGCATGTTTTGAGCCTCATAATTATCCTCTTCTGGATCCACAAGAAACGTGTTTTGGATGTACTTATAACTTCCATCGAAAAGAGATCTCATCAGTTGCATGCAATTGAAACTTTTGACTTTTTGGATGGTATTGAAAATATTTGTTTTAAATAAAATAAACAATTTTCCAACGAAGATCTCACGAAGGATTGCCAGGATCTATTCTTAGCGTTTGGTAGTGATAACACTGCTGATATTGATGGAGTAGAAACGTACGATGCGTTGACAGGATTTCTGAAGCGAGAAGTCCTAGAATGCCGCCTATAAATGAGCTAGGATTCATACCAAGAAATACTTTTTGTTTTCCACCCAGAAGGCCGCTATTGCATTACACATCTTGTGAACATTACCAGTTTTGGTAGTTCTAGGCGCGATTTTCCAAAACCGAAACTAATAACAAAATTATTTAAGATGCACAATGTCCAAAAATTGTAAATCGAGACTAGTATTACTACAGAAGAAAATATTTAACTGAAATATTAATAAGACTATGTAAGTATAAAAAGTAGAACAATTCAATTTATATAACTTATTTTTTATTCTTATTAGAAATGGGCTCACACACCGGAAGACACTAATGTTTATCTTCGTTAGAGTGTGTGAATAACAGTTTAATTTTGTTAAAATGCAATAAATCATCTATCAGCAGTAAGAAATTATTAAGAAAGTAAGAAATTGTTTTATTTCACAAACTGTAAGAGATTTTACAGTTCATATCCTTCGCTTTGTCTTAACTTAAGCGTTCAGGATCCAAGCCCGTGTGCGGACGGTTGTGTTTCTTGAATCTCTTGTAATCATCAAAGGTCGTTGTTTAGTCCTTCAGTACTTTCTCGAGTTGTACCATGGATATTTTAAACGATTAATACTAGTCATGCTCTTTTGCCTTTTCCTTCACATACGGAAAAAGTTCAAAGTGTCCTTATGGCTGTGCTCCACATCTACACGAGAGCACCTGTAACAGTACAGGACACGCAGTGAGGAATTCGCACAGCTTTCAGCTCAGTGCGGGGTCCAGAGGGAGGACTCGCTCGCTGAACGATCTCTCAAGAAATCCCGGGTGAGATTTAACAGGTGATTTCTTCAACAGCCACGACAAGTGTGGAGACGTATTCTGGATTTCCTGAATATGACGTCAAATTAGTTCAAATCATTTGTTGTAGTTAACAGAACTAAATGCTTTGAAGGTACATTTAAAACAGCAGAGCAACACTGTAGCACTTCGTGTGTGACTGAACTTAATTGTGTAAACCTGGCTCTCTATGAACACCAACAAAGAGTTCTCACTCAACAGAAGATTGCAATGTGAGCACAATAATATAAAGCACTTGGAGATGCCAGGGATTGAACCCGGGACCTCATACATGCGAAGCATGCACTCTACCACTGAGCTACATCCCCAGTAGTGTGTACTAATGGAGAATGCCTGCAATTTCCCACTTTCGTGTTTCCTCTACTACAGAGTAAATTCATGGGAATGAAGAAATAAGGAAGGAAAAATAATCGCATTGAAGCTTCCAGAGACTGGGCAAAAACGAATCAGTTATTTTTATATCCAGTCACACGGGCGACGGTGGTTAATTCCTCGACGGGGGAGTGCTTTTTTACCTCCTTACTCTACTGTCTTTTAATTCTGTTTTCTTTGAAAGCTTTTTGCATCTTTTAAGTGCTCTCGGTTAAACTACGCATAGAACAACAGCAGTACTGATGATTTTCATGGACCGATGCACACTTCTTCTGTACAACTCCAGTGATAAAGCCCTGTCTGTAAATATTGTAGAAGAACGAAAAAGGGCGAAACAACGCTCCAACCACAGGAATGGTAACCGGAAGGATCGTGTTCTTATTTAATATGTCATTTTGAGATGCCTTGTCAACGCAGACAGGCGTTAGAGATGAACAAATAATTTATAGTGGTGGTTGTAAACACGGAACATGTTATTTCTATACCAGGAAGAAAGGAGCAGACTCTTAAACTCTTTAACTCTTAAGTTAAAAGAGACAAAAACGACACCTAATCACAGATAACATTAATTAAAATGACATCACAACAAAAGAGCGGAGCCTTGAGTGAATCAAATTCGTTTTCATTGAATGTCTGTGTCTTCATCACTTTGACCGGGGTAAAGTAAGCTTGAAGTTCAAAAGCGATTTTGGCACGCCTGTAGCGTTTTTATGAAACAATTGCTTTGTATATACAATTGCTCTGTGTATAAAGTACATTGTGAATGTTCTCACAGCCTTCAGTTTGTCTTTTTATTCCACGCACGAATATTCTTGTGTCCATATCACATATCATATAACACAGAACGCCTTCAAACCAAATGCATTTTAAAGACCACGACATTGAAAATTTTCACAACCCCTCCATAAACATATCAGTGAGCTAATTATCCTTTTCTGACAGTCGGGGTTTTGACTGATGCGCAATTACGCACCATCTGGAACACTGGGGGACCGCTGTATACATACATACGTTCACAACGCAGAAATACTGCTCAATAGAGTTTCATGCGAAAAACTCATATATGACCATAGGAAGCAGAACAGCAGTTTCCAATTACCCAGACTGTCAGCACGGGAATAAAGCTTTGTTTTATTTCTGAAACCCTTTCTTTATTTCCTGTTTTCATTCTGCGGGAAAATTCCTATTCTTTACTCAACAGCTTTTTAAAAACAGCACCCATGATGTTCAAATCATGATGTCCATGATTGTTTACACAGAAGACTGGCAGAGCTTTGGGTTGTGAATCTCTTTTTCTCATGGTTTTATTGAATGTGGCACTGTGCACTAGGATAGGGGGATGCTGTTCACAAGCCAATAGCATTTAAACCACAGCACCCACAATGCTGCAAGTAAGTGTTTTACACACTAAGCAGGTCCTCTGACCTTTCCCAGCCTTGCTTTGGGTTGTGAAACCTCTTTCAGTTTTTGTTATGATTTTTTCAATACGGCACCTATTAGACACGCAATACACTGGGATAGGGAGGTCCTCTTCATGACTCAATAGCATTTGAAGCACAACATTCACAATGCTACAACCAAGTGTTTTACACACCATACAGCTCCCCTCACCTTATACAACCTTGCTTTGGGTTGTGAAAGTGTTCTTTCTTTTTTTATGATTTTTTTTAATATAACACTACAGGTAATATACTGGAATAGGGGGGTCTTCTTAATACATGGGGTACATGGGGATAGCGCCTTAAAAGGTGGCTTCTCAAAGCTCTTTACAGAATGACAACAACAATAAATAAAAATACACAAGATAAAACACAATTACAATATATAGAGGAGACCGTGGATGGTGGTACTAAGAAAAGCAGAGGGGTGAAGAATGGAACCAGTTCAGTAAAGGCTTTTCTAAAGAAGAGGGTTTTGAGTCTCGATTTGAAGTAGTTTAGAGAAGGTGACTCTGTGATATCCTTGGGGAGAGAGTTCCAGGGCTTGGGGCATAACAGGAGAAGGCCCTGTCACCCACAGAATGTAGATGGGCTTGGGGAACAGTTAGGAGAGCAGAATTAGAAGAGAGAAGGTTGCGAGGTGGGGAGTAGGGCGATAATAGTTCAGACAGGTAATGAGGTGCCAAGCCATGCAGAGCCTTATAGGTGAGCATGAGAAATTTCATGTGCATTTTTTCCCCTCTGTAACAAGAAACATGTGCACTCTGAATTGAGTAGGTGTCAAATTTGTAAACCTGAAATTATTTTTTGGTCATATAGTCATTAAGATCCAAAAGACTTGGACAGAGATTCAACGAGCCCAGGCATAGAGACTGAGTGTCAAGCGAGCAGGAGCGGTGAGGAAGGAGACTGCGAGAGCATAGATATAGATATATCTAGATATAGATACTTTACACAAAGTACAGACAGTGCATCAAGACAATATACTGTACAAACAGTAGACAACGTACAAGTAAACAATGCAGACATGTAAACAGTGACTGCAGACGTGCGGAATAAATAAGAAATTGAGGTAGATGTTTCTATGAAATTAACGGTATTCGAAATGTTGCAAAAAGAAAAGCGATTTGTTTTGTAAAAAAATGAGAGATGATTTTTACTTTATACAGGAAAGGCATGTGCGTCAAGTTGATCTTTTTGGATTGCACCATTTGAAAATATAAATTGGAAGTTAGTTTGGACAACTCCTGTTGGATATTGTATTACAAATAAAGTTAAAAAGATATCATTTAAAATTGTTCATAAGTTTTATCCAGTTAAATAAGTACTCTCTAAAGTACTTATTTAAGCATGAGCAGGATGATTTGTGCATTTTTTGTCGGGCTGAAAGGGAACCTTTGGTAGGTGTGTGTTTGTGAAGTTGTTTTGGACAGACTTGCACAATTTTGTTTGTAGGCATTTAAAGGTGTTTTTTTTAGGTTTAATGACTTTTATATTGTACTGTGTAAGATAACTTTTTTTAAAAAGCATTTATTTATAGCAAATTTATTAGTCATTCTTAGTAAATTTCACATTCATAAAATCAAAACGGTCCAATAATACTCCCCTTTTTAGTACTTTTCAGATGGAGTTGAAATATTATTTAAATTCTATAACAATGAAAAAAAATGCTAAAGCAAGGAAAACATTTGATATATGTAAAAAATATAATTTACATCGTTACCTCTGGCAGTTAATTTTTTTTCTGTCCGTGTTTTTTTTTCTTGTATCGATTTTTGCTCCTGTAGTTGTATTTGTAAATTATTTACACATTTAATAAAAATAATAAAAAAATGTCGGCCGTATACGTTACACTATAATATAACGCAAATATCTATTCTGGACTATTTTTTTCAGATTATTTTTATTCGACTAATATATTTGTAGTTCATAGCAACGGTCACTAAGGAAAGTTCATCTGATAACCCGGAAGTCCTCTGTTTGAGCACGTTTCGCTTTCTGTGTTCAAACCCACGTGTTTACAGCGACTGCAGCTGCAGGAATTGTTTGTGTTTTTCAGATCGACTCTGAAAAACATGGAGAATCTGTTGCTTAATCTGGAAACTGAGGTGCACTCTTTCATGGAGACTGTGCTTAGCTCGATCGTGCACGAAGTTTCAGAAGTTTTCCGAAACCGGACAGATGATTCCGAGAAGTCGATTGAAGAAAAACTCCGCCGGATCTCCCAGGTTCTGGCGAGACGGGTTTTGATTAAAATCATGTCTGTCGACAATGTTTTCGGGGCCGAAATCGCGCAAATGAAGCAGGAAAACGAGCTTCACTGTTTCATGGGGGTTTTGCTCAAATCGTTTGTGTATGAAGTTTCAGAAGTTTTTTGAAACACGATGTCTGACTCCCAGGTCTCGTTTCAAGACAAACTCCACAGCGTCTCCCAGATCCTGGTGAGTCGGGCCGTGATTAATATCACACAGTGTGTCAAGGACAGTTTCGGGACAGAAATAACGCGAATGAAGGAAAACGAGACCTTTAAAGTGCGATTGCAGTTATGGGAGAAGGAGTCGGGAGCAGGAGGATATCAGGGACAGACGGATCATGTTGGACTCATGCCTCCCTGTGAAATCACTGCAGAAACAAATGAAGAAACGGAGCCGTCGGGTAAGTGCAGTGACTTTCAATTAGTAACGTTTGTGTTTAAAAACGGTGTTTTTAACTTCCTCACTGTTGAATCTGTAGTGGAGAGATGCAGAGCGAAGTAGGAGAGGTTTGTGATGTTGCCGAGGGATTATTTTCTGCGAACTAAACTAGTTGTGGTCTGGTTATATTCTCATTAATGTTATTGCTGTTCTTTAAATTTGGACAGAAATATGTCGTCAATTGACACACTTTCTCCATGTGAAAGCCAATTTAGGAGACTTTGGAGTCTTGGAAATGTTTGTGGGCAGATTATTTATCGACGTGGCGGTAACTATCTCTTCTGTGCAGTGTAAATGTACTGCATTGTTCAGCAGTGTCCAGTCAGCCAGTGTGTCTGTATTAACCCCTCTCTCTCAGTGCAGTGTTAATGTACTGGAGTGTCCAGTCAGTGTGTCTGTATGAACCCCTCTCTCTCTCAGTGCAGTGTTCATGTACTGGAGTGTCCAGTCAGTGTGTGTGTATGAACCCCTCTCTCTCTCAGTGCAGTGTTCATGTACTGGAGTGTCCAGTCAGTGTGTCTGTATGAACCCCTCTCTCTCTCAGTGCAGTGTTCATGTACTGGAGTGTCCAGTCAGTGTGTCTGTATTAACCCCCCCAGTGCGGTGTTAAATACTGGCAATTTAGACAAAACAAAAGTTTTCGCGAAATTACATGCCCGACTGTCCTCCGCTGCCCTTTTCAATCTTCTGGAGAGCACAAAAGAGTCTTACGGAAATTATTTTCGGTAACTTTGTTCGGTCAGCTTCTCCTCCTAGACCCTGTTAATTGCTACGATGAGTTGCTTTGTGCTCTGTTTTGCCATCTTCTGAATATACAGATGCAGCCATTCAAAGTGCGCGGTACAGACACCGCAGTACAGATACCGCAGGTAAGATGACACGCGATACCGCGGTGCGTGATTGGTTGACCGACAGGGGCACTCGTGGTCCGTTGGTCTGTCGTAGAAAGACTTATTGTAAACGTCTTTACTGTGCCCGTTGTAGATATTGAATTTTACCACTGAAGGGAAATCTTAGTAGCTGAGCATAAAAAGAATAGGAGCATACTGTAACGCGTGTGAAGGCCATAAACGATATTAATTTTGGAACGTAAACATACAGTATATGGCTGGTCTTGGTACTTTAAAGAAAAAAATACACACCAGTATTCCATTTCTCCCTAAACATTGTAAGCTTCGAAGTCTTTAACTAATGTGATACCGGAGTCAACAAGCATACTTTTAGAATTTGATTAAAAGGGAATATAATATGGAATCGCGTATCTAAAGAATTTAATAACGGTATGATTATATCCGTGTACTGCGGCAGGACTGTGTAAGGCTGTTTCGCCTACCTGGTCATGCGAGCTGTCTTGTAGCCTACTGGTCTAGGTGCGTGACTACCAACTGGCTGGTTGTGTGTTCGAATCCAGCTGGACTTTTCATTTTTATTTATTTATTTTTTAATCGCGTAACATAAACATATTACCGTATGCAAACTGTACTGTATACAGTATGTATATGTATATTTGATGTCTTAACTGTGCCCGTTTAATTGAATTAAAAAAAATTATTTAACACGAACATTAAGCTGTTTACATCTTCCGCCTGAGAACAGTCACCCGTTGCTACCCAACGCAGAATGGTGATTGGCTGACACTATCTGACACCCCTCTGATTGGAGAAAAAAGACGTGCTGGCGTGCTATACACACTACCAGGAAGAGGATTTCTTTCTATTCAAAACGTGTATTTTAAAAGTTTAAGAAGTAAAAACCTTACAGCGTACACAGATTTCTAAACTGATCAGGATCGTTATCTTTGTCTTATGCATAATAATGTTCACCGCTCTGTCCAGCAAATTAATAATAAACTTTATTTTATATAGCGTTTTAAACGAATAAGTAATTAGATTGCTCATAAACCTAATCACTTGCTTTTTCTTTTTATTTAGGCTCAGATTTCAACTATAAATCGTATTATTAATAACCATAATAACAACCAACCAACAAAAACAACCATATAAACATAATGGTGGTGCTGGACCTTCCAGTTTTATTTATTTATTTTTTAATCGCGTAACATAAACATATTACCGTATGCAAACTGTACTGTATACAATATGTATATGTATATTTAATGTCTTAACTGTGCCCGTTTAAGTATTGAATATTCATATCTAATTTTACCACTGAAGGGAAATCTTAACATAAACATACAGTATATGGCTGGTCTCGGTACTTTAAAGAAAAAAATACACACCGGTATTCCATTTCTCCCTAAACATTGTAAGCTTCGAAGTCTTTAACTAACGTGATACCGGAGTCAACAAGCATACTTTTAGAATTTGATTAAAAGGGAATATAATATGGAATAGCGTATCTCAAGAAATTAATAACGATATAATTATATTCATGTTGCAAAAGAACTGCAACGGACATAAAAACTCCCTTGCATGGTTTCATTACGACCAGAATCGGTCTTGAGATATTTTTAACTTGATTTACAGTATTTGAGAGGTATGTCTTAACACCGATACTACAGTGCTTAAGTACTGCTCACGTATATGTTTCTAGGTTTATATTATGCATTTCATACGGTCAAATTACTTTTGAGCAACTAATAAGAAGCGCGAAACGGTATGCGTTTTAGTTTCATTTTGTGCTGGGACCCGTGGATTGATTAGAGATATCAAGTACATACAAGTCATTTTTTAAATGTTGTAGTTCATCTTGAAAAAATGTTACGAGTACATCATCTATCAACAATTACACAGGTTCTGTTTCCATATTGCGGATTTTGGTTACGTAATATTATTTTCTAGATTTCACGTTGTGAATATGATGGGATGTCTGATGGGATGTTTCTAAAAATCCATCCTCTGTAAAACGTCTTCTCTAGTTGTCCTGCATATGTATTCGCTAATGAAGCTGTGTGTTCCAAGCCTGGATCTCTACATTTCTGTATGAACCAGCTTAGAGGGCTAAAGACAGCTTGTGTTTAAATTGAGTGTAAGGCAATTTATGCTTCTAAAGTCATGGTCAGCATTTATCTTTGTACTGTGTTGTAAACTTGTTCTGTGCCAAGTCACATTATTTTATAGCGTTTTTAAAGCGTTATCAAATACGGTGTTACTGTAGTTTACTGAGTCCCATGTCACATGGTCTGTGATTGAAACCTGTAAAACCGGTTTAATTCATCACAGCCAGCACTCTTCAGGTGTGAGGGTCTTCTGCTCAGAATGAAACGCTAAAATGTTTGTGTATATTCTAATGGTAGTGGGGGCGGGGTGTGTGGGAACAGGTTTGGTTGAAACATTTTCTCTGAAAGCATTTTCTTCTTGTAACCGATCTTGTTACAGCATGTTACAGTTTACTATTATTAACCATATTAATTTTAAGTGCTTAATGTAAAATCTTCTAAAAATATATTTTCATTGTTCAAATATACATTAAGTCTGACTATCATATAATAAGTTAAATACAAAACTAAAGAAAAAATAGGGTTAAATATAATTCAAAATATTTTGCTAACAATAACAAATATTTACTGTTGCACACACACACACAATAGAAGCAGGAACCGCTGTCAGAAGGGAAGATATGTTCAAAATATCGCAAATATCGATCATGTTGAGATATTTTGAAATATAAAAGTCAATTGATTGTCCATAATATCGCTTACCTATTTTTTCGAAGAAATGTTTGTTAAAATAAAAGTCCAGCACCAGCTGGATTCGAACACACAACCTGCCAGTTGGTAGTCACTCACCTAGACCAGTAGGCTACAAGACAGCACGCAATGTCTGTAAACACAATGATCAGGCAGGCGAAACAGCCCTACACAGCCCTGTTGCAGTACACGGATATAATCATACCATTATTAAATTCTTTAGATACGCAATTCCATATTATATTCCCTTTTAATCAAATTCTTAAAGTATGCTTGTTGACTCCGGTATCACGTTAGTTAAAGACTTCGAAGCTTACAATGTTTAGGGAGAAATGGAATACCGGAGTGTATTTTTCCTTGTGATATTTTAAGCTCTAGTTCAATGATAGGTGTCGCATTTTAAATCATTTTCGTAGCTAGAAATTATGAAACGCCCTGTTAAAAGCAAGGAAGTTTTTATGCCTGTTGAAGTAAAACAAAATGCCTGACAAAGTATGGCTTGGACAGATTCCAAGTGCTTGTACAAACGTGCTAAAGAAATTATACTTTGAGTATACAGCTTGTCCAAAGTCATCCATTATTAATACTATTAGTAATATCTTCAGTAAAGGCTTTGATGCATAAATATTTCTGATAAAGGTAGGTTGTGTACTTCTGTCCAACTGAGCAATCTTGCTTTCATAATATATACCAACATTTTAATGACTGATGATTAACATGCTGTAATACACAGTTCAAAATTAAAGGCTCAAATGCTGTACATGAGAGGTTAAGCTCCCCCTGGCGGTTTTACAAGGCGACGCCGGATAGTAAGTCACGTGACACACGTGAACTGCGTGATACCGCGTGATACCGCGACACGCCCACCGGGGTATGCCGCGAAATACCTCACCCATTTTGAATGGCTGCATCTGTACATTTAGGACTCAGTACCGATAACACTGCTGCTATTGATGGAGTAGAAATAAGTGTATTGGTAGTTTTATCTGAGGCAAGAAGTACTAGAACACCTCCTATACAAATGTTAGGATTCAGAGCAAGAAATATTTTTCCACCTCACCCAATGGTATTGCATTAACGAAGCTGAATCTGGCTTCTTATTCGCCAGCTTCTTCTGCCTTAAATGCTGCTGCTGTGATGTTATGCCGCCTTTCACCTGTAGATGGCTCTTTACAGTAATTTTTAAAAGTACTAATCGGGATGGATTACTGTATTTATCCTCAGCAAAGGGGAATATGTAAGTAGTGAATATCCAAATAGAATTTTTGTGTGAAACACATTTCAGAAAATTGTAAACCAATTTTCAAAACTCACAATAACACAAACACAATAAGTAAATAAGACAAAGGCAAAACATAAGTTCACAGGCACTTTCTGCATATTTACCACGACCTTACCTGCTGATCATAAAAAGTCTTAAAATCTTGCATTTTAGAAGAAATTTTAATATAAATGGGACATTTAGAACATGGCATATGAGAATATATGGTTAACCGAGGATGAGCAACGGGTGATGGCACTTTCTGCTTCTTGCTATAAACCTACCCCCTGGTTATAAAAATATCTAAAAAGTCTGACATTGAGGTGTGAGAGACAATTGAACAGACTATCAAAATCCTGAACTTTAGGAAATTTTACTGTGCCATTTTTTTTAAATATGACCCTGTGAATATGGCATGTCCCTCCTTCCTCATTACCAAAACATCTCAATGTTCCGACACTATGTACATTACAACACTTCACTGTTGCATTTCAGTTGTGACATTGTGAACATGGCATGTTAAAGTATATAGAAAATCTAGATCAGTACAGGCTAAATGCAATTCATAGTGATTTATCATTTTCTTACTTTCTAAATAAAAAAAAAATTTCAGTGATTATGACACTTCGGTATGACATAAAATATGCTTCAATGACAGAATAAATAACCATGGAAAAAATACCCACAGTGGACATTCATATTTGTGATTATAGGAATGTTAAATATCAGGTGAGTAGCTGCGTCAGCATGCGTAGGCTGCAAAGGAACAAGTAAAAGGTTATTCCATGCTGAAAAGAGAAGAAAGGAAACAACGTGTTGGCCGTGGAGCCTTCTTCAGGTGTTAGAAAGACAGGGCAGTATGCAAAGATACATTTCTTTTTAGCTTTGCTGACTGCAGTTTATCTTTGATGACAACATCAAAGACATTAAGGAATTCTTACAGCTAACAGCTCCACATCAACTTCCTTTTATAACTAACCTCATCAGATCTCTCAACTCCCAACTCTTCCAGTTTCTCACTTCAGAGAAGGATAAAAAACTCAATCATCCTCTACAGAGAAAAACCATCAACACCTCCACCAATCCTAACCTTGTTGTTACTGTACCCTCTGGCCTTTCCCTTTCACCCCTTTGCATCCTCAGCTAACATTTTAATATTACAACACAATTACAATAGATTGTACAGTATTTACAGTTTAAAAAAAAGGTAAATATCAAAATATTAAAATCCAACTGCACAGTGCTAACAAAACAATGCTTGTCAAGTTCTCAAACAAATCTGCATTGTATTTTTAAAATATTTCAGCAGAGGATGTGACGGGAGTATAAATGACGATTCAACGATAATTTTTCTTGGGTGAATATGGTTTTCTGGGGAGTTGCGATGTTGGGCATTATTGGACATTTTTGACACTTGTTGAACAGTCGCATTTCCTACAAATATTAAAATAGCTATGGTTTAGCTCAAAAATCCAATCGACCTATGCGAAAACAATGTTTACATCACAAAAGAAACCCATCCCTGGTTGGACTTGAACCACCAACCTTTTGGATAACAACCAAATGCACTAACCGATCGGGCCACAGACACTGACTGGCGGAGAATTTTCTTGAATCCCCCAAAAAAATCTCTTACCGTTCTTTTTGCCAGCCGGTAATATTTCTTCTGCACTGATAACCAAGAACTGAATTTCATGTTTCGCAAGCTGTGTGAATTTAATCAAAAACAAGTTTTCCAGAAAGGAAATGAACACATGCATTTAACGAAATCAAGCCCTTTGTGAGTGCCCAAAATGGTACGTTCTGTACTACAAGATAGGAAGAAATACACAGCTGGGATTCAAACCGCAGTTCTTTTGTTTAATAAAGAGGGACTTTAACCAACTTGTTAGGAATCCCTGGTGAGAAGATACACGGATCCTGTGCAGACGCAGGCACGGGTGATAGATGAGGCAGGCGAACAAACCAGAACGAGAGGCAAGGTCGTAGTCAAAAGGCGAAAGGCAAGTCGTAATCCAGGAAGTTCACCGGTAGCAGACAGTCCGAGTCGAGAGGCGAGGTGCAAAGTCGAAAAGGCAGAAGGGGAATCCAAAATCCAGAATAAACGAGGTACGGGGAAAAACGCCAGGTAGAGCTTTCAAGGAGTAGACTCAATACCGAGCAGTGGGAAGCAGGTGAAGATGGTTTAAATAGCAGTGCGCACCGCAATGAGTGTGCGCAGGTGGTTTAACTCGTGCGGCGGCGTTTGTTAATAATCACCCGCTGCTGGGTCTGATTAGCTCGCTTACGCTTTGGTCTTGACTGCCTGGTGGTCGTGACACAACTAAGCTACGGTGACATGACATCCAACCCCTTTTACAGCCACTTGGACACATCGCTCTGAACCGGGGTAAAGTTAGCTTGAAGTTCGAAAACGATTTCGGCACGCCTGTAGCGCTTTCACGAAATCTCTTAGAGTTACAAAAACACTTGCTTTGTGTATAAAATACATTGTGGATGCTTTCTCAGCCTTTACTTTTTCGTTTTTATGACATTTTTTTGACCAAGCACGAATATGCTTTTGTCCATATCTCCGCAATGGAAGCACAGAACGCCTTCAAACCAAAAGCATTTTAAAGACCACGACTTGTGGATATTTCCACAGCCTTTACATCAATCTATCGGTGAGCTAATTATCTTTTTTTAAACCTCCGGTTTTTCATCGATGCGTAATTACGCACGAACTGGAACCCGGGGGACCGCTGTGTGCACACGTTCACAACGCGAGAAATACTGTTCAATACGGCTTCATGCGAAAAACCCGTATATGACCATAGGAAGCAGAACAGCGCAGTCTCCCATTACCCAGACTGTAAGCACGGGAATAAAGCTTTGTTTGATTTCTGAAACCCTTCCTTTACGCCCTGTTTTCATTCAGGTAAGGGTCAACTATATTCACAATACTACTGACAGCAGGAAGATTAAAATATTCTTTTCTCAGCAGCTTATTAAAAATAGCTCCCATGATGTTCATACCGACTTTTTACACAGAACACTGACACAGCTTTGTGTTCTGAATCTCTTTTTCTCTTGCTTTTATTTAATGTGGCACAATGCACTGGGATAGGGGTATTCTGTTCACAAACCAATAGCATTTAAACCACAGCACCCACAATGCTGCAGGTAAGTGTTTTGCACACTAAGCAGGTCATCTGACTATTCCCAGCTTTGTTTTGGGTTATGGAACCTTTATTTTTTTATGATTTTCTGAAGATAACACTACAGGTGGGATGGGTGGGTTGTCTTCATGGCTCAATAGCATTTCAAATACAGCACCCACACTGCTGAAACCAAGTGTTTTACACACCAGACAGGCCCCCGAACCTCATACAACCTTACAGTGGCTGTGGCCCCTTTCTTTATTTTGTAATGAGTTTCTGAAGATAACACTACAGGTAATACACTGGGACGGGTGGGTCGTCTTCATGGCTCAATAGCATTTCAAATACAGCACCCACTCTGCTGAAACCAAGTGTTTTACACACCAGACAGGCCCCCTAACTTTATATAACCTTGCTGTGGCTGTGGCCCCTTTCTTTAATTTTTTATGATTTTCTGAAGATAACACTACAGGTAATACACTGGGACGGGTGGGTCGTCTTCATGGCTCAATAGCATTTCAAATACAGCACCAACTCTGCTGAAACCAAGTGTTTTACACACCAGACAGGCCCCCGGACCTCGTACAACCTTGCTGTGGCTGTGGCCCCTTTCTTTAATTTTTTATGATTTTCTGAAGATTACACTACAGGTAATACACTGGGACAGGTGGGTCGTCTTCATGGCTCAATAGCATTTCAAATAGAGCACCCACTCTGCTGAAACCAAGTGTTTTACACACCAGACAGGCCCCCGGACCTCGTACAACCTTGCTGTGGCTGTGGCCCCTTTCTTTAATTTTTTATGATTTTCTGAAGATTACACTACAGGTAATACACTGGGACAGGTGGGTCGTCTTCATGGCTCAATAGCATTTCAAATACAGCACCCACTCTGCTGAAACCAAGTGTTTTACACACCAGACAGGCCCCCGGACCTCGTACAACCTTGCTGTGGCTGTGGCCCCTTTCTTTAATTTTTTATGATTTTCTGAAGATTACACTACAGGTAATACACTGGGACAGGTGGGTCGTCTTCATGGCTCAATAGCATTTCAAATACAGCACCCACTCTGCTGAAACCAAGTGTTTTACACACCAGACAGGCCCCCGGACCTCGTACAACCTTGCTGTGGCTGTGGCCCCTTTCTTTAATTTTTTATGATTTTCTGAAGATTACACTACAGGTAATACACTGGGACAGGTGGGTCGTCTTCATGGCTCAATAGCATTTCAAATACAGCACCCACTCTGCTGAAACCAAGTGTTTTACACACCAGACAGGCCCCCGGACCTCGTACAACCTTACTGTGGCTGTGGCCCCTTTCTTTATTTTGTAATGAGTTTCTGAAGATAACACTACAGGTAATACACTGGGACGGGTGGGTCGTCTTCATGGCTCAATAGCATTTCAAATACAGCACCCACTCTGCTGAAACCAGTTGTTTTACACACCAGACAGGCCCCCAAACCTCATACAACCTTACTGTGGCTGTGGCCCCTTTCTTTATTTTGTAATGAGTTTCTGAAGATAACACTACAGGTAATACACTGGGACTGGTGGGTCGTCTTCATGGCTCAATAGCATTTCAAATACAACAGCCACACTGCTGAAACCAGGTGTTTTACACACCAGACAGCCCCCAGAACCTTATACAACCTTGCTGTGGTTGTGGCCCCTTTCTTTATTTTTTTATGAGTTTTTCAATATGGCACCATTAGACAGGCGGTACATGGGGATAGTACATTGTGCTCTTCACGAGTCAATAGCTCTTCAAGCACAACAGCCACAGTGCTGCAACCAGGTGTTTTACACACCAGACAGCTCCCCTAACCTTATACAACCTCGCTTTGAGTTGTTTAACATTTCTTTCAAATCACTTGGGTTCATCAATCATTTGATCATTTTTCAGCGTGGAATAAACCTATTACTTGTTCTTTGGAGATTACCATCTGCTGATAAGATATGATCGCTATATTGACCATATACAATTTCTTGCATAAGGAATTCATATTTTGCATACACCGATCCCCCCGGAGTCCCAAGTGATTCTGGTTTTGGAAAGCTAAAGGACAATGAGCTTCACGATACCAGGGGGACAGTGGGTGGTCAAGTCTCCCCTAAACAATGGATCTTGTCAGATTATGATGTCAGTGCATTTAATAAATGTTGTTGAACTCTCTTTAGCCCAAATACAGAGGAGCCCAGACCCAGAATGTTACACATACTGACAGAGAGTGATCTCATTATGTGTGTTTGGATTTTAACAACTATTTTTATTGTTTGCTAGAACCAAAACAATCTATGTTAGACATTTTCATCTTCAGCCAAAAATACAAACCTGTGTACGTAGTGTGGTGCAGGTTCTTGTCCCATCCTGCTCTTGGTCCAGGTTGGAGGGTTGCACCGATTCTGAATCTTGTTAGCTGGTATGGATGGGTTTGGGGTTGTTGATACCAGAGTGGTCCAGGAGGGGGATTCAGGTGTCTCGGGGGCATTCTTGTTTTTCTATGAGTTCAGGTTGATTCTGTTGGTTCTGTCATGAATCTCCCTCACGCAGGCAAGTGCTCCCGCATTCCCTCGAGCTCTCCCCATACCAAACGTGCACATGTCAATCAGTCCTCTACTTAAACCCTCATCTGTCCCCCGGTCATTGCTCACGATTGAGATTCTCTCCCGGAGCTTACCTACTAACTACGCTTTTGCCTTACTATGACTTCTCCCCTGGACCTCGACCCCGCTTTTCCGACAACTGCTTTAGCCACTCGATTTTGTACCTTCGCCTGTTTTACACTTTCTCGGATCCTGACCCCAGCCTGTCTCTTCATTTACGCCTCTGCCTACCGACGCAACTTCTACGCCTTCCCGGACTCGGGCCCCTGCCTGTTTACTCCGACTACGCCTGCGTCTCGCGCCAACCCTACCAAGGGCACCGCATTGGATCCCTATCCTCAGCAGTCAGCCCCTGCGTGACAGGTTCTGAGTGTCTTGGTTACATCCGTTTGTGTGTATAGATGAAAAAGCTATTGAAGAGCACCCCCACACCCCCCACCCGTCTCGGTGGAAGTTGCCATGTTCAAAAAATCCTAAAAAGATAATTAAAGTTGCACACAACAAAGCATGACTGTGAAAGGTCAGGAGGCCTGCCTAGTGAGCACAACACTTGATTACAGTCAAAAAAACAATTAAAAAATAAATAAATGTTCCACAACTCAAAGCGAGGTTGTATAAGGTTAGGGGAAATGTCTGGTGTAAAACACCTGGTTGCAGCACTGTGGCTGTTGTGCTTGAAGAGCTATTGACTCATGAATAGCACCCCCCAATCCCCATGTACCGCCTGTCTAATGGTGCCATATTGAAAAACTAAAATTCTTATTAAAAAATTAAAGAAAGGGGCCACAGCCACAGCAAGGTTGTACGAGGTCCGGGGGCCTGTCTGGTGTGTAAAACACTTGGTTTCAGCAGAGTGGGTGCTGTATTTGAAATGCTATTGAGCCATGAAGACGACCCACCTGTCCCAGTGTATTACCTGTAGTGTTATCTTCAGAAAATCATAAAAAATTAAAGAAAGGGGCCACAGCCACAGCAAGGTTATATAAAGTTAGGGGGCCTGTCTGGTGTGTAAAACACTTGGTTTCAGCAGAGTGGGTGCTGTATTTGAAATGCTATTGAGCCATGAAGACGACCCACCTGTCCCAGTGTATTACCTGTAGTGTAATCTTCAGAAAATCATAAAAAATTAAAGAAAGGGGCCACAGCCACAGTAAGGTTGTATGAGGTTCGGGGGCCTGTCTGGTGTGTAAAACACTTGGTTTCAGCAGAGTGGGTGCTGTATTTGAAATGCTATTGAGCCATGAAGACGACCCACCCGTCCCAGTGTATTACCTGTAGTGTTATCTTCAGAAACTCATTACAAAATAAAGAAAGGAGCCACAGCCACAGGAAGGTTGTACGAGGTCCGGGGGCCTGTCTGGTGTGTAAAACACTTGGTTTCAGCAGAGTGGGTGCTGTATTTGAAATGCTATTGAGCCATGAAGATGACCCACCTGTCCCAGTGTATTACCTGTAGTGTAATCTTCAGAAAATCATAAAAAATTAAAGAAAGGGGCCACAGCCACAGCAAGGTTGTACGAGGTCCGGGGGCCTGTCTGGTGTGTAAAACACTTGGTTTCAGCAGAGTGGGTGCTCTATTTGAAATGCTATTGAGCCATGAAGACGACCCACCTGTCCCAGTGTATTACCTGTAGTGTAATCTTCAGAAAATCATAAAAAAGTAAAGAAAGGGGCCACAGCCACAGCAAGGTTGTACGAGGTCCGGGGGCCTGTCTGGTGTGTAAAACACTTGGTTTCAGCAGAGTGGGTGCTGTATTTGAAATGCTATTGAGCCATGAAGACGACCCACCCGTCCCAGTGTATTACCTGTAGTGTTATCTTCAGAAAATCATAAAAAATTAAAGAAAGGGGCCACAGCCACAGCAAGGTTATATAAAGTTAGGGGGCCTGTCTGGTGTGTAAAACACTTGGTTTCAGCAGAGTGGGTGCTGTATTTGAAATGCTATTGAGCCATGAAGACGACCCACCCGTCCCAGTGTATTACCTGTAGTGTTATCTTCAGAAACTCATTACAAAATAAAGAAAGGGGCCACAGCCACAGTAAGGTTGTATGAGGTTCGGGGGCCTGTCTGGTGTGTAAAACACTTGGTTTCAGCAGTGTGGGTGCTGTATTTGAAATGCTATTGAGCCATGAAGACAACCCACCCATCCCACCTGTAGTGTTATCTTCAGAAAATCATAAAAAAATAAAGGTTCCATAACCCAAAACAAAGCTGGGAATAGTCAGATGACCTGCTTAGTGTGCAAAACACTTACCTGCAGCATTGTGGGTGCTGTGGTTTAAATGCTATTGGTTTGTGAACCAGTGCATTGTGCCACATTAAATAAAAGCAAGAGAAAAAGAGATTCAGAACACAAAGCTGTCAGTGTTCTGTGTAAAAAATCGGTTTGAACATCATGGGAGCTGTTTTTAATAAGCTGCTGAGAAAAGAATATTTTAATCTTCCTGCTGTCAGTAGTATTGTGAATATAGTTGACCCTTACCTGAATGAAAACAGGGCGTAAAGGAAGGGTTTCAGAAATCAAACAAAGCTTTATTCCCGTGCTTACAGTCTGGGTAATGGGAGACTGCGCTGTTCTGCTTCCTATGTTCATATACGGGTTTTTCGCATGAAGCCGTATTGAACAGTATTTCTCGCGTTGTGAACGTGTGCACACAGCGGTCCCCCGGGTTCCAGTTCGTGCGTAATTACGCATCGATGAAAAACCGGAGGTTTAAAAAAAGATAATTAGCTCACCGATAGATTGATGTAAAGGCTGTGGAAATATCCACAAGTCGTGGTCTTTAAAATGCTTTTGGTTTGAAGGCGTTCTGTGCTTCCATTGCGGAGATATGGACAAAAGCATATTCGTGCTTGGTCAAAAAAATGTCATAAAAACGAAAAAGTAAAGGCTGAGAAAGCATCCACAATGTATTTTATACACAAAGCAAGTGTTTTTGTAACTCTAAGAGATTTCGTGAAAGCGCTACAGGCGTGCCAAAATCGTTTTCGAACTTCAAGCTAACTTTACCCCGGTTCGCTCTGAGACATCTGCATTCAGAAAGCGCTGAACCTGCTCTCAGAGCAAATGGCCTCTTTTACATACAGTAGCAGCCCCGACAACGAGAAACTAAGAGAATTGGCTTTTATCTGGCATTTTTCATGTCCAATGCGTTTGACATCTCCCAAGGGCAACAGAGTTCTTTTGCAACACTATTTCTTCTTCTTTTTTATTTCTGTCCGCTTTGATAAAAAATGAGAAATCGTGCAAGGGAAAAATGTCTTTTTTTCATAGAGAAAACGTGGACCGGGAAATGTTGTGTTGAGAAGAAGTGATTTAACATGATACGTGACCTGATTTATAGGAGCAAATGCTCACCCAGCAAGGTCTGGAGAAGTTGAAGAGTCTGGTGGATGTGATAAATATACGGTGTTGTGGAAGAAAACAGTCTTTCTTTGAATTCTCAATCAATTGGAATTTCAGTGCGAAACATAAACCCTTTGTCTGATTTAAAGAGATTATATTTTAAAACTCATAAAAAATCAGAAAACACATGTTTCTCACTTTGAAATTTTAGACAGGGCGTTATATTACTAGTAGCGACGCTGAGCACACTATGGGGGAATTCAGGTTATGTGAAATACCAGCAGTTTAATAAATAACACATCTGATTTTAGATCATAAGATTGTAGGTTCGACTTCTACCTTGCTTGTGTAAATTTTATTCAAGCTCCTCAGTAATAGATGTCTATTATGTAATGAACCGCACCTGAAAGCAAACATTGGGTCTGTTTCCTCTGTTTTCCAGCATGAAATAGCAAAGCGTTACAAAAAGTACCTGCTAATGTCCAATAGCGTTTTTTTTTCAAATTACATTTTCAGGCTTCAGACACTTTTTAATAAAACAAAAGTGTCCAGAAACTCCCTAACTTTCAGGTTTGCTTGAACCTGTATTAAAAGAAGTTATTTGAAACTTCCGGGATTCCATTCTCTGATGTAGCTGTCTCTAAAGACGGATGTGATGTTTCGCAGATGTGAACTGTGCCTTCTCTCTTGTGTTCAAGGGTATTCGCTGAGTGAGATCCTAACTGTATGTCCAGTAGGGCTCTATTTTGTTTAGATTATCTATGTGGTGTATAGATAGAACTCAACTACATGGTGTGAATTCCGTGTTCAGGACGAGCAGAACCTGAAAAACTAAAAGCAGACCTCGACATAATTTGAACACACAGCCTTCTGATGTGGAGTCAGGCATGCTACATTTGCGCCACAAGGTCACAGCTATAACCACAGAAACCAAAATAGTTAGAAATATGGAACACAACTGTTGTTCCCCAAGAAGGAAAGCTGTTTTGTACTGACGTCACCTGTTTATGTAACCCAGATTGTGAAGACGACTCTGCCCTATCAAAGACAAATGTTAAACAAAAGTTGGAAAGCACACTCTGAACCCATCTGTATATTTGATTCCCGCGATCCTTTCAAAGCTGCTCAGTACTTTGCAAGCAAATCAAATCATTTCAGGGAAGAAACTCAGTTTAATGAACTACTTTCGTATTTTCACTCGTTGATTTTGATCTTTGTATTCTCTTTCCATTCTCAGCAATAATATTTCAAAATTACAGTTCAGATTTATTGGAAAACTTCACAAGCATTATGAGATTAGGACTGTACAATTGTTTTTTAATATCTTGGTATATTTACCTTCATTTTAATATAGATATAACCATAAATGTTGTTAAGCATATTGTACTTTTGTTGTACTTTTTAAAACATTTTAGCTGAGGACACACAGCGACTATTATACCTTGTGATACATGCAAGACATCTGTAAACGAAGATGTAATTACAATAAAATTGGCAATTAACAGAAAACCACAATTTGTATAATATTATTCCTCAATATCAATGATCAAAATGTATAAATTGATTGCTTCCTTAGTATTGCCAGGATCTATATTTAGCGTTCGGTAGCGATAACACTGCTGATATTGATTGAGTAAAAATCTATGATGTAGTGACAGCTTTATCTGAAGCGAGAAATCCTCGAACACCGCTTATGAAGTGTTAGGATTAATACCAAGAAATACCTTTTGTTTTCCCACCCAAAATGCTAATATTGCATTACACATTATGCAAACATTACCAGTTTTAGTAGCTTCTGGGCACGATTTTCCAAAACTGAAACTAAATACAAATGATTTAAGATGAACCATGTCCAAAAATTGTAAATCAGGACTAATACAATATCAAATGAAATTACTACAGAAGAAAAGGTTTAACTGAAATATGAATAAGACTATGCAAGCCTACAAAATAGAATAATTCAATTTATATAACTTATTTTTTTCTTATTTGAGAAATGGGCTCACACACCGGAAGACACTAACGTTTCTCTTCGTTAGAATATGTGAATAACAGTTTAACCCCAAATTTCTGTAATTGTGATTCTGTTAAAATTAAAAAAAGCATCTATCAATAGTAAGAAATTATCAAGAAAGTAAGAAATTGTGTTATTTCATAAACTGTAAGACATGAAGACATTTACAGGTTATATCCTTTGCTTTGTCTTTTAACACAAGCGTTCAGGATCCAAGCCCATATTCGGACGGTTGTGTTTCTCTTGTAATCATCAAATGGCATTGTTTTGTCCGTCAGTTCTTTCTCGAGTTGTACCATGGATATTTTATTCCATCAATACTTTTCATGCTCTTTTGCATTTTCCTTCACATACGGAAAAGAACTCAAGGCATTCTTGTCACTGTGCTACACAGTACAGGACACGCAGTGAGGAATTCGCACATCTTTCAGCTCAGTGCAGAACCCAGAGGGAGGACTCGCTCGGTGAATGATCTCTCAGGAAATCCCGGGTGAGGTTTTTCTGCAACAGCCACGACAAGTGTGAAGACGTTCTCTGGATTTCCTGAATGTGACTTTAAATTAGTTCACATTCTTTGGTAGTTAACAGAACTAAATGCTTTGGAGGTACATCTAAAACTGCAGAGAACACTGTAGCACTTCAAGTTTAATTGTGTAAACCTGGCTCTCTATGAACACGAGCAAAGAGTTCTCACTTGACAGAAGACTGCGATGTGAGCACAGTAACATAAAGCACTTGAAGATGCTAGGGATTGAACCTGGGACCTCATACATGTAAGACAAGCACTCTACCACTAAGCTACACCCCCGACATAGAGAACTTCCGAAGATGTGCAGGTGCTCACAGACCACAATCCATCTTTTGCATCTTTTAAGTGCTCTTGATTAAACTATGCATAGAAAAACAGCAGTACTGATGATTTTCATGGACTGATGCACACTTGTTCTGTACAACTCCAGTGATAAAACCTTGTCTGTAAATATTGCAGAACGTAAAAGGGTGAAACAACGCTCCAACCACAGGAATGGTAACAGAAAGGATCATTTTCTTATTTAATACCTCCTTTTGAGATGCCTTGTCAACGCACACAGACGTTAGAGCTGAACAAATATTTTGTACACAAGACGGCAGTGCGATATTAAAATTCCTGTCTTCTTGATGGATTCAGACTGGTAGCCAGAGGACGCCGGGACAACGCCCATTGGACAACTGCTGGAACAGAGGCTGCAACAGAGCTTGTCAGCTGGTTTGGTGTTCGTGCCGGGAGATTCCAAATCCATACACAGTGGATAAGTAAACTCCATGTTCTACATTCTGTCTCGAGAATTCAGTTGTACCTCAAAAAAAGTTGTTATCAATTTAATTCATGAGTAATGTATTTACTTCCGAGTTTAGAGTAACAGTGGGTAATAACACTGATTAGCGATTTGGTAACCGAATGATATATATTGACATATATTCTCTGCTGTGTATCTTTGTGTTTGCATCTCTTCGAGATTATATACCTTGTATATTGATAACCCTCACAGTAAGGTCTGCCGCTCGTATCCAGGCAGACTAGTATATGTTTGGTGCACAATTTATGTTAATAAATGTATCTCGTGTATTGAACCCGTGTGTGTGCGTTGTTAGTTGTTCTGACGATTGATTTTCTAAAAGCCACAACGAACAACCTCGTGATTACTGCTACAAGTAATAATTGTCTCAGTAAACCCATCAAACCTCTACAACCACGATACACCACCATAAACTATATTAATTTAGGAACATAAACATATAGTGTAAACTGTATATGGCTGGTATTGGTAGTTTAAAGAAAAACTACACACCAGTATTCCACTTTCTTCCTAAACATTTTAAGCATCAAAGTCTTACATGTAGTAAGATTTTACCACGTTTCGGAAACGTTTTTACATGCTCCTTCTGACCATCTTAACTTTATATACTTTGTGAAAAGTCATAAGATATTCACATTTTCTGTGAATGTGCTCGTTATCGGAGTAAACAAAAGCATACTTTTAGAATTTGATTAATAGGGAATATAATATGGAATCACGTACCTAAAGAAATTAATAACGATATAATTATTTTTATGTACTGTAGCTCAAATAGTAGTATAATACACTTTCTATGGATACATGTGCTTCTACGCAACGCAGAAGCACATCCACAAGTAACATTACCTAGCAAAGAGAGGACATTGGCTAGCCATTATGATAAATACAGTGGAAAAAAGCAATTGGGAAAATAAGACATGCTGATCTGTTATACATACCAGGAAGAGAACAGAATATGATTTTTTTCTGTTCGAAACGTGTGTTGTCTTTATGAAATTCATGTATTTTAAACGTTTAATTAAGAAGAAAAAAACTTACAGAAAGATACTAAGCTGATCACGAGATAGAAAGATCACCCGTTTTTCGCGCATAAAAAGTGGCTATTAACTGGGTGAACTGTTATTAACTGGAGTCAACTGGGTGAAAACACATAATATGAACATGAAACAAAACAAAAAATAAAAATAAGATACAATCTACAGACATTAAAACCGGTGTCATGGAAATATAACTATCAAGGAAGCCACAAGAGAGAGTTCTCACCTGAGTAAGGTCTTTATTTCAAGATTGGGAGCAACCAGAGACTCAATTTGTTACAAGCAGTACAGGGTTTTCATAAGACGTTGCGCTGTAAAAAAGCTCAGCGCTTTGTCCATTCTAAAACTTCCACTTTCCCTAAGAGAAAACAGATTACATCAAAAAGCGAAAGAAGAAGCACTAGATATGTTATTCAAAGCTTATCAGTTACTTTCAGCTAATTCTAACGACCCAGACAGCATATATTGTTTTGGTACATTGTCTTCTAAAGTAACCTAAACAGTGTACTTTGTTGACGCACTGTTTTCTAAAATTCTGCACGTACTGTAGCACAGCAATTACATCCTTAAAATATATTATCTAAAAGCCCCAATATATTTCTTTGCAAAGCTCTCTACATTTTAAGAATCAATTTACTTATTAGATTTCCACTTAAAGACTTGTTCGGCTGGCGTTCGGGGAGTCGCGCTTTTCAGAATTGTATTGAGATCGTTTTCCACAGAGCTCAGATGTCAAAGCACAGCAGCAGCTCTCCACAGCGATCCTCTATAGCGCCCTTTCTCCCGCAGCTCCGTACTCATTGGAAGGAAGCAAGAGTGAAAGGCTGAAGTGAAATAGAGCGGGGACGAAGGCAGTGAAGAGAGAGAACGTGGGAAGAAGAGAAAAACGCAAGGGAAAAAAAGCAGCGTCGTAAAAGAGGTGACGGAGCTGTCCTCTCAATAAGAAGGGTGCCAGCGAGCCTTGCTCTCGCTTACGGCCACACCCCCTTGAGCACGCCTGATCTCGTCTGATCTCGGAAGCTAAACAGGGATGGGCCTGGTTAGTACTTGGATGGGAGACCGCCTGGGAATACCAGGTGCTGTAAGCTTTTAAGCGCAGGAGGCGCCCTATCCCCGCTCGCTCGCTCATTCCCCTGTTCACACGTGCAGTGCGGCTTGTCCGTCTGTTTATTTGTCAGCTTTGGCGAGACACGGGTGCTTGTGTATTAGCGTGAGCGTTTTTTATTCTGATCATGAACAGTTTTACAAGTCCGCAAAGGATCGAGGAAAGGTTTATCGCCAGCTGAAAAGAGACACAGCGCTTCGGCTGTGGAGACTTGTTCGGCTGGCGTTCGGAGAGTCGCGTTTTTCAGAATTGTATTGAGATCGTTTTCCACAGAGCTCAGATGTCAAAGCACAGCAGCAGCTCTTCACAGCGATCCTCTATAGCACCCTTTCTCCCGCAGCTCCGTACTCATTGGAAGGAAGCAAGAGTGAAAGGCTGAAGTGAAATAGAGCTGGGACGAAGGCAGTGAAGAGAGAGAACGTGGGAAGAAGAGAAAAACGCAAGGGAAAAAAAGCAGCATCGTAAAAGAGGTGACGGAGCTGTCCTCTCAATAAGAAGGGTGCCAGCGAACCTTGCTCTCGCTTACGGCCACACCCCCTTGAGCACGCCTGATCTCGTCTGATCTCGGAAGCTAAACAGGGATGGGCCTGGTTAGTACTTGGATGGGAGACCGCCTGGGAATACCAGGTGCTGTAAGCTTTTAAGCGCAGGAGGCGCCCTATCCCCGCTCGCTCGCTCATTCCCCTGTTCACACGTGCAGTGCGGCTTGTCCGTCTGTTTATTGGTCAGCTTTGGCGAGACACGGGTGCTTGTGTATTAGCGTGAGCGTTTTTTATTCTGATCAGGAACAGTTTTACAAGTCCGCAAAGGATCGAGGAAAGGTTTATCGCCAGCTGAAAAGAGACACAGCGCTTCGGCTGTGGAGACTTGTTCGGCTGGCGTTCGGAGAGTCGCGTTTTTCAGAATTGTATTGAGATCGTTTTCCACAGAGCTCAGATGTCAAAGCACAGCAGCAGCTCTCCACAGCGATCCTCTATAGCGCCCTTTCTCCCGCAGCTCCGTCCTCATTGGAAGGAAGCAAGAGTGAAAGGCTGAAGTGAAATAGAGCGGGGACGAAGGCAGTGAAGAGAGAGAACGTGGGAAGAAGAGAAAAACGCAAGAGAAAAAAAGCAGCGTCGTAAAAGAGGTGACGGAGCTGTCCTCTCAATAAGAAGGGTGCCAGCGAGCCTTGCTCTTGCTTACGGCCACACCCCCTTGAGCACGCCTGATCTCGTCTGATCTCGGAAGCTAAACAGGGATGGGCCTGGTTAGTACTTGGATGGGAGACCGCCTGGGAATACCAGGTGCTGTAAGCTTTTAAGCGCAGGAGGCGCCCTATCCCCGCTCGCTCGCTCATTCCCCTGTTCACACGTGCAGTGCGGCTTGTCCGTCTGTTTATTTGTCAGCTTTGGCGAGACACGGGTGCTTGTGTATTAGCGTGAGCGTTTTTTATTCTGATCAGGAACAGTTTTACAAGTCCGCAAAGGATCGAGGAAAGGTTTATCGCCAGCTGAAAAGAGACACAGCGCTTCGGCTGTGGAGACTTGTTCGGCTGGCGTTCGGAGAGTCGCGTTTTTCAGAATTGTATTGAGATCGTTTTCCACAGAGCTCAGATGTCAAAGCACAGCAGCAGGTCTCCACAGCGATCCTCTATAGCGCCCTTTCTCCCGCAGCTCCGTCCTCATTGGAAGGAAGCAAAAGTGAAAGGCTGAAGTGAAATAGAGCGGGGACGAAGGCAGTGAAGAGAGAGAACGTGGGAAGAAGAGAAAAACGCAAGGGAAAAAAAGCAGCGTCGTAAAAGAGGTGACGGAGCTGTCCTCTCAATAAGAAGGGTGCCAGCGAGCCTTGCTCTCGCTTACGGCCACACCCCCTTGAGCACGCCTGATCTCATCTGATCTCGGAAGCTAAACAGGGATGGGCCTGGTTAGTACTTGGATGGGAGACCGCCTGGGAATACCAGGTGCTGTAAGCTTTTAAGCGCAGGAGGCGCCCTATCCCCGCTCGCTCGCTCATTCCCCTGTTCACACGTGCAGTGCGGCTTGTCCGTCTGTTTATTTGTCAGCTTTGGCGAGACACGGGTGCTTGTGTATTAGCGTGAGCGTTTTTTATTCTGATCATGAACAGTTTAACAAGTCCGCAAAGGATCGAGGAAAGGTTTATCGCCAGCTGAAAAGAGACACATCGCTTCGGCTGTGGAGACTTGTTCGGCTGGCGTTCGGAGAGTCGCGTTTTTCAGAATTGTATTGAGATCGTTTTCCACAGAGCTCAGATGTCAAAGCACAGCAGCAGGTCTCCACAGCGATCCTCTATAGCGCCCTTTCTCCCGCAGCTCCGTCCTCATTGGAAGGAAACAAGAGTGAAAGGCTGAAGTGAAATAGAGCGGGGACGAAGGCAGTGAAGAGAGAGAACGTGGGAAGAAGAGAAAAACGCAAGGGAAAAAAAGCAGCGTCGTAAAAGAGGTGACGGAGCTGTCCTCTCAATAAGAAGGGTGCCAGCGAGCCTTGCTCTCGCTTATGGCCACACCCCATTGAGCACGCCTGATCTCGTCTGATCTCAGAAGCTAAACAGGGATGGGCCTGGTTAGTACTTGGATGGGAGACCGCCTGGGAATACCAGGTGCTGTAAGCTTTTAAGCGCAGGAGGCGCCCTATCCCCGCTCGCTCGCTCATTCCCCTGTTCACACGTGCAGTGCGGCTTGTCCGTCTGTTTATTTGTCAGCTTTGGCGAGACACGGGTGCTTGTGTATTAGCGTGAGCGTTTTTTATTCTGATCAGGAACAGTTTTACAAGTCCGCAAAGGATCGAGGAAAGGTTTATCGCCAGCTGAAAAGAGACACAGCGCTTCGGCTGTGGAGACTTGTTCGGCTGGCGTTCGGAGAGTCGCGTTTTTCAGAATTGTATTGAGATCGTTTTCCACAGAGCTCAGATGTCAAAGCACAGCATCAGCTCTCCAGAGCGATCCTCTATAGCGCCCTTTCTCCCGCAGCTCCGTCCTCATTGGAAGGAAGCAAGAGTGAAAGGCTGAAGTGAAATAGAGCGGGGACGAAGGCAGTGAAGAGAGAGAACGTGGGAAGAAGAGAAAAACGCAAGGGAAAAAAAGCAGCGTCGTAAAAGAGGTGACGGAGCTGTCCTCTCAATAAGAAGGGTGCCAGCGAGCCTTGCTCTCGCTTACGGCCACACCCCCTTGAGCACGCCTGATCTCGTCTGATCTCGGAAGCTAAACAGGGATGGGCCTGGTTAGTACTTGGATGGGAGACCGCCTGGGAATACCAGGTGCTGTAAACTTTTAAGCGCAGGAGGCGCCCTATCCCCGCTCGCTCATTCCCCTGTTCACACGTGCAGTGCGGCTTGTCCGTCTGTTTATTTGTCAGCTTTGGCGAGACACGGGTGCTTGTGTATTAGCGTGAGCGTTTTTTATTCTGATCAGGAACAGTTTTACAAGTCCGCAAAGGATCGAGGAAAGGTTTATCGCCAGCTGAAAAGAGACACAGCGCTTCGGCTGTGGAGACTTGTTCGGCTGGCGTTCGGAGAGTCGCGTTTTTCAGAATTGTATTGAGATCGTTTTCCACAGAGCTCAGATGTCAAAGCACAGCATCAGCTCTCCACAGCGATCCTCTATAGCGCCCTTTCTCCCGCAGCTCCGTCCTCATTGGAAGGAAGCAAGAGTGAAAGGCTGAAGTGAAATAGAGCGGGGACGAAGGCAGTGAAGAGAGAGAACGTGGGAAGAAGAGAAAAACGCAAGGGAAAAAAAGCAGCGTCGTAAAAGAGGTGACGGAGCTGTCCTCTCAATAAGAAGGGTGCCAGCGAGCCTTGCTCTCGCTTACGGCCACACCCCCTTGAGCACGCCTGATCTCGTCTGATCTCGGAAGCTAAACAGGGATGGGCCTGGTTAGTACTTGGATGGGAGACCGCCTGGGAATACCAGGTGCTGTAAGCTTTTAAGCGCAGGAGGCGCCCTATCCCCGCTCGCTCATTCCCCTGTTCACACGTGCAGTGCGGCTTGTCCGTCTGTTTATTTGTCAGCTTTGGCGAGACACGGGTGCTTGTGTATTAGCGTGAGCGTTTTTTATTCTGATCAGGAACAGTTTTACAAGTCCGCAAAGGATCGAGGAAAGGTTTATCGCCAGCTGAAAAGAGACACAGCGCTTCGGCTGTGGAGACTTGTTCGGCTGGCGTTCGGAGAGTCGCGTTTTTCAGAATTGTATTGAGATCGTTTTCCACAGAGCTCAGATGTCAAAGCACAACAGCAGCTCTCCACAGCGATCCTCTATAGCGCCCTTTCTCCCGCAGCTCCGTCCTCATTGGAAGGAAGCAAGAGTGAAAGGCTGAAGTGAAATAGAGCGGGGACGAAGGCAGTGAAGAGAGAGAACGTGGGAAGAAGAGAAAAACGCAAGAGAAAAAAAGCAGCGTCGTAAAAGAGGTGACGGAGCTGTCCTCTCAATAAGAAGGGTGCCAGCGAGCCTTGCGCTCGCTTACGGCCACACCCCCTTGAGCACGCCTGATCTCGTCTGATCTCGGAAGCTAAACAGGGATGGGCCTGGTTAGTACTTGGATGGGAGACCGCCTGGGAATACCAGGTGCTGTAAGCTTTTAAGCGCAGGAGGCGCCCTATCCCCGCTCGCTGGCTCATTCCCCTGTTCACACGTGCAGTGCGGCTTGTCCGTCTGTTTATTTGTCAGCTTTGGCGAGACACGGGTGCTTGTGTATTAGCGTGAGCGTTTTTTATTCTGATCAGGAACAGTTTAACAAGTCCGCAAAGGATCGAGGAAAGGTTTATCGCCAGCTGAAAAGAGACACAGCGCTTCGGCTGTGGAGACTTGTTCGGCTGGCGTTCGGAGAGTCGCGTTTTTCAGAATTGTATTGAGATCGTTTTCCACAGAGCTCAGATGTCAAAGCACAGCAGCAGCTCTCCACAGCGATCCTCTATAGCGCCCTTTCTCCCGCAGCTCCGTCCTCATTGGAAGGAAGCAAGAGTGAAAGGCTGAAGTGAAATAGAGCGGGGACGAAGGCAGTGAAGAGAGAGAACGTGGGAAGAAGAGAAAAACGCAAGGGAAAAAAAGCAGCGTCGTAAAAGAGGTGACGGAGCTGTCCTCTCAATAAGAAGGGTGCCAGCGAGCCTTGCTCTCGCTTACGGCCACACCCCCTTGAGCACGCCTGATCTCGTCTGATCTCGGAAGCTAAACAGGGATGGGCCTGGTTAGTACTTGGATGGGAGACCGCCTGGGAATACCAGGTGCTGTAAGCTTTTAAGCGCAGGAGGCGCCCTATCCCCGCTCGCTCATTCCCCTGTTCACACGTGCAGTGCGGCTTGTCCGTCTGTTTATTTGTCAGCTTTGGCGAGACACGGGTGCTTGTGTATTAGCGTGAGCGTTTTTTATTCTGATCAGGAACAGTTTTACAACTCCGCAAAGGATCGAGGAAAGGTTTATCGCCAGCTGAAAAGAGACACAGCGCTTCGGCTGTGGAGACTTGTTCGGCTGGCGTTCGGAGAGTCGCGTTTTTCAGAATTGTATTGAGATCGTTTTCCACAGAGCTCAGATGTCAAAGCACAGCAGCAGGTCTCCACAGCGATCCTCTATAGCGCCCTTTCTCCCGCAGCTCCGTCCTCATTGGAAGGAGGCAAGAGTGAAAGGCTGAAGTGAAATAGAGCGGGGACGAAGGCAGTGAAGAGAGAGAACGTGGGAAGAAGAGAAAAACGCAAGGGAAAAAAAGCAGCGTCGTAAAAGAGGTGACGGAGCTGTCCTCTCAATAAGAAGGGTGCCAGCGAGCCTTGCGCTCACTTACGGCCACACCCCCTTGAGCACGCCTGATCTCGTCTGATCTCGGAAGCTAAACAGGGATGGGCCTGGTTAGTACTTGGATGGGAGACCGCCTGGGAATACCAGGTGCTGTAAGCTTTTAAGCGCAGGAGGCGCCCTATCCCCGCTCGCTCGCTCATTCCCCTGTTCACACGTGCAGTGCGGCTTGTCCGTCTGTTTATTTCTCAGCTTTGGCGAGACACGGGTGCTTGTGTATTAGCGTGAGCGTTTTTTATTCTGATCAGGAACAGTTTTACAAGTCCGCAAAGGATCGAGGAAAGGTTTATCGCCAGCTGAAAAGAGACACAGCGCTTCGGCTGTGGAGATTTGTTCGGCTGGCGTTCGGAGAGTCGCGTTTTTCAGAATTGTATTGAGATCGTTTTCCACAGAGCTCAGATGTCAAAGCACAGCAGCAGCTCTCCACAGCGATCCTCTATAGCGCCCTTTCTCCCGCAGCTCCGTCCTCATTGGAAGGAAGCAAGAGTGAAAGGCTGAAGTGAAATAGAGCGGGGACGAAGGCAGTGAAGAGAGAGAACGTGGGAAGAAGAGAAAAACGCAAGAGAAAAAAAGCAGCGTCGTAAAAGAGGTGACGGAGCTGTCCTCTCAATAAGAAGGGTGCCAGCGAGCCTTGCGCTCGCTTACGGCCACACCCCCTTGAGCACGCCTGATCTCGTCTGATCTCGGAAGCTAAACAGGGATGGGCCTGGTTAGTACTTGGATGGGAGACCGCCTGGGAATACCAGGTGCTGTAAGCTTTTAAGCGCAGGAGGCGCCCTATCCCCGCTCGCTCGCTCATTCCCCTGTTCACACGTGCAGTGCGGCTTGTCCGTCTGTTTATTTCTCAGCTTTGGCGAGACACGGGTGCTTGTGTATTAGCGTGAGCGTTTTTTATTCTGATCAGGAACAGTTTTACAAGTCCGCAAAGGATCGAGGAAAGGTTTATCGCCAGCTGAAAAGAGACACAGCGCTTCGGCTGTGGAGACTTGTTCGGCTGGCGTTCGGAGAGTCGCGTTTTTCAGAATTGTATTGAGATCGTTTTCCACAGAGCTCAGATGTCAAAGCACAGCAGCAGCTCTCCACAGCAATCCTCTATAGCGCCCTTTCTCCCGCAGCTCCGTCCTCATTGGAAGGAAGCAAGAGTGAAAGGCTGAAGTGAAATAGAGCGGGGACGAAGGCAGTGAAGAGAGAGAACGTGGGAAGAAGAGAAAAACGCAAGAGAAAAAAAGCAGCGATGTAAAAGAGGTGACGGAGCTGTTCTCTCAATAAGAAGGGTGCCAGCGAGCCTTGCTCTCGCTTACGGCCACACCCCCTTGAGCACGCCTGATCTCGTCTGATCTCGGAAGCTAAACAGGGATGGGCCTGGTTAGTACTTGGATGGGAGACCGCCTGGGAATACCAGGTGCAGTGAGCTTTTAAGCGCAGGAGGCGCCCTATCCCCGCTCGCTCATTCCCCTGTTCACACGTGCAGTGCGGCTTGTCCGTCTGTTTATTTGTCAGCTTTGGCGAGACACGGGTGCTTGTGTATTAGCGTGAGCGTTTTTTATTCTGATCAGGAACAGTTTTACAAGTCCGCAAAGGATCGAGGAAAGGTTTATCGCCAGCTGAAAAGAGACACAGCGCTTCGGCTGTGGAGACTTGTTCGGCTGGCGTTCGGAGAGTCGCGTTTTTCAGAATTGTATTGAGATCGTTTTCCACAGAGCTCAGATGTCAAAGCACAGCAGCAGCTCTCCACAGCGATCCTCTATAGCGCCCTTTCTCCCGCAGCTCCGTCCTCATTGGAAGGAAGCAAGAGTGAAAGGCTGAAGTGAAATAGAGCGGGGACGAAGGCAGTGAAGAGAGAGAACGTGGGAAGAAGAGAAAAACGCAAGAGAAAAAAAGCAGCGTCGTAAAAGAGGTGACGGAGCTGTCCTCTCAATAAGAAGGGTGCCAGCGAGCCTTGCGCTCGCTTACGGCCACACCCCCTTGAGCACGTCTGATCTCGTCTGATCTCGGAAGCTAAACAGGGATGGGCCTGGTTAGTACTTGGATGGGAGACCGCCTGGGAATACCAGGTGCTGTAAGCTTTTAAGCGCAGGAGGCGCCCTATCCCCGCTCGCTCGCTCATTCCCCTGTTCACACGTGCAGTGCGGCTTGTCCGTCTGTTTATTTCTCAGCTTTGGCGAGACACGGGTGCTTGTGTATTAGCGTGAGCGTTTTTTATTCTGATCAGGAACAGTTTTACAAGTCCGCAAAGGATCGAGGAAAGGTTTATCGCCAGCTGAAAAGAGACACAGCGCTTCGGCTGTGGAGACTTGTTCGGCTGGCGTTCGGAGAGTCGCGTTTTTCAGAATTGTATTGAGATCGTTTTCCACAGAGCTCAGATGTCAAAGCACAGCAGCAGCTCTCCACAGCAATCCTCTATAGCGCCCTTTCTCCCGCAGCTCCGTCCTCATTGGAAGGAAGCAAGAGTGAAAGGCTGAAGTGAAATAGAGCGGGGACGAAGGCAGTGAAGAGAGAGAACGTGGGAAGAAGAGAAAAACGCAAGAGAAAAAAAGCAGCGATGTAAAAGAGGTGACGGAGCTGTTCTCTCAATAAGAAGGGTGCCAGCGAACTTTGCTCTCACTTATGGCCACACCCCCTTGAGCACGCCTGATCTCGTCTGATCTCGGAAGCTAAACAGGGATGGGCCTGGTTAGTACTTGGATGGGAGACCGCCTGGGAATACCAGGTGCTGTAAGCTTTTAAGCGCAGGAGGCGCCCTATCCCCGCTCGCTCGCTCATTCCCCTGTTCACACGTGCAGTGCGGCTTGTCCGTCTGTTTATTTGTCAGCTTTGGCGAGACACGGGTGCTTGTGTATTAGCGTGAGCGTTTTTTATTCTGATCAGGAACAGTTTTACAAGTCCGCAAAGGATCGAGGAAAGGTTTATCGCCAGCTGAAAAGAGACACAGCGCTTCGGCTGTGGAGACTTGTTCGGCTGGCGTTCGGAGAGTCGCGTTTTTCAGAATTGTATTGAGATCGTTTTCCACAGAGCTCAGATGTCAAAGCACAGCAGCAGGTCTCCACAGCGATCCTCTATAGCGCCCTTTCTCCCGCAGCTCCGTCCTCATTGGAAGGAAGCAAAAGTGAAAGGCTGAAGTGAAATAGAGCGGGGACGAAGGCAGTGAAGAGAGAGAACGTGGGAAGAAGAGAAAAACGCAAGGGAAAAAAAGCAGCGTCGTAAAAGAGGTGACGGAGCTGTCCTCTCAATAAGAAGGGTGCCAGCGAGCCTTGCTCTCGCTTACGGCCACACCCCCTTGAGCACGCCTGATCTCATCTGATCTCGGAAGCTAAACAGGGATGGGCCTGGTTAGTACTTGGATGGGAGACCGCCTGGGAATACCAGGTGCTGTAAGCTTTTAAGCGCAGGAGGCGCCCTATCCCCGCTCGCTCGCTCATTCCCCTGTTCACACGTGCAGTGCGGCTTGTCCGTCTGTTTATTTGTCAGCTTTGGCGAGACACGGGTGCTTGTGTATTAGCGTGAGCGTTTTTTATTCTGATCATGAACAGTTTAACAAGTCCGCAAAGGATCGAGGAAAGGTTTATCGCCAGCTGAAAAGAGACACAGCGCTTCGGCTGTGGAGACTTGTTCGGCTGGCGTTCGGAGAGTCGCGTTTTTCAGAATTGTATTGAGATCGTTTTCCACAGAGCTCAGATGTCAAAGCACAGCAGCAGGTCTCCACAGCGATCCTCTATAGCGCCCTTTCTCCCGCAGCTCCGTCCTCATTGGAAGGAAACAAGAGTGAAAGGCTGAAGTGAAATAGAGCGGGGACGAAGGCAGTGAAGAGAGAGAACGTGGGAAGAAGAGAAAAACGCAAGGGAAAAAAAGCAGCGTCGTAAAAGAGGTGACGGAGCTGTCCTCTCAATAAGAAGGGTGCCAGCGAGCCTTACTCTCGCTTATGGCCACACCCCATTGAGCACGCCTGATCTCGTCTGATCTCAGAAGCTAAACAGGGATGGGCCTGGTTAGTACTTGGATGGGAGACCGCCTGGGAATACCAGGTGCTGTAAGCTTTTAAGCGCAGGAGGCGCCCTATCCCCGCTCGCTCGCTCATTCCCCTGTTCACACGTGCAGTGCGGCTTGTCCGTCTGTTTATTTGTCAGCTTTGGCGAGACACGGGTGCTTGTGTATTAGCGTGAGCGTTTTTTATTCTGATCAGGAACAGTTTTACAAGTCCGCAAAGGATCGAGGAAAGGTTTATCGCCAGCTGAAAAGAGACACAGCGCTTCGGCTGTGGAGACTTGTTCGGCTGGCGTTCGGAGAGTCGCGTTTTTTAGAATTGTATTGAGATCGTTTTCCACAGAGCTCAGATGTCAAAGCACAGCAGCAGCTCTCCACAGCGATCCTCTATAGCGCCCTTTCTCCCGCAGCTCCGTCCTCATTGGAAGGAAGCAAAAGTGAAAGGCTGAAGTGAAATAGAGCGGGGACGAAGGCAGTGAAGAGAGAGAACGTGGGAAGAAGAGAAAAACGCAAGGGAAAAAAAGCAGCGTCGTAAAAGAGGTGACGGAGCTGTCCTCTCAATAAGAAGGGTGCCAGCGAGCCTTGCTCTCGCTTACGGCCACACCCCCTTGAGCACGCCTGATCTCGTCTGATCTCGGAAGCTAAACAGGGATGGGCCTGGTTAGTACTTGGATGGGAGACCGCCTGGGAATACCAGGTGCTGTAAGCTTTTAAGCGCAGGAGGCGCCCTATCCCCGCTCGCTCGCTCATTCCCCTGTTCACACGTGCAGTGCGGCTTGTCCGTCTGTTTATTTGTCAGCTTTGGCGAGACACGTGTGCTTGTGTATTAGCGTGAGCGTTTTTTATTCTGATCAGGAACAGTTTAACAAGTCCGCAAAGAATCGAGGAAAGGTTTATCGCCAGCTGAAAAGAGACACAGCGCTTCGGCTGTGGAGACTTGTTCGGCTGGCGTTCGGAGAGTCGCGTTTTTCAGAATTGTATTGAGATCGTTTTCCACAGAGCTCAGATGTCAAAGCACAGCATCAGCTCTCCAGAGCGATCCTCTATAGCGCCCTTTCTCCCGCAGCTCCGTCCTCATTGGAAGGAAGCAAGAGTGAAAGGCTGAAGTGAAATAGAGCGGGGACGAAGGCAGTGAAGAGAGAGAACGTGGGAAGAAGAGAAAAACGCAAGGGAAAAAAAGCAGCGTCGTAAAAGAGGTGACGGAGCTGTCCTCTCAATAAGAAGGGTGCCAGCGAGCCTTGCTCTCGCTTACGGCCACACCCCCTTGAGCACGCCTGATCTCGTCTGATCTCGGAAGCTAAACAGGGATGGGCCTGGTTAGTACTTGGATGGGAGACCGCCTGGGAATACCAGGTGCTGTAAACTTTTAAGCGCAGGAGGCGCCCTATCCCCGCTCGCTCATTCCCCTGTTCACACGTGCAGTGCGGCTTGTCCGTCTGTTTATTTGTCAGCTTTGGCGAGACACGGGTGCTTGTGTATTAGCGTGAGCGTTTTTTATTCTGATCAGGAACAGTTTTACAAGTCCGCAAAGGATCGAGGAAAGGTTTATCGCCAGCTGAAAAGAGACACAGCGCTTCGGCTGTGGAGACTTGTTCGGCTGGCGTTCGGAGAGTCGCGTTTTTCAGAATTGTATTGAGATCGTTTTCCACAGAGCTCAGATGTCAAAGCACAGCATCAGCTCTCCACAGCGATCCTCTATAGCGCCCTTTCTCCCGCAGCTCCGTCCTCATTGGAAGGAAGCAAGAGTGAAAGGCTGAAGTGAAATAGAGCGGGGACGAAGGCAGTGAAGAGAGAGAACGTGGGAAGAAGAGAAAAACGCAAGGGAAAAAAAGCAGCGTCGTAAAAGAGGTGACGGAGCTGTCCTCTCAATAAGAAGGGTGCCAGCGAGCCTTGCTCTCGCTTACGGCCACACCCCCTTGAGCACGCCTGATCTCGTCTGATCTCGGAAGCTAAACAGGGATGGGCCTGGTTAGTACTTGGATGGGAGACCGCCTGGGAATACCAGGTGCTGTAAGCTTTTAAGCGCAGGAGGCGCCCTATCCCCGCTCGCTCATTCCCCTGTTCACACGTGCAGTGCGGCTTGTCCGTCTGTTTATTTGTCAGCTTTGGCGAGACACGGGTGCTTGTGTATTAGCGTGAGCGTTTTTTATTCTGATCAGGAACAGTTTTACAAGTCCGCAAAGGATCGAGGAAAGGTTTATCGCCAGCTGAAAAGAGACACAGCGCTTCGGCTGTGGAGACTTGTTCGGCTGGCGTTCGGAGAGTCGCGTTTTTCAGAATTGTATTGAGATCGTTTTCCACAGAGCTCAGATGTCAAAGCACAGCAGCAGCTCTCCACAGCGATCCTCTATAGCGCCCTTTCTCCCGCAGCTCCGTCCTCATTGGAAGGAAGCAAGAGTGAAAGGCTGAAGTGAAATAGAGCGGGGACGAAGGCAGTGAAGAGAGAGAACGTGGGAAGAAGAGAAAAACGCAAGAGAAAAAAAGCAGCGTCGTAAAAGAGGTGACGGAGCTGTCCTCTCAATAAGAAGGGTGCCAGCGAGCCTTGCGCTCGCTTACGGCCACACCCCCTTGAGCACGCCTGATCTCGTCTGATCTCGGAAGCTAAACAGGGATGGGCCTGGTTAGTACTTGGATGGGAGACCGCCTGGGAATACCAGGTGCTGTAAGCTTTTAAGCGCAGGAGGCGCCCTATCCCCGCTCGCTGGCTCATTCCCCTGTTCACACGTGCAGTGCGGCTTGTCCGTCTGTTTATTTGTCAGCTTTGGCGAGACACGGGTGCTTGTGTATTAGCGTGAGCGTTTTTTATTCTGATCAGGAACAGTTTAACAAGTCCGCAAAGGATCGAGGAAAGGTTTATCGCCAGCTGAAAAGAGACACAGCGCTTCGGCTGTGGAGACTTGTTCGGCTGGCGTTCGGAGAGTCGCGTTTTTCAGAATTGTATTGAGATCGTTTTCCACAGAGCTCAGATGTCAAAGCACAGCAGCAGCTCTCCACAGCGATCCTCTATAGCGCCCTTTCTCCCGCAGCTCCGTCCTCATTGGAAGGAAGCAAGAGTGAAAGGCTGAAGTGAAATAGAGCGGGGACGAAGGCAGTGAAGAGAGAGAACGTGGGAAGAAGAGAAAAACGCAAGGGAAAAAAAGCAGCGTCGTAAAAGAGGTGACGGAGCTGTCCTCTCAATAAGAAGGGTGCCAGCGAGCCTTGCTCTCGCTTACGGCCACACCCCCTTGAGCACGCCTGATCTCGTCTGATCTCGGAAGCTAAACAGGGATGGGCCTGGTTAGTACTTGGATGGGAGACCGCCTGGGAATACCAGGTGCTGTAAGCTTTTAAGCGCAGGAGGCGCCCTATCCCCGCTCGCTCATTCCCCTGTTCACACGTGCAGTGCGGCTTGTCCGTCTGTTTATTTGTCAGCTTTGGCGAGACACGGGTGCTTGTGTATTAGCGTGAGCGTTTTTTATTCTGATCAGGAACAGTTTTACAACTCCGCAAAGGATCGAGGAAAGGTTTATCGCCAGCTGAAAAGAGACACAGCGCTTCGGCTGTGGAGACTTGTTCGGCTGGCGTTCGGAGAGTCGCGTTTTTCAGAATTGTATTGAGATCGTTTTCCACAGAGCTCAGATGTCAAAGCACAGCAGCAGCTCTCCACAGCAATCCTCTATAGCGCCCTTTCTCCCGCAGCTCCGTCCTCATTGGAAGGAAGCAAGAGTGAAAGGCTGAAGTGAAATAGAGCGGGGACGAAGGCAGTGAAGAGAGAGAACGTGGGAAGAAGAGAAAAACGCAAGAGAAAAAAAGCAGCGATGTAAAAGAGGTGACGGAGCTGTTCTCTCAATAAGAAGGGTGCCAGCGAGCCTTGCTCTCGCTTACGGCCACACCCCCTTGAGCACGCCTGATCTCGTCTGATCTCGGAAGCTAAACAGGGATGGGCCTGGTTAGTACTTGGATGGGAGACCGCCTGGGAATACCAGGTGCAGTGAGCTTTTAAGCGCAGGAGGCGCCCTATCCCCGCTCGCTCATTCCCCTGTTCACACGTGCAGTGCGGCTTGTCCGTCTGTTTATTTGTCAGCTTTGGCGAGACACGGGTGCTTGTGTATTAGCGTGAGCGTTTTTTATTCTGATCAGGAACAGTTTTACAAGTCCGCAAAGGATCGAGGAAAGGTTTATCGCCAGCTGAAAAGAGACACAGCGCTTCGGCTGTGGAGACTTGTTCGGCTGGCGTTCGGAGAGTCGCGTTTTTCAGAATTGTATTGAGATCGTTTTCCACAGAGCTCAGATGTCAAAGCACAGCAGCAGCTCTCCACAGCGATCCTCTATAGCGCCCTTTCTCCCGCAGCTCCGTCCTCATTGGAAGGAAGCAAGAGTGAAAGGCTGAAGTGAAATAGAGCGGGGACGAAGGCAGTGAAGAGAGAGAACGTGGGAAGAAGAGAAAAACGCAAGAGAAAAAAAGCAGCGTCGTAAAAGAGGTGACGGAGCTGTCCTCTCAATAAGAAGGGTGCCAGCGAGCCTTGCGCTCGCTTACGGCCACACCCCCTTGAGCACGTCTGATCTCGTCTGATCTCGGAAGCTAAACAGGGATGGGCCTGGTTAGTACTTGGATGGGAGACCGCCTGGGAATACCAGGTGCTGTAAGCTTTTAAGCGCAGGAGGCGCCCTATCCCCGCTCGCTCGCTCATTCCCCTGTTCACACGTGCAGTGCGGCTTGTCCGTCTGTTTATTTCTCAGCTTTGGCGAGACACGGGTGCTTGTGTATTAGCGTGAGCGTTTTTTATTCTGATCAGGAACAGTTTAACAAGTCCGCAAAGGATCGAGGAAAGGTTTATCGCCAGCTGAAAAGAGACACAGCGCTTCGGCTGTGGAGACTTGTTCGGCTGGCGTTCGGAGAGTCGCGTTTTTCAGAATTGTATTGAGATCGTTTTCCACAGAGCTCAGATGTCAAAGCACAGCAGCAGCTCTCCACAGCGATCCTCTATAGCGCCCTTTCTCCCGCAGCTCCGTCCTCATTGGAAGGAAGCAAGAGTGAAAGGCTGAAGTGAAATAGAGCGGGGACGAAGGCAGTGAAGAGAGAGAACGTGGGAAGAAGAGAAAAACGCAAGGGAAAAAAAGCAGCGTCGTAAAAGAGGTGACGGAGCTGTCCTCTCAATAAGAAGGGTGCCAGCGAGCCTTGCTCTCGCTTACGGCCACACCCCCTTGAGCACGCCTGATCTCGTCTGATCTCGGAAGCTAAACAGGGATGGGCCTGGTTAGTACTTGGATGGGAGACCGCCTGGGAATACCAGGTGCTGTAAGCTTTTAAGCGCAGGAGGCGCCCTATCCCCGCTCGCTCGCTCATTCCCCTGTTCACACGTGCAGTGCGGCTTGTCCGTCTGTTTATTTCTCAGCTTTGGCGAGACACGGGTGCTTGTGTATTAGCGTGAGCGTTTTTTATTCTGATCAGGAACAGTTTTACAAGTCCGCAAAGGATCGAGGAAAGGTTTATCGCCAGCTGAAAAGAGACACAGCGCTTCGGCTGTGGAGACTTGTTCGGCTGGCGTTCGGAGAGTCGCGTTTTTCAGAATTGTATTGAGATCGTTTTCCACAGAGCTCAGATGTCAAAGCACAGCAGCAGCTCTCCACAGCAATCCTCTATAGCGCCCTTTCTCCCGCAGCTCCGTCCTCATTGGAAGGAAGCAAGAGTGAAAGGCTGAAGTGAAATAGAGCGGGGACGAAGGCAGTGAAGAGAGAGAACGTGGGAAGAAGAGAAAAACGCAAGAGAAAAAAAGCAGCGATGTAAAAGAGGTGACGGAGCTGTTCTCTCAATAAGAAGGGTGCCAGCGAACTTTGCTCTCACTTATGGCCACACCCCCTTGAGCACGCCTGATCTCGTCTGATCTCGAAAGCTAAACAGGGATGGGCCTGGTTAGTACTTGGATGGGAGACCGCCTGGGAATACCAGGTGCTGTAAGCTTTTAAGCGCAGGAGGCGCCCTATCCCCGCTCGCTCGCTCATTCCCCTGTTCACACGTGCAGTGCGGCTTGTCCGTCTGTTTATTTGTCAGCTTTGGCGAGACACGGGTGCTTGTGTATTAGCGTGAGCGTTTTTTATTCTGATCAGGAACAGTTTAACAAGTCCGCAAAGGATCGAGGAAAGGTTTATCGCCAGCTGAAAAGAGACACAGCGCTTCGGCTGTGGAGACTTGTTCGGCTGGCGTTCGGGGAATCGCGTTTTTCAGAATTGTATTGAGATCGTTTTCCACAGAGCTCAGATGTCAAAGCACAGCAGCAGCTCTCCACAGCGATCCTCTATAGCGCCCTTTCTCCCGCAGCTCCGTCCTCATTGGAAGGAAGCAAGAGTGAAAGGCTGAAGTGAAATAGAGCGGGGACGAAGGCAGTGAAGAGAGAGAACGTGGAAAGAAGAGAAAAACGCAAGGGAAAAAAGCAGCGTCGTAAAAGAGGTGACGGAGCTGTCCTCTCAATAAGAAGGGTGCCAGCGAGCCTTGCTCTCACTTACGGCCACACCCCCTTGAGCACGCCTGATCTCGTTTGATCTCGGAAGCTAAACAGGGATGGGCCTGGTTAGTACTTGGATGGGAGACCGCCTGGGAATACCAGGTGCTGTAAGCTTTTAAGCGCAGGAGGCGCCCTATCCCCGCTCGCTGGCTCATTCCCCTGTTCACACGTGCAGTGCGGCTTGTCCGTCTGTTTATTTGTCAGCTTTGGCGAGACACGGGTGCTTGTGTATTAGCGTGAGCGTTTTTTATTCTGATCAGGAACAGTTTAACAAGTCCGCAAAGGATCGAGGAAAGGTTTATCGCCAGCTGAAAAGAGACACAGCGCTTCGGCTGTGGAGACTTGTTCGGCTGGCGTTCGGAGAGTCGCGTTTTTCAGAATTGTATTGAGATCGTTTTCCACAGAGCTCAGATGTCAAAGCACAGCAGCAGCTCTCCACAGCGATCCTCTATAGCGCCCTTTCTCCCGCAGCTCCGTCCTCATTGGAAGGAAGCAAGAGTGAAAGGCTGAAGTGAAATAGAGCGGGGACGAAGGCAGTGAAGAGAGAGAACGTGGGAAGAAGAGAAAAACGCAAGGGAAAAAAAGCAGCGTCGTAAAAGAGGTGACGGAGCTGTCCTCTCAATAAGAAGGGTGCCAGCGAGCCTTGCTCTCGCTTACGGCCACACCCCCTTGAGCACGCCTGATCTCGTCTGATCTCGGAAGCTAAACAGGGATGGGCCTGGTTAGTACTTGGATGGGAGACCGCCTGGGAATACCAGGTGCTGTAAGCTTTTAAGCGCAGGAGGCGCCCTATCCCCGCTCGCTCGCTCATTCCCCTGTTCACACGTGCAGTGCGGCTTGTCCGTCTGTTTATTTGTCAGCTTTGGCGAGACACGGGTGCTTGTGTATTAGCGTGAGCGTTTTTTATTCTGATCAGGAACAGTTTAACAAGTCCGTAAAGGATCGAGGAAAGGTTTATCGCCAGCTGAAAAGAGACACAGCGCTTCGGCTGTGGAGACTTGTTCGGCTGGCGTTCGGAGAGTCGCGTTTTTCAGAATTGTATTGAGATCGTTTTCCACAGAGCTCAGATGTCAAAGCACAGCAGCAGCTCTCCACAGCGATCCTCTATAGCGCCCTTTCTCCCGCAGCTCCGTCCTCATTGGAAGGAAGCAAGAGTGAAAGGCTGAAGTGAAATAGAGCGGGGACGAAGGCAGTGAAGAGAGAGAACGTGGGAAGAAGAGAAAAACGCAAGGGAAAAAAAGCAGCGTCGTAAAAGAGGTGACGGAGCTGTCCTCTCAATAAGAAGGGTGCCAGCGAGCATTGCTCTTCCTTACGGCCACACCCCCTTGAGCACGCCTGATCTCGTCTGATCTCGGAAGCTAAACCGGGATGGGCCTGGTTAGTACTTGGATGGGAGACCGCCTGGGAATACCAGGTGCTGTAAGCTTTTAAGCGCAGGAGGCGCCCTATCCCCGCTCGCTCGCTCATTCCCCTTTTCACACGTGCAGTGTGGCTTGTCCGTCTGTTTATTTCTCAGCTTTGGCGAGACACGGGTGCTTGTGTATTAGCGTGAGCGTTTTTTATTCTGATCAGGAACAGTTTTACAAGTCCGCAAAGGATCGAGGAAAGGTTTATCGCCAGCTGAAAAGAGACACAGCGCTTCGGCTGTGGAGACTTGTTCGGCTGGCGTTCGGAGAGTCGCGTTTTTCAGAATTGTATTGAGATCGTTTTCCACAGAGCTCAGATGTCAAAGCACAGCAGCAGCTCTCCACAGCAATCCTCTATAGCGCCCTTTCTCCCGCAGCTCCGTCCTCATTGGAAGGAAGCAAGAGTGAAAGGCTGAAGTGAAATAGAGCGGGGACGAAGGCAGTGAAGAGAGAGAACGTGGGAAGAAGAGAAAAACGCAAGAGAAAAAAAGCAGCGATGTAAAAGAGGTGACGGAGCTGTCCTCTCAATAAGAAGGGTGCCAGCGAGCTTTGCTCTTGCTTACGGCCACACCCCCTTGAGCACGCCTGATCTCGTCTGATCTCGGAAGCTAAACAGGGATGGGCCTGGTTAGTACTTGGATGGGAGACCGCCTGGGAATACCAGGTGCTGTAAGCTTTTAAGCGCAGGAGGCGCCCTATCCCCGCTCGCTCGCTCATTCCCCTGTTCACACGTGCAGTGCGGCTTGTCCGTCTGTTTATTTGTCAGCTTTGGCGAGACACGGGTGCTTGTGTATTAGCGTGAGCGTTTTTTATTCTGATCAGGAACAGTTTAACAAGTCCGCAAAGGATCGAGGAAAGGTTTATCGCCAGCTGAAAAGAGACACAGCGCTTCGGCTGTGGAGACTTGTTCGGCTGGCGTTCGGGGAATCGCGTTTTTCAGAATTGTATTGAGATCGTTTTCCACAGAGCTCAGATGTCAAAGCACAGCAGCAGCTCTCCACAGCAATCCTCTATAGCGCCCTTTCTCCCGCAGCTCCGTCCTCATTGGAAGGAAGCAAGAGTGAAAGGCTGAAGTGAAATAGAGCGGGGACGAAGGCAGTGAAGAGAGAGAACGTGGGAAGAAGAGAAAAACGTAAGGGAAAAAAAGCAGCGTCGTAAAAGAGGTGACGGAGCTGTCCTCTCAATAAGAAGGGTGCCAGCGAGCCTTGCGCTCGCTTACGGCCACACCCCCTTGAGCACGCCTGATCTCGTCTGATCTCGGAAGCTAAACAGGGATGGGCCTGGTTAGTACTTGGATGGGAGACCGCCTGGGAATACCAGGTGCTGTAAGCTTTTAAGCGCAGGAGGCGCCCTATCCCCGCTCGCTCGCTCATTCCCCTGTTCACACGTGCAGTGCGGCTTGTTCGTCTGTTTATTTGTCAGCTTTGGCGAGACACGGGTGCTTGTGTATTAGCGTGAGCGTTTTTTATTCTGATCAGGAACAGTTTAACAAGTCCGCAAAGGATCGAGGAAAGGTTTATCGCCAGCTGAAAAGAGACACAGCGCTTCGGCTGTGGAGACTTGTTCGGCTGGCGTTCGGAGAGTCGCGTTTTTCAGAATTGTATTGAGATCGTTTTCCACAGAGCTCAGATGTCAAAGCACAGCAGCAGCTCTCCACAGCAATCCTCTATAGCGCCCTTTCTCCCGCAGCTCCGTCCTCATTGGAAGGAAGCAAGAGTGAAAGGCTGAAGTGAAATAGAGCGGGGACGAAGGCAGTGAAGAGAGAGAACGTGGGAAGAAGAGAAAAACGCAAGGGAAAAAAAGCAGCGTCGTAAAAGAGGTGACGGAGCTGTCCTCTCAATAAGAAGGGTGCCAGCGAACCTTGCTCTCGCTTACGGCCACACCCCCTTGAGCACGCCTGATCTCGTCTGATCTCGGAAGCTAAACAGGGATGGGCCTGGTTAGTACTTGGATGGGAGACCGCCTGGGAATACCAGGTGCTGTAAGCTTTTAAGCGCAGGAGGCGCCCTATCCCCGCTCGCTCGCTCATTCCCCTGTTCACACGTGCAGTGCGGCTTGTCCGTCTGTTTATTTGTCAGCTTTGGCGAGACACGGGTGCTTGTGTATTAGCGTGAGCGTTTTTTATTCTGATCAGGAACAGTTTTACAAGTCCGCAAAGGATCGAGGAAAGGTTTATCGCCAGCTGAAAAGAGACACAGCGCTTCGGCTGTGGAGACTTGTTCGGCTGGCGTTCGGAGAGTCGCGTTTTTCAGAATTGTATTGAGATCGATTTCCACAGAGCTCAGATGTCAAAGCACAGCAGCAGCTCTCCACAGCGATCCTCTATAGCGCCCTTTCTCCCGCAGCTCCGTCCTCATTGGAAGGAAGCAAGAGTGAAAGGCTGAAGTGAAATAGAGCGGGGACAAAGGCAGTGAAAAGAGAGAACGTGGGAAGAAGAGAAAAACGCAAGGGAAAAAAAGCAGCGTCGTAAAAGAGTTGACGGAGCTGTCCTCTCAATAAGAAGGGTGCCAGCGAACCTTGCTCTCGCTTACGGCCACACCCCCTTGAGCACGCCTGATCTCGTCTGATCTCGGAAGCTAAACAGGGATGGGCCTGGTTAGTACTTGGATGGGAGACCGCCTGGGAATACCAGGTGCTGTAAGCTTTTAAGCGCAGGAGGCGCCCTATCCCCGCTCGCTCGCTCATTCCCCTGTTCACACGTGCAGTGCGGCTTGTCCGTCTGTTTATTTGTCAGCTTTGGCGAGACACGGGTGCTTGTGTATTAGCGTGAGCGTTTTTTATTCTGATCAGGAACAGTTTTACAAGTCCGCAAAGGATCGAGGAAAGGTTTATCGCCAGCTGAAAAGAGACACAGCGCTTCGGCTGTGGAGACTTGTTCGGCTGGCGTTCGGAGAGTCGCGTTTTTCAGAATTGTATTGAGATCGATTTCCACAGAGCTCAGATGTCAAAGCACAGCAGCAGCTCTCCACAGCGATCCTCTATAGCGCCCTTTCTCCCGCAGCTCCGTCCTCATTGGAAGGAAGCAAGAGTGAAAGGCTGAAGTGAAATAGAGCGGGGACGAAGGCAGTGAAGAGAGAGAACGTGGGAAGAAGAGAAAAACGCAAGGGAAAAAAAGCAGCGTCGTAAAAGAGGTGACGGAGCTGTCCTCTCAATAAGAAGGGTGCCAGCGAGCCTTGCTCTCACTGGCGGCCACACCCCCTTGAGCACGACTGATCTCGTCTGATCTCGGAAGCTAAACAGGGATGGGCCTGGTTAGTACTTGGATGGGAGACCGCCTGGGAATACCAGTTGCTGTAAGCTTTTAAGCGCAGGAGGCGCCCTATCCCCGCTCGCTCGCTCATTCCCCTGTTCACACGTGCAGTGCGGCTTGTCCGTCTGTTTATTTGTCAGCTTTGGCGAGACACGGGTGCTTGTGTATTAGCGTGAGCGTTTTTTATTCTGATCAGGAACAGTTTTACAAGTCCGCAAAGGATCGAGGAAAGGTTTATTGCCAGCTGAAAAGAGACACAGCGCTTCGGCTGTGGAGACTTGTTCGGCTGGCGTTCGGAGAGTCGCGTTTTTCAGAATTGTATTGAGATCGTTTTCCACAGAGCTCAGATGTCAAAGCACAGCAGCAGCTCTCCACAGCGATCCTCTATAGCGCCCTTTCTCCCGCAGCTCCGTCCTCATTGGAAGGAAGCAAGAGTGAAAGGATGAAGTGAAATAGAGCGGGGACGAAGACAGTGAAGAGAGAGAACGTGGGAAGAAGAGAAAAACGCAAGGGAAAAAAAGCAGCGTCGTAAAAGAGGTGACGGAGCTGTCCTCTCAATAAGAAGAGTGCCAGCGAGCCTTGCTCTCGCTTATGGCCACACCCCCTTGTGCACGCCTGATCTCGTCTGATCTCGGAAGCTAAACAGGGATGGGCCTGGTTAGTACTTGGATGGGAGACCGCCTGGGAATACCAGGTGCTGTAAGCTTTTAAGCGCAGGAGGCGCCCTATCCCCGCTCGCTCGCTCATTCCCCTGTTCACACGTGCAGTGCGGCTTGTCCGTCTGTTTATTTGTCAGCTTTGGCGAGACACGGGTGCTTGTGTATTAGCGTGAGCGTTTTTTATTCTGATCAGGAACAGTTTAACAAGTCCGCAAAGGATCGAGGAAAGGTTTATCGCCAGCTGAAAAGAGACACAGCGCTTCGGCTGTGGAGACTTGTTCGGCTGGCGTTCGGAGAGTCGCGTTTTTCAGAATTGTATTGAGATCGTTTTCCACAGAGCTCAGATGTCAAAGCACAGCAGCAGCTCTCCAAAGCGATCCTCTATAGCGCCCTTTCTCCCGCAGCTCCGTCCTCATTGGAAGGAAGCAAGAGTGAAAGGCTGAAGTGAAATAGAGTGGGGACGAAGGCAATGAAGAGAGAGAACGTGGGAAGAAGAGAAAAACGCAAGGGAAAAAAAGCAGCGTCGTAAAAGAGGTGACGGAGCTGTCCTCTCAATAAGAAGGGTGCCAGCGAGCCTTGTTCTCGCTTACGGCCACACCCCCTTGAGCACGCCTGATTTCGTCTGATCTCGAAAGCTAAACAGGGATGGGTCTGGTTAGTACTTGGATGGGAGACCGCCTGGGAATACCAGGTGCTGTAAGCTTTAAAGCGCAGGAGGCGCCCTATCCCCGCTCGCTCGCTCATTCCCCTGTTCACACGTGCAGTGCGGCTTGTCCGTCTGTTTATTTGTCAGCTTTGGCGAGACACGGGTGCTTGTGTATTAGCGTGAGCGTTTTTTATTCTGATCAGGAACAGTTTAACAAGTCCGCAAAGGATCGAGGAAAGGTTTATCGCCAGCTGAAAAGAGACACAGCGCTTCGGCTGTGGAGACTTGTTCGGCTGGCGTTCGGAGAGTCGCGTTTTTCAGAATTGTATTGAGATCGTTTTCCACAGAGCTCAGATGTCAAAGCACAGCAGCAGCTCTCCACAGCGATCCTCTATAGCGCCCTTTCTCCCGCAGCTCCGTCCTCATTGGAAGGAAGCAAGAGTGAAAGGCTGAAGTGAAATAGAGCGGGGACGAAGGCAGTGAAGAGAGAGAACGTGGGAAGAAGAGAAAAACGCAAGGGAAAAAAAGCAGCGTCGTAAAAGAGGTGACGGAGCTGTCCTCTCAATAAGAAGGGTGCCAGCGAGCCTTGCTCTTGCTTACGGCCACACCCCCTTGAGCACGCCTGATCTCGTCTGATCTCGGAAGCTAAACAGGGATGGGCCTGGTTAGTACTTGGATGGGAGACCACCTGGGAATACCAGGTGCTGTAAGCTTTTAAGCGCAGGAGGCGCCCTATCCCCGCTCCCTCGTTCATTCCCCTGTTCACACATGCAGTGCGGCTTGTCCGTCTGTTTGTCAGCTTTGGCGAGACACGGGTGATTGTTTATTAGCGTGAGCGTTTTTTATTCTGATCAGGAACAGTTTTACAAGTCCGCAAAGGATCGAGGAAAGGTTTATCGCCAGCTGAAAAGAGACACAGCGCTTCGGCTGTGGAGACTTTATTAATAAGGCCCCTCAGTAGTTGAGATCTCTGTTATTCCCATCTAGAAACATGCAATCAGCATGTTATTGCTGAAGCAATAGTCACAACATTATTCCACACCTGGGTGAGATGCAGGTTATGATGACAGTCATGCTTTCTACACCTTATACTGAGCTCAGAAATGGACCAAGCGGACATCTCACGAGCAGATCCCTCCGCGTATAAGAAAGGCAACTTGTCTCAGCAAAAATACAAAAAGGCAAAAACCCCACACTTGGAATGCAAACCTACCCTAAAAAGGAAACACGGTTTTAAAACGAACTTGATTTTCCCCTGGAGAAACCTTTTTATGGACACACATCGCATCTATTACACATGTAGAACTAAATATAAAGATAAAACTTAATATAAGAAGTCATGACATATCACACATGACGAAGCCTGGTCCAGAATAAACAGTTTACACTGACCCACCTTTATTTACCCTGGTCACTCACTTCTATTAACTGTTTAACTGGGTAACAAATTAATATTTGTTTCAATTTGGGATCTACACCTGGGAGCCCTGAAATGTTGGCCAGAGGGGAGAAGCTGATATTCAGACGTGAGAATATATTAAAATAAAGGATCTGATGTTGTTTTTCACCTGTCTAATCAAAGCTTGTTCAAAAATTATCTGATTATAGGACACACGAGTTTATAATCATACTCATTCCACTTTTTAACCCCGTATATATGCACAATATGAAACGTATATACACTAAATCTCACGTGTGACTCCCATAATATACATTTCTTTACGAAAATTAGGAACACTTACTACAATTATCAACCCCCCATGACGAGGCAATATTTCATACCTTTGTTTCTTTGTGGGTTCAAAGTTCTGTCCTGTCGTTTCACACGTAATGTTTTGGTAGTTATCTCAATTTTCCTTTGCAATTATCTCCAAGATCATCATCAACTTTTTGTAAAACGCTATGCACAACTGATATTTAAAGAAAGTCCTGTACCAAAACGTCTTCGTAGGGAAAGACAACTTTTTTTCCTTACGTTAGTCGCTACACGGTTACTCAAAAAATCCATTCACCGCCTTTAAAAAAAAAGTTTCGTTTTTTATTGTGGTTCACTGACATTTCTGTCACAATTCTGAGGGACCCCAAATAAAATTCACTTGCCGGTATAAAGACGCCGGCGAGGATAAGACAGGTATCGAGCCACCTGCGTATCTAGCGGACGTTTAAAATAAAAAAAATGGCGTGTAATGTTGCGAAGGGCTACTGTTTTTTTTATAGTTTGTCGATTGTAAGGGACGTGGGCCGCGACAGAAATACTGGACGGGGTGGGAAAAGGTTTATTGATGGTTTATTGTACCGCAATGGTCACAATTGACTCACCAGCAAAGATGGCGCCGAGGCCACATCGGCTCCCTCCCGCCCTGCCTCGCACCGAAGCTCGAGCTGCGGAGCGCGACGCCAAACCGCCAGTCCACGGGCGCGGGCGCCGGACATAGACGTCATAAACCCTTCCGAGGCGCAGGAATTACAGATCACTGTAGATTCTTCTGGACCCGGGTTAGGGACAGTGTGCCCTCCGTGAGAGTCTTCTGAGGAAGCCAGTGTCTCATGGGTGTCCAGGCTTGGTACCATCTGTCCATCACAGGACACACAGACACACACACTCACACACCCTGGACAGGACACCAGTCCATCACAGGACACACACACACTCACTCACACACCCTGGACAGGACACCAGTCCATCACAGGACATACACACACCCTAGATAGGACACCAGTCCATCACAGGACACACACACTCACACACCCTGGACAGGACACCAGTCACTCACAGGATACACACACACACTCACACACCCTGAACAGGACACCAGTCCCTCACAGGACACACACACACAACCTGGATAGGACACCAGTCCCTCACAGGACACTCAGACACACACACTCACACACCCTGGACAGGAACCAGTCCATCACATGACAAACACACATTCACTCACACACCCTGGACAGGACAGCACTCCATCATAGGACACACACACACCAGGGCCAGTTTTCCCAGAAGCCAATTAGCCCAAAAGCCTGTCTTTGGACCCGAAGAACACAGGGAGAACATGCAGACTCCACACAGACAGCCCCCCCCCCCCCCCGGGTCCAGACCCGAGCCCGGAGCCCCCCCGCGCTGAACCCCTCCGTACAGACGGCCGCACACAGCTCCGTTGTTCCCGATTCCCGAGGTGATCTGTTAAAAGAAGCCGGTGTGTTGCCTCCAGGTGACATTTCCTACTGGAATCAGGCCAGGAGGCTCTTCTGTACACAGAAGGGGATGGGGGTGGGGAACAAGCCGCCCAGCCCTGTGGTTGAAGCCGATACCCCGGCTTCTCTCCAGACACAGCTGGGTGAGCTCCTCCAGTCAGTACAGGGGGCTCTACTGTACACAGAGGGTGGCGGGGGTGTGGAACAACTCCTTTGTTCGGGGCCTTGGGGCATTCTTGTTGTGAAAGGCGCTATATAAAAAAAACTGAATTGAAATTGAATCTTACAGGTTTGGGTTTTTCAGAGATCTTGTCAGAGATCTTGTCTGACGTGCCCGTTTCAAAAACGTAACGACACTCCTCACGTCCGAGCGCCGCCGGTCTGTGACGTAACGTATCCTTACACAACCATGACGGTTTCATCATGGACAGCACGAAAGCCCGAAAAGTGGTTGACGTTTTAATTTGGCAACACCACGATGGATCCCAGTTTTTTTTTTTATTTTGGAGGCCAAAAAGGACAAAAAAGGAAACGTCCGGAGTGGATCGATGGTCATCTCTGCGGTTGTTCTGATGTTCTGAAAAAACAAAACAAAAAAAAAAACGGCTCGCTTGCCCGGTCGTGTAGTGTTTCCACACCCCACGCAAATCAACTTCTCTTCGCCCCCGGGGGCTCGTCGCCCGCAGCACCCCTCTCACGTGATAGGGGCTTCCCCCGGCTGTGACGTACTTACCCCACCTCCTTCAGCCAACGTCATACCGAAGGTCGCGCTTCGGGCCGCGGCGATGTTGACGGACTGTCTTGTAGTGTGAGAAGGGTTTAAATTTCGACTTAAGGAGTTGGCCATCGTTATATTTCGCGAGGTATCATACGGGGGGAAAAAGAACATTTATATTTATCAACCTACTAGTAATACTGGGTGGATGTCACGTTCCCCAAAGTTCAGTGCCTCTCTCTAATAAAGTAGAAACGTGACATTGAACTCCGTTCGAAACAGGAGAAATCACCAGGACACGATACAACTGACGTCCGGAAAAGAAAAAAAGAACTCCTATTCCCATTTGTAATGACCCCGTAGTGTTTTTCCCGGTGTGCGCTCATCTTTCGGAGACCCGTTTCTCTCTGGTGTTTTGCTGTTGGAATAAATGCCGAGGTGACCCTTCTGTGTGGAGTCTGCGTGTTCTCTCCAGCGGGTTGTTTCCTACACCGCAGGGGCTGATCGAACCGGGGTCTCCCAATCGTCACAGAAGTGTGTGTCATTTTGGGTGGTGGTGGGGGGGTGCATCGGGGATACTGCGCCCCGAGGGGATAACCTCTCACCTTACTCCGGACGAAGGGAGAAGACCTGTACCTTCACGAGTCCGGGTTGTGAAAACTTCTTCTGGCAGTTCAAAACGTTTCGAAGAGACTACAGCGCTACCCTGTTTTCCATTTCTATCGTGTATTATTATACAGTCATAAGTATCTGTACTGATCACAGATCCCCCTCTCACTACCAGGACTGAAGCCCAGTGCAGCACGAATAATAATAATAATAATGAATCCGTCTGGACTCTCCACTCAGAGCTCTTCCCAGGTCAGGGGGATCCCCTCCAGCCCCCCCAGTGTGCAGCCCCCACGTGGATGATGCTCCAGTCCGCTCAGCACACAGCAGCTCTCAGTGGGGAGGAGAGCAGAGGGATGGAGCCAGTTCAGAGAAGGGGGTGATAAGGAGGCCATGATGGGTCAAGACCAGGGGGGGAATCAGGCCAGGACACTGGGGTAACACCCCTACTCTTCTCCAGAGACACCCCGGGATTGTTAACGAGCACAGAGAGTCAGGACCTCGGTTTGACGTCTTATCACACCTCTCCCAGCAGCAACCTTAGTTTTTCCCATGAGTCTCCCCTCCAGGTACTGACCAGGCTCCCACCTGCTGGGCTCCAGTGGGGGAGGGGGCTGCCAGCTGGGAGCTGCAGGGTGAGATGGCTGCTGGGCAAACGATGGCTAAAGAGCTTCCTAGGACACCCTGGAGTTCGTGGTCAACTTCCTTCTCTTCAGACGGAGGTGGCTTGAAATCTGTCTCGTTTCAAGGAGTATTGGACACGATGCCCCCCCTGCTTTAGCCCCGCTAACTGGTGGCACGCCGACAATGAGGGCTCTCGGCCTCAATCCATCAACCACAAACTCTCCGGGATGAAAGAGAAAGACAGACTCTGTTCGTTCGTTTCGGGGGGGGAGGGAAAAAACCAAAAGCTTTTTTTAAAAAACATTTTAATGATGCTTAGCAAAAGAACAAAAATTACAATACAGATTAATGTCAAGGGACACACCCCCCCCCCCCCATCTTACGATCATCACAGGACCTTAAAATAATACTTAATAATACAAGGTCATGCAGACGATCTGAGGACTCAGGTGGAGATAATGTGAAAGTTTTCCACAGTCCAGTCTGGGGTCCCTCAGCTTCAGTCCAGACTGGGGTCCCTCAGCTTCAGTCCAGACTGGGATCTGGGGTCCCTCAGCTCCGGTCCAGTCCAGTCTGGGGCCCCTCAGCTCTGGTCCAGTCCAGTATGGGGCCCCTCAGCTCCAGTGCAGTCCAGTCCAGTCTGGTGTCCCTCAGCTCCAGTGCAGCCCAGTCTGGGGTCCCTCAGCTTCGGTCCAGCACAGTCTGGGGTCCCTCAGCTTCGGTCCAGCACAGACTGGGGTCCCTCAGCTTCGGCCCAGCACAGACTGGGGTCCCTCAGCTTCAGTCCAGACTGGTGTCCCTCAGCTTCGGCCCAGCACAGACTGGGGTCCCTCAGCTTCGGTCCAGACTGGGGTCCCTCAGCTCCAGTGCAGTCCAGACTGGGGTCCCTCAGCTTCGGTCCAGCACAGACTGGGGTCTCTCAGCTTCGGTCCAGACTGGGGTCCCTCAGCTTCAGTCCAGCACAGTCTGGGGTCCCTTAGCTTTGGTCCAGTCCAGTCTGGGGTCCCTCAGCTTCGGTCCAGCACAGCCTGGGGCCCCTCAGCTCCAGTCCAGTCCAGTCTGGGGCCCCTCAGCTTTGGTCCAGCACAGTCTGGAGTCCCTCAGCTTCGGTCCAGCACAGACTGGGGTCCCTCAGCTTTGGCCCAGCACAGACTGGGGTCCCTCAGCTTCGGTCCAGCACAGACTGGGGTCCCTCAGCTTCGGTCCAGCACAGTCTGGGGTCCCTCAGCTCCAGTCAAGTCCAGTCTGGTGTCTCTCAGCTCCGGTCCAGTGCAGTCTGGGGTCCCTCAGCTTCGGTCCAGCACAGTCTGGGGTCCCTTGGCTCCAGTCCAGTCCAGTCTGGTGTCCCTCAGCTCCAGTCCAGTCCAGTCCAGTCCAGTCCTTGGTGGGGAAGGCGACTCCGATCTTAGCTGGCACAGAACCAGGAAAGGAACCTGGAAAGAATATTGTTATTGCAGGTGTGAGGGACACAGACACGGACATCACCATGACATCAAACAGCAAGAGGAGACTCCTTCTTGAATCACAGACACGACCGGGCGGCGTCCCCCTGTCTGCTCACCTGCACCTCCTCTTCTTCTTCTTGTCCTTCCCGGCAGCCTGCTCCTCCTCTCCCTCGCTCTTCCTCTCCTGACACACGGTCTCCGCCGCCTCCATCGGCTCGTCCTTATCATCTGTCTCCACCGACATGCAGCTCAGGGACTTTAAAAAGACACACCAGCACTTCTGAAGCAGAGACAGGAGAGTCACGTTAAGAGTCGGACTGGACACTCCAGGACATGAACACTGCACTGAGAGAGAGAGGGGTTCATACACACACACTGACTGGACACTCCAGTACATGAACACTGCACTGAGAGAGAGAGGGGTTCATACACACACACTGACTGGACACTGGACAGGAGTAAAGAGAGAATCAGAGCATTACCCACTTTCTTTTTCTTCTGTCTCACAGGAGGTGGTGATTGGACCTCCTCCAGCTGGAGTCCGAGTAGGGAGAGAGGGGGCAGGAGAGGGACAGCACAGGGAGAGAAAGAGAGAGACAGGTGAGTCAAGTGTCCCAAGAGTACAGAGACTCTGCTGAGATCACACTCGCAGTGAGTGAGCCTGGGTGTAGCCCACTAATACTGACCCACTGTACACCATAGGACAGAGAAGAGGAGGAGGAGAGAGACACACTGCCTAGACACCACAGGACAGAGAGGAGGAGGAGAGAGACACACTGACTGGACACCACAGCACAGAGAGGAGGAGGAGAGAGACAGTGACAGACAGGGCTGACAAGACAGACAAGATGGCGAAACTCCACCACAGACAGGACAGGAGGCAGGGTGGGACCAGCACTGACCTTCTTCCTCTCTCCTGCCGGATGAGCTGTCTCCACCTCCTCTTCCTCCTGCAAGTCAAGAGACAGGCTGAGAGAGAGACGGACTGGTGGGACATCGGCGAACAGAGCTGAAGGCAGAGAGCCGGGGAGACAGGCCCAGCTGGGACAACGCAGGACAGACAGAGAGACAGACAGAAAGGAAGGAGAGAGAGACACAAAGATGAAGGCACAGAAAGACAGCAGGCAAAGAGAAAGATTGAGATTGAGGGACAAACAAACCGAGAGAGAGAGCGGAAGGAGAGAGAGAGAGGAAGGAGAGAGAAGGACAGACAGACTGACAGACGGGGCTGAAAGAGAGAGAGACAGAGAGGCAGGGACAGACAGACAGCAGGACGAGAGAGAGACAGAGATCGAGGGACAATAATTTGGTTTCGAAATTTATTCTGAAAATATACAATCATTCACTCCTGAAAAATATCGAGTTCAAATTATACATTATGTACAATATTGTAATCAACATATGGCTAATTATCAAAAATAAAAAAAACTGTACTGGGGGACACAGCTGGCTGTGCTGTTCTGGACAGAACACACTGAGGTCCAGTTTCCACCTCCTGCAGGATCAAACAGCACCTCCACTGGCTCTCCAGTGAACAGAGGGACAGACAGAGAGGCTTCAGGCTGCAGGGTGACATTGTCTCTGTGAGCTGAAAGACAATCAGGACAGAGGATGATATAAGAACACACTCTGTCAAGAATATAGAGCCCTCTAGTGATCCTACTGTAGACCTGCTCACCACCCACAGTGACGATCACAGTGCTGATACTGCTTCCATTAAGGTCCCTCACTGTGTAGTTGCCCTGATCAGCTGGAGTGAGGGAGCGGAGTGTCAGAGAGCTGTTCTGCACTGACACTCACTGTTCGTACCTGGGGCCAGGGAGCCCTGCGCTGCTCAGTAAGACTATACGATTCCGGACAGATCGTGCAGGATCAAACAGCACCTCCACTGGACCAGCAGTGTGGAGGGGGAAGACAGAGAGGCACCAGGCTGCAGGCTGTGGACTTCTGAGTGAGCTGAAAAGGGACAGGTAGAAACATGTTGAATATTTAGTTTTACAACAATACCTTGAGTTTGGACTGCGATCAGCTTCATTTTGTATTTCAGCTGTGAAAATGCAATTTCAAAAATGCACGCCACAGTCATGTTAGGTTCAAGTTACAGTTGCATCACAACTCAATACATTTGCAATTCACTTCTGAGATAATTGTTCCTGGTGTTTGTGTTGTGTATGCCTTGCAATGGAGGGGTGAGAAATAATGGACTTATTACATTATAATGAATAATAATTGCTTACACTTATATAGTGCTTTTCTGGACACTCCACTCAAAGCGCTTTGCAGGACATGGGGACTCCCCTCCACCACCACCAATGTGCAGCATCCACCTGGATGATGGGACGGCAGCCATAGTGCACCAGAACGCTCCCCACACACCAGCTATGAGTGGGGAGGAGAGCAGAGTAATGAAGCCAATTCATAAATGGGGGTTATTAGGAGGCCATGATTGGTAAGGGTCAATGGGAAATTTGGCCAGGACACTGGGGTAAAACCCCTACTCTTTTCGAGAAACACCCCGGGATTTTTAATGACCACAGAGAGTCAGGACCTCGGTTTTACGTCTCATCTGAAGGACGGCACCTGTTTACAGTTTTTCCAGTGTCCCCGTCACTATACTGGGGCATTAGGACCCACATGGGCCACAGGGTGAGAGTTCCCCCTGCTGGCCCCACTAACACCTCTTCCAGCAGCAACCTTAGTTATTATTGTGAAGAATGAAAGAATATTAGGAACATGAAAAGGTTGAATGTTTTAAATGCGTTTTTTTACTGAAACATCCGCTACAGAGATGCGCACACACGTCATTACAAACGCACACCTGCACAGAGACGTCCTCAAGCGCCTTGTTCACAATTATGGGCTCCAATAGGAACAAAAAACGCCAGCCTGACAACTCGAGCATTCAAACCAAGAACCCAACACGTACTTATGTTGGCAGCCTGTGCAGAAAAGCAGAAAGAACCACAAGCCTTCTCTATTGGGAGGAAAAACACACACTCCCTCTCTCACACTCCTGATTTCCTTAAATAGCTCATTCTTCATCTCTGGCTCCTACATACAGTATAGCAGCGCTCAGTCTGCTTTGAATAAGCCATAAATCTAAGATTTGTTTTATCTGTTCCTCTTGTCTAGGCCTAGAGCTGCTTTTCATAAAAGAGCTGTTTGCATAAATAGCTAGGGTTACAGCTGAAGACACCAGCTTCATCCCCCAGTGTGTTATACGTCGGGAGCAAGAGAAGAGGGCCAGGCCGTGCCTTTTCATAGATTTTTCTTCTGAAAAGTCAGTTTCTCAGAGGCAGATTTAGCCCCTCATGCATTGTAGAGAGATAGACACGCCCGCGCGCGCACAGTTAGAGCTGCACCCTCACACAGAGTCAGACCCGCACAGACACATCCTCTTGTTTAAACAAATACACAAACCTGACGGCGCTCACAATGATCCACACACACACACACACACACACACACACACACACACACACACACACACACACACACACACGACATCAGTAGTCACTCTTGCACACTGGACCCCAGCTCAGTCCTCACCTCCAGCTCCTGCAAACCGCTTCGAACAAACTGCATTAAGAAAATTAGGTTGCGTTCCGGTAGCAGGCCATCCTGGGCACCAGTGTGAGTTACACACTCATTTGTAAAAGCCCTTCCGCATCGTCGGGCATGCTTCACAGTGCTGGACCTGGGGTGTGGGTGCTGTCTGTGTGGAGTTTGCATGTTCTCTCCCTGGTCTGTGGGGGTTTCCTCCAGGTGCTCCAGTTTCCCACAGTCCAGGGACAGGCTGCCACTTTCACTGGGCAGTGCACCGTCACCGTGGCAGCATGGTGGGTCGGATCTGATTTCAGTCTTTATTTCCTTTTTTAGAGATCCTGTAACCAGGACCTGTTCACTGCCATGACGGACACAAGGAACAATAAAGCTGAAGTCTTGTTTCCCACAAGAAACAACAAAACCGAAGTATTGTTCGATGTGCCGGTACAAACTTTTAGGTTATATAGTCCTTCCTTGCTGCTTCAGACGTCATTCGGTGTTATGGTAAGGGGGGGGTCGTGGTATTTGGCCAGTTAAGAGACCCTGGCCAAATGGTCAGTTTAAGATTATGCCCCCTCGCATCTGGAATCCTTATCAGTTAACCCCCTTTCCTGCCATAAACCCCTGTTGCTTAGAAGTCTAATTTTCAGGCAGAACTGACTTAAGTTAACCCTATTTACATCTTGTCTCTTACTTCAGCCCTCTTCCATTTGCTAGTTAAAAGTTGTACAACCCATTTGTATGCGACAAAAGAAGCCAGTCTGTTTCCGCCCGGTTTCGAACCGAGGGCCTTTCGCATGCGAGGCGAACATGATAACCACTACACTACGGAAACAGTGGTAAGATGTGCCCAGCGGCCCAGTGCTGAGCTTCGCCAATGCGTTTCAGCTGCTTCCAGTGCCTTTATTGGAGTGCGCTGATGGACCGTGCTCTCTCTCCAGAGACCAGCACGCCTGTCATGGACGGAGCAGGAAAGGCGGTGCCACATTCTACAGCCCTCTCCACGCAATCGGGCTACTGAAGTGGAGAAAATCGCCTCTCCAGAAAGTGCAAATATCATAGAGGTAGAGGTAGGGAGAGAGGAGGAGTACAAATTCAAGCAGAGGCCTGAGTGGAGCACTGTCGTATGGCCCTGACATCAATCCCTCAACTCTCTGCATAAAGCAGTGTCTTATGGCCATAACATCCCACCCCCACCACTCTCAATGGAAAGCACTGTCGTATAACCATGACATCCCACCCCCACCACTCTCTGCATAAAGAAGTGTCGTATGGCCCTGACGCCCACCCCTCCACTCTCTGCGTTAAGCTGTGTTGTCAGGCCCTGACATCCCACCTCCGCCACTCTCTGCGTAAAGCAGTATCTTCAGGCCCTGACATCCCACCCCCGCCACTCTCTGTATAAAGCAGTGTCATATGGCCCTGACATCCCACCCCCACCACTCTCTGTGTAAAGAAGTGTCGTATGGCCCTGACACCACCCCTCCACTCTCTGCGTTAAGCTGTGTTTTCAGGCCCTGACATCCCACCTCCTCCATTCTCTGTGTAAAGCAGTGTCATATGGCCCTGACATCCCACCCCCACCACTCTCTGCGGAAAGCACTGTCATATAGCCCTGACACCCACCCCTCCACTCTTTGAATAAAGCAGTGTCGTCAAGCCCTGACATCCCACCCCCGCCATTCTCTACGTAAAGAAGTGTCATATGGCCCTGACACCCACCCATCCACTCTCTGCGTTAAGCTGTGTTGTCAGGCCCTGACATCCCACCTCCGCCACTCTCTGTGTAAAGCACTGTCGTATGGCCCTGACATCACACCCCCACCACTCTCTGCGTGAAGCACAGTCATATAGCCCTGACGACCACCCCTCCATTCTTTGCATAAAGCAGTGACGTCAAGCCCTGACATCCCACCTCCGCCACTCTCTACGTTAACCCCTGTTAACTCGCTTGCTGAATGATCTCTCAAGAAATCCCTGGTGAGATTCAACAGGTGTTTTCTTCAACAGCCACTAAAAGTCTGATGACCTTCTCTGGATTTCCTGAATATGATGTAAAATTAGTTCAAATAATTTGGTAGTTAACAGAACAAAATGCTTTGGAGGTACATTTAAAACAGCAGAGCAACACTGTAGCACTTCGTGTGTGACTGAGTTTAATTGTGTAAACCTGTCTCTCTATGAACACGAGCAAAGAGTTCTCACTCAACAGAAGATTGCGATGTGAGCACAATAATGTAAGACATCTGGTGATGCCAGGGATTGAACTCGGAACTTCATACATGAAAACCATTGAACTACATCCCCTATGGCACAGATGGTGGAACTGACTTAAAGATGTGCATATGTTCACTGACCACAATCCACCCTTCATGAATAATTGAAATGATTAATTTATTTTTATATCCAGTCACATGGGCGACGGTGGTTGATTCTTCAATGGGGGAGAGCGTTTTTCTACCTCCTTACTCGACTGTCTTTCAATTATGTTTTCCTTGAAATCTTTTTGCATCTTTTAAGTGCTTGCGATTAAATTACGCATAGAAAAACAGCAGTACAGTTGATGTTCATGGACCGATGCACACAACTCCAGTGATAAAGCCCTGTCTGTAAATATTGTAGAAGAACGTTAAAGGGCGAAACAACGCTCCAACCACGGGAATGGTAACAAGAAGGATCGTGTTCTTATTTAATATGTGCTTTTGAATTGCCTTGTCAATACACACAGGCTTTAGAGATGGACAAATAATTTACAGTGGTGTTTGTAAACAAAGATGGAACATGTTTTTTTCTATACCAGGAAGAAAGGAGCAGACTCTTAAACTTTAAGAGACAGAAACAATACCTCATCACAGCTAACACTAATTAAAACAACATCACAACAGAAGAGTGAAGCCTTAGGTGAATCAAATTAGTTTTCATTGGTCGTCTGTGTCTTCATAACTTTGTAGGTGAGAGAGAGGGTTGCGAAAATGTGCGGGTGCTTCTTAGAAGTGTGTTGGTAGTACAGGTGACTTCCAAATAATTGAGCCGGGTTTTAATCCCGGCCAGTGCATCCCCAAACCTTTTCAAGATAATCATTTATCCGGTAGCACATCTCCTGAAACTAACATTCGAGGTAGGAAGCGTGCTCTTAAACACCAAAACACTCAAAAAGGAAGAAGCAGATCTCTGTACACAAGACAGTAGTGCAATATTAGAATTTCTGAGTTCTTGATGGATTCAGGCTCCTTCTCAGAGGTCCTTGCTCGCCAAATAACTTTACATCTGAGGAAGAGCACCACGGAAAAAAAACCCAACTCAACAAGCGAGCGTGTTGGTTGCTCTTGCTCTTAATGCAAGGAGCTGTTTTTTTTTCCTCGCAATAATCATTATTAACCAAAAACAGCAGCACAGGTAAGTCGCATTTGTGATTATGTCACTTCTCTGCTTCAGCAAGGTCAATAAAAGACTCTGAAAGTAGTAAAGCAAAACTGAACTCAAAATCATATTAGGAATTCTGAGCGATATCTCCATACAGGTAATCCAATAAGAACGTTGAAATATTTGAATATAATCTCTCTATATATTTCGCTGCTTTTTACCCGGAGTAAAACTATTGGATTGAAGGAATGCTAACCGCTGGGTTAAAATGTATAGTTGTTATTTGGAGAAATCTGTAAACTCGTGATCTTATATGTTTTAAAAGACAGCACAGGGAAAAACGACAGTGCTGATTATTTTCCAGAGACAGAGCACTGATGACCTCTCCGAGCTGATTGATAAAGCCCACCCAGTGGATAGTCTAGCAGAACGTCAAAGAACATTCACCTTTGTATCCAAAGAAACGACAGGAACAACATCAGGAAGCACAATCAATTCCCCTTTTAAATCTTTCCTGTAAGGTATGCTATGTGAATCCATGAAGTTAATCCTCTGATCTCTTTTGATCACGAACAAAGTATTTCTGATGGAGCGCTATGTTCAAAGATTTAATAAGCTTTACCCCTGCCAACGATTCGGCGTGAAGAATTAAAAGTTTCACAGACAAAAGCAGCTCACCACCACAGCCAATATTAAATGTACTTGCCGGTACACTATCATGTGCACTGCCTCAAAAGTGATCTCGGCAGACGTTGTTCCCTACATAAAGCTGAACGTGCCAAAGAGAATTTCTGTTGAGAAAACAAAATATTTTTTCTGCCTTGATGTTAAGCCTGTCTTTTAGAAAGTCTATCTCTAAACACCTCCCGCAGCCTAACAAAAAGCGCTTTTACTGATTGTATTGCAGGTCTTAAAACATTAACATTTGACAGCAGTGGAATTCAAACCCACGCCCCCAGAGAGACTGGAGCCTAAATCCAGTACCTTAGACCACTCAGCCACGCTACCTTCCTCCATACCCATCTTCCTCACATTGCCGGCTTGGACTAGGGGGGGCTTCAGCTCTTGTCGTCAGATCTAATGATATCATGACATGTGGAAGTGACTGCACCTTCATCTTCCGAGATGCTTTCAATAACACAAACGCTACTTTCACTGGCACAAACACAGCAATAATGAAGGTGGTGGGATTCATCCTTTGTGCTGTTTGTAGGGGTGCAACTCTACGGTGATCTGCTGACTTGAAGAGCAAAAATCAAAATCCTCTGCTATTACTGTTGCTTTTTTCATAGTTTCTTCAAATCCTTCATTTGAACGTAGATTTTGAAGGATATTGATGATAATACCACATAAATTGTGGTTTTCTTGTGATCGCCAATTTTATTCAAATAACAGCCTTTTTTACAGTTCCTTGCGTGTTTCACAAGGTATAATAGTCCCCTTCGCATCCTCAGCTAACATATTTTAAAATTACAATAGCTTATACAGCATGCATGTTTACATTTATATTAAAATTAAAGTAAATATACAAGAATACATACAGTGCTAACCCAATAATTCTTGTCAGGTTCTCCAACAAATCTGCGTTGTTATTTTAACATGTTTCAGCTGAGGGTGCAACAGGAGTAAAAATGAATTTTCCCGCCAGCCATTCAAAGACCAAATTCCATGAGTGAACATTATTTTCTCAGATGTTGCCGGAATTGGACTTTGCCGGTGGTATTGAATTATGTCCACAACTGTTGTAGTAGTTCCTTCTTGAAATTCGACACGTGCAAAGCACTCGTAATATCATAGATGTTAAAGTTCGCTGAGTCTATTCGAGTCATGGTGTGTATCCCTGCCTATCATTGGGAGACGGGTAGCTTTTTTACACTCAGATTCCAATCTTCAATGCTTTGTTTGAGAGCTTACATAACTTTCATTTTCTCACAATTTCTGACGATTGTTCCAAAGGGGCACCCTGTCAATTCCGAATACTTTTCAAAAATCTGCCTGCATGTTTGATTATTGTCATTTCATTTAGAAAAAGTTCAATATTGATCATAACTAAAGAAAATAATGATCACGAACAAAAAAGGGATAAAGATGCAAGTCGATCTTGAATCAGAGCTGGGTGACACGGGCTTCTGTTCTGATATGGTTGTATGAGAAACAGGAGGAATCGCCAATCTCCTATAGAACATGAGTTGAATCAGGAGTGAGACATTTAGTATACTCGTGCATATGTCAACGCCTGACCTACATCGTAAAACTAACATTAAGTTGTCAGAGACATTCATTTATATACAAACAAGAGACAGACCAAGTAATAATTCTACATTAGTTCAGGTGGGTAAACCTGAACTAACTAACTAACTAATAAACCTTTTAATAATTCTACATTAACGTGTCCTACATTGATCAGACTAATTGACATGGTCTGATTCAGAGCCTGTGCAGTTCGTGCTAATTACAACAAGGACAGTTCTGATCCCTCATCACCGAACTGAACACAAGTTCAGCTGTTCTCCAGTTTTGTTACGCATGGTTTTTCATTGCAATTGAGTTCAGAGCTGGAGCTGATCTCCAGACAGTACAGTGTTTTGGGTAAGTTGTCGAAATTCGCATGAGGCTGCAGACAACTTACCCAAAGTGTTTTCTATAGCTTTCAGGTGGAGTTCATTTATATAAAAGAACGTAAGTGGTATAAACGCAATAAGCCAGACGGCAGTCCAACTTATAATTTTCTGACGCGAGGCCTGACGCGTTATTCATTATGCCACTGACCCTGCTATTGTAGTGCTAAAAAAACACGTTTTCTACATTTATGTCTGTTCACTCTAAAAACTCTAAAAAAGACAAAGGGTTTGTGTGTCGCGCTAAAATTCCGCTTCATTTCGAATGCAAATAAAAACCGTTTTGTTCCAAGAAATCATAGATTTGTCACATCCTTCATACTATACTTCTCTCTTGTATTAGTAAAGCATTTTGATTTAAACTGAACAATATATGAAAGGTTTCATCTATACACTTACACATAATAAGTATACGAATAAATACTCGGAAGAAGCCGCAGCTCAGGTATTAGAGAGATTTAAAATCGGATCGGAGGATTTAGAGTCCAGACTGCAAACCAACAGCTTACACAGGTCTTTTATAGAACCGTTTTGATTTCCTTTGCTTTGTCCCTGTGATGTCATTGTCCTGCTCGCAGCCGAGCCCGACACACGTCTGTTTTTTTGTCGCTGGGCGCACACCCTGCGGTCCATGCGGGTCCTAATACCCCAGTACAATGAAGGGGACCCTAAACGGTAAACAGGTGCCGTCCTTCGGCTGAGACGTAAAACCGAGGCCCTCTGTGATCATTCAGGAGAATGGTGGTGGTGGAGGGGAGTCCCCATTACCTGTAAAGCGCATTGAGTGGAGTATCCAGAACAGCGCTATATAAGTGTGCGCAATAATAATAATAATTATTATAATTATTATTATTATTGTAATGTAAAATGCAATAAAAAATAAAAAAATATCAAACTTTGATTCAAAATAGATTAATATAAAAACTGATAAAGCTAATGCTTTTTTCAGGGCTATAGCTGTAGCTGCGAGAAGGTTAAAAGCGCACAAGTGATCTGTCTTTCGTCAAAGTAATTGCCGGAGCAGTAAGACGCAGAGCACCATCCAGCAACTGTAGACGATGTTCGGGGAAGAGCTAATTCTGTTTTTAGCACAGGGAGTGAGAATGAGCTCAGTCCGGCTCCGAGCAGAATCCATCCTGGTTTGGTTACAGTGCGCCTGAGGATCTTTGGATCGCAACGTAAAAAAAACAATTGCTCACATCGTGTGACTTCCACGACAGGAAGGAAAGATATCACTTAAAAAAATCAGAACTGAAGATTTGGATCCTGGGCCTCAATTTGATCAAATTATTAAAATAATAATTATTAAAATATCAGATTGTGTTTCTGCAACATTTCGTGCACAGTACGCCATTTTAATCTAAAACAGTCACAACGAGGGCTTTACACGCAGTCTGGGGTATTTTCCCCTTTTATATTTTTGCCACTTTATATCGAACCTGTTATACTCCCAGAAGTGCACAGTAGCTTGTACAAATGTACAATTCACCACTGGTATAAACAGATGTGTGCCGTGTTTGCCTTTGTAAGCATTTGTTTAAAAAATAAGTTCACAATACGATAAAAACACAGAAAGCACAAACTTCATAATACAACGATACAAAATCAATACCAAATCATTATGCCAATTAAGTACCTATCCTTTGAAAACAGAGAACACCTTTATATCTACAAAAAACTTGACATTTGTATGTATTTTTGAATTACAAAGCAGACAGAGTAGTCCCTTAATTCAAAGATCGGATCTTGGCCAAAACAAGACAATCAGACGTGGGCTGAATTAGGAACAGGAACCTCTACTTCGTCGTTTATTGAACTTTTGATAAATGTCTGAATGAAACAGATTCGTTTTTTTAACTCTTTGATTAAAGTACACAAAAAGCACCTTCCTTCGAGCTGGAATCGAACCAGCGACCTAAGGATTCCCTGCTAATTCCACTACAGTCCTCCGCTCGACCAACTGAACTATCGAAGGGATGGCGGTAGGCTCTCTGGCACATACTGGCCAATGGAGTGAAATGTTCCGGGTGATTTAAATCCCACTTCGACATCAAGTTTCCAACTCGTTTCCTTAGTCTTGTTTACCTTGAATTTAAGCCACGAACCAGGATTCTACTGTATAAACTTCCAGGGATATTACGAAATGTTTGATGGGGCATCAATCATTCCAGGCGGAAATTGACTCCTTTTTTTTCTCGAGGGATCATATTAAACATTTCATTAGTATCGAGAGGAGGATCACCATGAGACACAAAACAAACAGTTTCTTTCTGTCTTTATTAGAAAGTAGCGTTTGTGCCACATTAATAATATTTTCGTGGAAATAAAGAAGTTTCGAAATGTGGTTTTGAGTTAAATATTAGCGTGTTCATGTAATTAGTTTGTGTTTGTCATTACTATATATATATATTGCCATGTTACTAGAATTTGTAACTGAAGTTTACTAGTTGTGTTTTTTTATGATGGTTAGACATTTGTTGATTACAATATTGTATATCATGTATAATTTGAACTACATATTTTTCAGGTGTGAATAATTGTATATTTTAAGAATAAATTTCTAAAATAAATCATTGGCTTTATTTACTAGTTTCTACACCTATAAAAATCTTTCTTTGATGTATAATAGACCTTTAACTATATATGTATAGTAGTCTTCTAAATTTATCCGTATAATAGAACTACAACCATTTATGTATAATAAACATATAATCATAGATGTCTAATTGACGTATAACGATATACGTATATTAGAATTTCATTCTAGAGCAGTTACGGAGCACAGTTACACGTCTGGTATGCGTTTAATAGTCGTATATTCTACATCTTTTGCCCACTGGGATGTGCCGATTTTAACTTGGCAAACCAAGATACACATTTTCTAATGAAACCTTAATTAAAAGACAGTTTGTTTCTCGAAAGCATGTTATGTAAAAAAAGAGAAAAACGAAAATATATGGATGGTAATCTTTCAAAGCTGAAGATTTTACTTTTGAAAAATTGACATTTTATGTACTGTATGCAGATGCATTCGCTGGTTTTAGAACTTTGCTGTACTTCCTGAATCATTTTCAGTATTATAAAGTGGGTGTAGATTTTTCTTTCAGGTTAGGACGCGAGTGTGTACATGTGTTTGATTTTCGTTTCACTGATTCTCATTGAAGATTTGGGAATTAACGACGAAAGAATCAGTTGCCTCGGAAAGCAGAAGGTTTGGTTCTCAACGATATTGAAGACACGCCCATGTAGAGCAGCAGGTGATGATTTGTGCTATAAAAGACCAAGTGCAGTGACGTCTGCGTTTACCGTTTAGACTTTTCATCTCGGGCGCACTTTTAGAAAGCAAAGATAGAGCAGTTGTGTTGAATCACATTATAACAGCTGTCAGCAGAGTGGCGCAGCGGAAGCGTGCTGGGCCCATAACCCAGAGGTCGATGGATCGAAACCATCCTCTGCTATGTACACTTTATGCACGATTGATAAGCATACCATCAGTTTAATGAAGTGCATTAAAACTGTTTTTTTCTCTCGTGTGTATGAAAGCTTCACACTTAAGGTACTCTTTCATCTTTACCAATAGCAGATGCCCAAATGTATCTTTGGTTGTTCTGCGATCCTTCATAGTTTCCTCAATTCCTTCAAATGAACATCCATATCAAAGCAATTATGTATATATATATATTACAATTAAGGTACATATTAAAAATATCAACGCACATTTGTATAATGCTCATTTAATAATGATTGTCAAGGATTGTCAAGTTCTCCAACAAATCTGTGTTCTAATTTTAAAATATTTTTGCTAAGGATACAACTGGTGTATAAATGAATTCTCCCAACAGCCAGTTAAAGAAAAATTCCACACGTGAAGATGGTTTTCTTGGACATTGACTTAGGTACTTATTTGTTTACTTGTTGTAGTTGCACACGAGTAAAACACGAAGATTTCCTGCCACATTCAAGAGGGTTTGCGAAGAAATCCCTTCAATTTTTAGCGGAGATTTTGTTTACATCATCACAATCTGAAGCACGTCCCTGAGTACGTTTGACCCACCAGCCCTTTGTTTAACAGCTGCACAGGGACACATTCCCGTTGCTTTTCACAACTCACATGTTTGTAGTTAAAGAAAATTAAATACTGTCATTTTCCTGCCAGCTGGCAGTATTTCTTCTGCACTGACCAAGAGTAACCAAGAACTTCATTTCATCTTTCGCAGGCTGTAATCTACAGAAAAGGAAGTGAATACTTGTATTAAGCTAAATCAAGCCGACGGAGTTGCACTGCTGTTGTTTTTATCCACTTTTCGCTAATAGGAGAAAAAAATCACTGGCATTTTTTGGAAGCATTTCTTCTGTCCTGAGAAGCAAGATTTGTATTTTATCTTTCAGAAGTTGTATGAATTTCTTGAAGTTCAGAAACAACTTGTTCCAGAAAAGAAATTAACACTTGCTTCAAAGTAAATCAAGATGTCAGTGTCTCTTGCTGTGTGTGCTCTTATCTGTCCATCTCTCTCTCCTCTTCTCTCTGGCAGTCTGTGCAGAGTATCTGAAGGGGATGTAACACCACTTGGAAAAGAAAAAAATTCTCAGGAAAATTCTCAGGCAGAATAAAAAATCATTATTCTCTTCTCAGTCAGATTCACAGCTCAGACTCACACTCAGACAGGATCTCAACTCCGTACTGCTCTCTATCCTCACAATCCAGAACCAGAAGATATTCAGACAATCAGTGCTGCTACATGAACAATATCAGACATTTCCCCCTTTTATCTTTCCTCCCAGCCCTCTTAGAGACATAGAAGAGCTCCTGGTTCTCCTCTCTGTGAACTGGGCTCAGGGGTCACTGATCTGGCAGTTGTGGCCTCTGTTCCAGGTCGGAAGCAAGAAGGATCTATTAACGCTTTCCAGGACTTCCAGCCCTTCAGTATTACTTTCTTTACTGTATGTCAGCCTCCCAAAATGTTTATAAATGTTTTATGAGTGTGGAATTATCTTATTATTTATATACAGTATTTATGTAATAAACACCAGTAGTGACACTATGATCGGTATATTGATTATTTGTAGCCGATGGTCCGATGGTCGTGTCTACAATAGTGACCATTTGACCAGTCTGTAGCTCTGAGCAGTGGGACTCAGATCACACAGAAGACCTGTCTGTGTGATTCCATACCAGCCCTGGGATTCAGCTACTCTCACAAATGTCTCACAGACCGTCTTATAAATTTACAATTAGATGAAGTCATGTAACAGTTTTACAGATAATTTAAATAATCAGACAGCAGTTTTGGCAGTGGATACATCTCCACATGGGGGAAAGAAACTGAAATATATGTGCTCACTGTAAAGTAGGAAGAGGTGGTCAGACAAGCAAAACAACTTTGCAGATAATGTGAAGTGACATTGTTTTGTGTCAATCAGCTCACAGATTTCGCTTCATGTGCCTTAAGCTGTGCAATTTGTATGGTTGTTGAATGAGATTGATTTCTTCACAAGCCCAGTCAATTGCCAGGTGGAGAGCTTGCCGACACACACCTTCATGAAGACTCTCTTTAAGATTTCATTGTCAAGTCGCCTCCTTTGCATACAATAGTAGCACCGACACTAAAAGAAAGGATGAGAAATAGCGTTTATCAAGCGACTGCAGTGTTTGTTTGACTGAGGATCCTTGTGTGCTGAACTGGCCTCTGGAGAAGTGTAGTGCAGTAAAACAGAAGGTTTGTGTCACTCAAGATTGTTACAGAACAGAACAATACAATTACAATACTTTTATGAGAGTAAATATTACTGGTGCATCACAGTTCTTATAATGGTGAAAACAGGAGCACCTTCTCTACATTTTTGACTGAAGTATTTAAATGGAAAGAAATACTATCACTATGCAATTCATAAATGCAATTGACCTCCTCTAAATGTTCTAGTTTGATGAAACAATGTATGGAATTAGGTGACAATATCGGAATTCATTCAAATGCTCAGGATTAATTTTCAGCAACAAAAAAAGTGCTCGGAAATATTTTACAAGAATGAAACCTTACATTCACCTAAATAAACATTCACCATCTACATTAGCAGAGAACAGTAGGACAGAAGGTTAGTGTCACTGGACACTGCGTCAGAGAGGCCGATCTCTTCTCCCTCATTATGCAGGCTTACCCACTCATGATGAACTGTCCTCCAGCGATACTCAGCTGCCATCATCGACTCAGACATGACGTTCATGTACATATTATACCTTAATATGGTACTGCGTTACAATAATTTGATCAAAACAACTGGTGAAAAAAAAGATAAAGACTTTGTCCAAAAAAGAAGCATTTATACCTTTCCTCTCCTACCAGCCATTACAAGTCACCTAGTTTTTAATTTAGAGGTGGATTAAAGCTCTAGTCTCTTTGGGGGTGTGAGTTGGAATCCCACTGCTGCCAAATATCTCCAACTATCTCAGTGTTAAGAAGCAAAAAACACACATTTGCTGCAGAAGTAACAGGAGAATTTGTGCCATTCAGCCTCATAGCGTGATGTCATTTTCTCAGGCTCATTTTTAGATGCTTGTGATCGAATCTATGATTCTTATGAGTGTGCCCTCCATAAAGGTAGCACAGATATAACGTGCCAAGTTTTCAGAGAATCGCATTAAATACAGGTCAGAAGAAGGCGACAAAGTGTCCGCTAGGCAGTTCAGCTTTTTCAACGGTGTTCTCTGTTGTTTAGGTCCAGAATGACACCCGTTACAACCAGGAAACACACAGTGTCAGGCATCAAAAAGACTTCCCAAAACCCTGATCCTCTCCTTGATCCGGTGATGGCATCCAGACATTTCCTGCAACAAAGCCAGGATACGGTCTTCAACAACACGAGTGAAAGGCTAATTCCCAACCTTTGCAATCCTTTTGGACCGCATGTGCTCAGTGTTAAATGCGCTGTTCATTATTATTATTAATAATAATAATCTATACATTATATAGTGCCTTTAAAGGTGGCTTTTCAAAGTGCTTTACAGAATGAAACCAATAAAGTTAAAAAATACACAAGATAAGCAGGATGAGAATACACAGTTAGAGGAGACAATAGATGGTGGTATTAAATACAGTAGGAACAGAGGGGTAAAGAATAGTTCATTAAAGGCTCTTCTAAAGAAGAGGGTTTTGAGTCTGGATTTGAAGGAGTTTAGAGAAGGTGACTCTCTGATATCCTTGGGAATAAAGATCCAGAGCTTTGGTGCAAAACAGGAGAAGGCCCTGTCACCCATAGAGTGTAGATGGACTGGGGGACAGATAGGAGACCAGAATTAGAAGAGCAAGGCTGTGAGGTGGGGAGTAGGGCGATAACCCAGACAGGTACTGTGGTGTCAAGCCATGGAGAGCCTTATAGGTGAGCATGAGGATTTTGAAGTTGACAGGAAGCCAGTGCAAGGAGTCCAGGACAGGAGTAATGTGATCACAGTCCAGTGCTAATTTCTTTCTTGTGGCTGCTCGTTCATTTTCAACTGTGGACTCTTAAGAAGTCCTTTATTTGACTTGATCAACACTAATCCCTAGAGGATTTTGAAAGGTTGAATCAAAATGATACATGACTCTGGTGGGACTCAAACCCACAACCTTTGAATGACTTCATTCTATCAAAGCCTAGAAGTCCAATGCGCTCTCCATTGCGCCACAGAGCCAACCAATACATTGCTATATAAAACAGCTACAGAAAGCTGTAACTCATGCTTCTCCCGTTGTCTTTAAATTAAGCTCCATAAATATTGACAATGAGTGGCCTGTTGTCTACGAATAGATACCACTGGGATTCACACCCAGGGTCTCTTGGTTTTTAGTGAGGCGGCTTAACCAGCTAAGCCATGGTGCCAAACCTGCTAAATGTTATCCACAACTTCAAACACCTGTGAGAAACGGGCAACTGCAGTGTTACGCCTGCTGGCTCAACAGATAATCCTTTTCGAAGTTTAAGGAGAGGATTTCTTTGTCAATTCAATTAAACATTTTAGAAATGCTGAACGATTGATGTGTTTCACGCGCAGAAATATTTTATCGTTACGTACTTTTTCTGTGCAGTTAGTTCTCCTTCAACTCCGCCCAACAACAGAGGTCGTTTTTAATACAGGAGTAAAGGCACATTGCACATCAGCAAAACATCAGTAACAGGTTTAGGGAGAGCGACATCAGTGATTGGAAGGTAGGAAGTTTCGGGTCACTTTTTTATTATAGATTCAAGCAGCCCTGAATACCTTTTCAAGAAACATTTCAGAATCCCAGTCACGTCCAGTATGATTGCTACACAGGTCTACAGTATACAATCAGAATACTGTTTGTGCATTATATAAAACACACCGCCCAAAGCATTTCTAAAACAGGAATTACATGTTTCTGAATGGCCCTCCTTTATAAATAAAATAAAAGGTCTGAAGCCTGCTCCAAAGAAGCACTATATTCAGAGCTGACAAAGATGTGATAGGAAACATCTCGGAAAACGAAGATGCAGTCATTTCCACGCGTCGCACAACAAGAGCTGAACCCACCCGACTTTCTCCAAAAGAGTAAGGTGTAAGGAGTGTGGCTGGGTGGTCTAAGTGCTGGGTTTGTGCTCCATTTTCTTCAATGGGTTAGGTTTGAATCTTGCCGCTGCTAAGTGTTGGTGGGTTAAGACCTTCCTTCTATTGCGACGTCAATGGGTAAAAGCTTTGCTTGGCAGTCTGTCGAGAGACTGAACTAGGTGTTTCAAGATAGTCTTTGTCAGCTTAACATCAAGGCATAAAAAAGCAATGCTCTTTGGTCGCTTCAGCATTATGCAGGGAACAACATCTGCCGTGATCACTTTTGAGTCAGTGTGAATCGTAGTGTGCCGCAATTGTTTTTAAAATTGGTTCTGTAGTGTAAGAAAAACCGGCCGTTCAGGGACGCCAAATATGTAACTGTAGTGGCTCTCTGAAGGCACCAGTTCTGTAGGGTTTGGGCATTTACTGAGACAATTATTAATTGTAGCAGTAAATCACAAAGTTGATTCTTTTGATGGCTTTAGAGTCCAACCATGCGACATAACTCAAACAACGCACACACACAGGTGCTAATACACGAGTATACATTTATTAATACATAGAATATGCATGTAAACCTAACAGATCTTATCGAGAGGGTTATCAGAATACAAAAGATATATATTCAATCAGTTACAAAGTGTTACACATATCAAGAGGACATACGTTCAGTATATCATTCATTAAGACCGTTTCGTAAAGTGAACTTGGTTACAACTTCTACATTAGATACTCAAAACAAGTACATAACTCTTAGGAATTAAATTGATATCAACTGGTTTGGATAACAATTGAATTCTCGAGCTGTAATGCAGTGAAGTTGAATACTCATCCAATTTCTGGGGATTCAGATCTCCTGCGGGCACAAAGAAACAGTTGCAGGCTGTTGCTGTCCAATCCGCGCTCTCTGGCTCGCTGCCAGGCTGTGCTGTGCGGCTTGTGACGGTGCACTGCTGATGCTCACTGTTGGCTTTAACTAGCAAAGTTTGTGCACAGGAGAAAAGATGACTGTGGGTCCCAGCAAGTCAGGAAGAGGACCGGTTCGTTCCTGATGAAGAGCTAGTTCTGAATAGTGATTCAGCTGTCCACAGTTCCGACCTGTTCAGGAGGCCTGCTGCTGGTTACTCTCTGGCAACCTCCACTCTAGACTCTTAGAACAAAGGAAAGTTCTGGCACTCTGACACACCGGCCGTTCCGTGGTTGTCCGGGCTGAGTCTCAGGATGGTCAGGAGGCACGCTGCGAGAATGTCCTGCCCTTGGGAGCCTTCTGCTCCTGGGCCGTCCTGCCCTGGAATTCTCCTTTGAATTCCCTTTAGAACAGTCCACAGAATCCTCTCCAGAATCTTACTGAATCTCACTGAATCTCCCTAAATCTCTGTGTTGCCTGTTTTTACCTGGAGGAACTTGGAGGAGCTTGTTGATTGGCTGAAAGTTCCATGGGCATCAGAGTCCCACGTGGGTTACTCGGCCCTACCAGCCCCTGATTGGTTGATCAAGGTGAGATATGAGTCACTTACTCCTGACACTTAGGAATGCAGTCCAGATGTCCAACTGGCACTCCCTAGACAGATAGGCACCAATGGATGACCATTGATCATGATAGCCAGGCTTAGCTAAGTGCATCCCCCTTTGGGAGCTGTCCTTATCAGGAACCTTAAATCAGCCTGCATGAATAGTTTCTCTGTGGCTGGACCACAGAGATGAACAGAGAAATGGGGCCTCATTTGGGAAGGCTCAGAACACTTAATTCTTTCTTATTAATAAGCCTCGCCGCTACAGTAGGCATGGTGCATTTGTCTGTGAAACTTGAATGCTGTGATTTTCACGCAGAATCATCGGCAGGAGCAAAGCTTATTCAATCTTTGCGCACAGCTCTCCATCAGAAATACTTTGTCCAAGTTTTGAAGAGATTGTGGGATTCTCTGCACACGTTCACATCGCGTACCTCAGACAACACCACCATTCGATGGGAAATTGATTCTACTTCTTGCAGTTGTTCCTGTGGTTGCGATAGTTACAAAGTTGCACTTTCCTCCACCTTCTGCTATAGTATTCATTGGGTGAGCTTCATCAATTGGCTCAGAAAGGTCAACTGTGCTTCGGAAAAAATCAGCAGCAGTGTCTTTATTTTGTCGGTGAGTATGGCTGTCTTTTAAAGCACATGAAAAACACGAGTTTGTGGATTTCTCCAAATAGCAACGAATTCAGTTGTGCAGAGCTTTACTGCTTTCAGAGGGTCTTTTACCGACGCTGCTGTAGTAGAGAAGTGACATAATCACAAACGCAACCATTTGTGCTGGCTGTTTAACTAAGTATTAAGCTTTTTTAACTATCACATGATTTTAACTAATTTAACATCATCTCCAGAAGAGCACCTCGCACTGCTCACTGAGCTGATGTATGTGCCCATTTCTCAAAAAATTAAATATCATCTGAACTGATTTTTTTCTACTTTAAATGCTTTCCTACTCTTTTAATATTTCAGTTAAATCTTTTATTTTGAAGTACTTTCCATTGATATTAATCCTAGTCCCGATGAATGATTCGGGGACATGGTGCGTCTTGAATAATGTTCTTATAGGTTTCAGTTTGGAAAAGTGCGCTCTCCAGAAGCTATCAAAACCTCTAATGGTCACACAAAGCTTAATGCAATAGCAACGTTTGGGGTTGAAAAAGAATATAACTTGCTATGAATACGAACACTGTTCCAGGAGGCGTGTAAGGACTATTTTGGCTCAGATCACCAATTTACCTTACATTTCTACTCCATTAATATCGCTATTGAGTGCTAAAGGTAGGTCCTGGCAATACTTCTTGAGATCTTCTTTAGAAAAATTTTAAAAAAATATATTTCCAGTACTAAACAAAAAGTAAAAAATACTGATTACGTGCAACTGATAAAATCTCTCGTTGTAGCTACATGCAAATTACAATGGAAAACTTTATCAGCTTTAAAAGTTTCTTTTGCATTTATAAGACGATCAGCATGACACTCAAAACATTATTCACCTGTATTCAGTAAGCGGTGAGTCTGCTGGCTGAGCAAGTTGCCTCCTCTACACACAATAGCAGCCCCGACGCTAAGATAAATGAAAAGAAATTGCTTTTAGTGGGCACTTTTCATATCCGATGAGCTTGACATCTCCCAAGGGCGATGGAGTTTTTTTGCGACACTGCTTTTCCCTTTTTTCTTCTTTCTGTACTCTGATGGAAAAAAAAAAGAAATCATGTAAGGGAAAAATGTATTTTTTTCATGGAGAAAACGTGCACCAGGAAATGTTTTGTTTTGAAGAAGTGATTTAACATGATATATGACCTAATTTACTAGAGTAAATGCTCACACTGCAAGGTCTGCTTTACTACAAGAGAGAAGTAGAGTGAAAGATGTCATAATTTCACTGCGTTGTTGAAGAAAACATATTTTTCTTTGAATTCTAAATCAATCAGAATTTCAAAGTGACACACAAACCCTTTGTCTGTATTAAAGAGATGATATTTTAAAACTGATAAAAATGTAGAAAACACGTTTCTCACTTAGAAATTTAGGATGGGATTATTACTATTACTAGTAATTACTAGTTGCAGTACTGAACTCACCATGGTGCAATTCAGTTACATGATTGGCCAGTGGTTTCATGGATAACGCGTCTGATTTTGCATCATGAGATTGTAGGTTCGACTTCTACTGGGTTCGTGTGTTTTTAAATCAGGTTACTCAGAAATAGATGTCCATTATGTGAATGAACCGCACCTGAAAGCAAATGTTGTCCAATAGTCCAATAGTTAGTCATTTTAATTAACATGAATATACTGTAAGGTCTTGGTACATGGGATTGGATTTCATCCACAATTTAAAAAAGGGCAAATTATATTTACAGGCTTCAGACACTTTTTAATACAAAAGTGACCTAAAACTCTGTAACTTTCAGGTTAGTTTGAACCTGTAATGAAAAAGGGGCCTGAAACTTCCATTCTGTGATGTAACTGTCTCTAAAGTCGGATGTGATGTTTCACGGATGTGAGGTGTGCCTTTTCTCTTGTCATGTTCAAAATGACTTGCTGTGTAATTTCCTGAATGCGTGTCCTGTACTGCTCTGTTATTTCATTTAGATTATCTATGTGGTGTACAGATAAAACCAAACTGCATGGTCTAATTCCTGGGTTCGGCACCAGCTGAACCTGAACATACATCATCCGATCTCAACATGATTTGAACACACAACCTTTTGATGTGGTATCAGATGCACTACCATCACACCACTCCCCATAAGTGCTTTTAATTCCCCCAAGGAGAAAAATATATTTTTTTCATTCTCTCCTGTGAGAAGCGCCGCTCTTCCAACGAGGGTCTCTTCTTCCCAGACCACAGATTATTTTTCCTGTCCGGCTCTCACACAGAGAGCAGACACACTGTCTCCGCTAATGTGTTTACTACATCTATAGATCTGACCCCCTTACAGCCCTGATATTCCTGGACAGGATCCCATATTGAGCAGTATTTCTCGCGTTCTGAACTTACAGTGTGTACACAATGTACTTTATACACAAAGTAAGTGTTTTCGTAACTCTTGGACGTTTTGTCAAAATGTTACTGGCATGCCAAAATCGCCCCCTCAACTGAACAGTCCCACCCCCCTCAGTTTTGGATAAAAGGTTTGGATAAAAAGTTTTTGAACACTTTCACTTACTTAACTTGAGCCGTAAAAAATAGTTGTACTTTGTCAATGGTCAGATAACTACACTAACCCCGAATTCACAGTTACTACATCAGACTGTTTGATGTGCAGGAGGGCTATCTGTCCAGGAACAGCACGTTACATAGTGTCTATGTTTTGGGGTGTCAACATTATTATGACCTTATTTGCTCAGGTGGACCAATGCCTTGCAGTAGTTTATCCTTATACTTACAATTGTTATATAACTAGGACTGTAGTTATAGAAGTTTGTACTTTCTGTTGGTTTTACAATGATTTCTTAATGATTCAGAACCTCGTTACCGTTGATGTTGTTGAAAAAATGAACACATATGGTTGATGCTCCAGGCAAAAATAATCACGTGAGTTCTGATGAACGTGGAACTGTTCTTCATCACTAAATACCAGATTGCTTGTCGTTATCTTCTAACATGAAATACTAATCAGTGGCATGCTTGCGAGAATTCACTTGGATGGTTGCAATGGCTCCATTTAAACCGAAATATCACTACCCCCCTCAGGATTTCAGACCCCCCCCCCCTACAGATCATTCCCCTGGCGCCAGTCCTGGGTATAATGATGAACATAGCTGCCTTGCAAGCAGTGAATCTGGGTGTGATTCCCACCTGACCCATCGACAAACCTTTTCCAATGAATCTTTGATCAATTTAAAAAAGTCTTGAAGCTGGTAGGCTAGGGAAGAAGCACAGTTTGAGTTTGAGTTTGAGTGCACTGAGGAAAATGTGCTACTGTGCTGTGCTGCTCCAGTAGCGCAATTGGTCAGGTTGTAGTGCTTTTATAGTGGAGTTATACCGAGGTTGTGAGCTCAATCATCACGTGGAGTAGGTTCCGTTTTCAGCTGCAGAAACGTGCTGTTGAATTTATGTCGGTTCTTGTGTTACTTTTTCCTCTCGATGGAGCTGTATTAATGCAGGCACACCTGCTTCCATGTCAAGTTATTTTATCGTTGCTTACAAACCAACACACTGCAGACACATCTGATATTGTCACTGCTTGTGGGCCACGTGTTCCTGCTGTCAGCCTACCATGATCATACACCTATAGAAATATTACTGCTGTAGTACAGGAGCGAAGAAACAAAACGAAAGCACACCAAGTTTAAAAAGGTCAAAATGTGTCAAAGCCCTTCCTCGAGGAGAATGGGGTTCAAACCTACTTGTGCAGAGTATCATGTATTAAGAAGAGATTGCCTTAACCACTAGGCCACCTCCATACACACTTCAGCCCCCTCCGGACATGAGTTGGCTCCTTTCCCCATACTCAAGGGTAATTTTCCTCTTCCACCTACAATTTCAACATTTACCTTGGGAGATGTCAAACCACAGAGCCTGTGCTGCGCTTCAGTGTTAGCTGTAGTGGACACCCCGTTGAACATAAAAAGCATATTGAGCTCCTTGGACATAAGCCATTTCTCGTCACTTGCTCAGCGAGCAGGCTCAGCGCACACTGAATACAGGTGTCTCAGAGCAATTGAGATGTGTCCAAGTGGCTGTAAAAGGGATATTTGATGCCAGTGCCATGGCTTAGTTCTCCGACGGCAGGCGTAGCGGCATGCCGGTTGGAGTATTCTCGGTCGCATTTAATGGCAACGTCATGGCAACATCAGCTCAAACCACCAAATGGAGATGGGCGTGCCGACAAGCTGACCCTGCTGATGCTGGATTAAACTAGGCTAAGAGAATGCTGTGGTGTAGTTGGTTAAGGTGCCTGTTTATTAAACAGGAGATCCTGGGGTTGAGTGCCTGTCTTGCCACACAGTTTATCATTATGGACAGCAACATGCTTCTACATTAAATTTAATGGAAGTGTTCATTTAATTTTTGGAACAACTTGTTTTTTAAAAAATTAATACAAATTGCGAAAGATAAAATTCTCATCTGTTTTGTCAGTGCAGAGGAATTACTGCCAGCTGGCAAAGAAACGAAAAAGATTTTTTGTCTTTAGCCAAAAACCTGTGAATGTAGAAGAAAGGTGATGTGCGTTAGTTTCTATGGCACAGTCAGTCAGCGTATCCTTCAGTTAAACATAACGTTGGTAAATCAAAAGTCCCCAGAGACGCATTTCAAATTAATCCGACCTCAACACCATCTCCCCTAAATGTGATGGGGTTTCTTTGGATGTCCTTAAGCATCCTGATAGTTGCAGAGATTTCAAACTTTTGGCTAAAGTCAAACTACAAGAAGTTAATAGTTGAGCAATATCAATATCACCGGGAATGTGACTATGTAAACTTAAATAGTATTCAAAATATTGCAATTTTGTTGTAGTTTAAAAAGATATTTTAGCTGGGGATCCTCAAATGATGAGGGTAGAAAAGAGAACTATTCGACACCATCAGGAGTGCTTAACATGTGATAAAAGTGTTTTTTAATCACAAAGTGAAAATAGTGAATTTGTCTTTCACTTAGATCAAAAGCTTATTAAACAATGAAGGAGAGGCTCGTGTACTGAATTCACTTCGTGTCTCATTGTCTTGCTTTGATTTTTAAAATGTACACTGTTGACTATACACTCTTCCTAACACGATTAAAGAGCCGAGTTTCGTTCAGAGGTAAAGCATCTCATGCATCATATGAAGCTCTGTTTTATATCACCAGCGTCTCCACTCTGGATTTCTTTTTAAGCGCGATATCTTTTCTGCGATTTCTTTCATTTGAATTCCCTCGTGTGAATTTCAGGGCGACATAAACTCGTTTGTCTGTTTTAAAGAGATGCAATTTTTAAAACAGACAAAATGAAAGACTTATTAACTAAATACACGTAGAAAACGTGCACCTAATTGAGAAAATTTGGACTGGGGCGATTTATTATTGTAGCGGCACAAGCTCACAGTGGTGCACTTGAGGAATGCGGTACAAGGGCCAGTGGTGCATTGGATAACGCATCTGATTACGGATCAGGAGACTGTAGGATCGTAATGCTCTTAAACCCAATACCATAACCATAGTGTGTTCAGTCCTACACAACCTTTCTATCGACTGAATAAGCCTCCTGTTCCATCTCGAACTTGAACTTGAACTTTATTGCCATATGTAACCGGTACTGGTACAATGGAATTCTTACTTACAGAAAGTCTCTTGATTATAAAACAAGTGTAAAAAACAAAACAAAGTGCAAACAGTGCATCAAGACAATGTACAAACAAACAATAGACAATGTGCAAGTAAACATGCAGACAGTTTGAATGTAAACAATACAGACGTGTAAACAATGACTGGAGACGTACAATTAATAAATTACAATGAGGTAGATGGTGATGGTGTAGGTGTGGTCCGAGGGGGATGGCTAAATGTGTTCGCCAGTCTCACTGCTTGTGGATAGAAGCTATTGAAGAATCTAGTGGTAAGTGTCCGTATGCTCTTATATCTCTTGCCTGAGGGCAGTGGGGTGAAGAGCTCATGCCCTGGGTGGTGACTGTCCTCTGTGATGGCCAGAATTCTACCACGGCAGCGGTCCTCATAGAGCTGTTTAATCTCGGTGAGACCGCAGCCGATGATCTTCTGGGCCATATTGACCATTCTCTGCAGTGCCTTTCTTTCTCGCGAAGAGGTGTTGCCATACCACACGGTGATCCCGTTGGTGAGGACGCTCTCGATAGTGCAGCGGTAGAAGTTCACCAACACATGTGTTGGCATCCCCCATCGCTTGAGGCACCTCAAGAAATAAAGGCGCTGCTGAGCCTTCTTCATGATAGAGTCACTGTTCACAGTCCAGGTTAGATCTTTAGAGATGTGAATTCCCAAAAACCTAAAGCTGGTGACTGTTTCCACTTCCGTTCCATCAATACTGAGTGGGCTGTGAGTGTGTGGCCTGTGTCTCCAAAAGTCCACTATTAGCTCTTTCGTTTTCTTTATGTTCAAGTCCAGGTTATTGCTATGACACCACCTAAGCAGCTGTACAACTTCATCCCTGTAAGTGGACTCGTCATCATCACTGATCAGTCCTATTATAGTGGTGTCATCGGCAAACTTGATGATGCGGTTATTGCTGTGTCTTGCTGTGCAGTCGTGAGTAAATAGGGAGTACAACCTAGGACTCAGACAGCAGCCTTGTGGGGTTCCAGTGCTCAGGGTGAGTGGTGTTGATGTTTTATTGCCTATCCGCACCACCTGTGGTCTCTCGATAAGAAAGTCCAGCAGCCAGTTGCAGACAGAGTTGCACAGACCTAATCCCCTGAGCTTTGTCACCAGTTGACAGGGTATGATGGAATTAAATGCTGAACTGTAGTCCACAAACAGCACTCTCCATCTTCTTCCCACACATTCCGGCTATTTCAGCACTGTTATTGTTGGACTACAGTCACAGATACGTAAGGGACACTGTTCCGAAGACCGGTCTTAAATAAATAACGTTGCAAAAGGTAACAATAAGGGTTTCTTAATGTAACCTTACATTTGGCCGTACAATACAATTTTCTGTACCCTCAAAAAACTAAAAAAAAATATTACTCCTCCTGAGAAACACAAGTGTAGTGTCAAATCACAATAAATAATACAACAAATATACTAAATTAACACCCAGATATGACAACACACAGCTATGACAGAACACATTGAAGACTTAAAAGCCCTTTAAATTTTTATTTCCTTAATCTCCATTCTCTTCCCTCCCCAGGATAACTGAAAACTAACTATAATAAAGACTGTATATGCATTACTTGTAATACAGCTACTAATAAAGATATACATGGAACTTCATTATTAATAAATAACACTTTTATTAATAAATACGTGTAATGATAACATTCATTGTGAATATAAGTTTATTGCAATTGACCCATTGAGGCTACCAATCAGCAGCAAGGAAAAACAAACTTCACTTGTGCCTTTTAAAAAAAAGGAAACAGAGTAGTAGTTTATGTGGTAATTTCAGGTACTGTACAATGTAAGAACTAATGTTAACTACTCCCATAGTAATGCGTGGGGTCCTATCAATAGAAAAAAAAATTGTTGTAACCTGAAAACACAACAAACACAAAACAAGAAGTCTTCCAGGAACCTAGGTAAATCCCTGTAGTAGTCTAACAACTACGAAAAAAAAACCAAACGCAACAACTTCAAAAGAAAAAGAACATTAAAAACAAATCTGGGGAACAACAAAAACACAGAGTCTAATGCGAGAGCTTTTTCAAGTCTTCAGTGCTCCTCTCGTCTCAGTAGACCTCTCTCATATATTTGTGTACAGGTCAGCTGGAGGTACACAGCTGATGGTAATTTAAGTAGGGAGCTGCGTCAGCATGCATGGGCTTCAAAGGAAAAAGTCAAGGTTTATTCCATGCTGAAAAGAGAAGGAAACACAATGTTTCAGCTGTGGAGCCTTATTTGATTGTGACTCGAAGTAAACCTTTACTTCTTCGTTTGATGTTAATTTATCTCCATCGGATACCTGATAGTATCTAAACTTAACAGTTGCTTTCAGTAGCTAAAGACACTACTCTAGGTGAGGCTTGAACTCACAACCTCGGCATGACTCTGCTGTGCACTGCTGTATAAGTGCCGCACGCGAACCGATTGCGCCACTGGAACTGTGCAAAGTGCGCAGGAACAGGGTTAAAACGGTTTCGGTTGTGGATCCATCTATACATGGGGAACACTAAAATAGCAAGGAAAATACAAGAAAAGAAACTGAAAGAATTGTGCTAACAGCAAAGGGGGACGGAGGGAGGTGGTCGGACAAGTAAATCAACCTGGCAGATTATTTGTATCGACATTTTTTGAGTCAATCAGCAAACAGATTTCTCTTCATGTGCCTTAAACTGTGCAGTTTGTATCTTCGTTGTAGATAGGTTTCTTCTGTAATCACTCTGTAAGGTGATTACACGTTTCATTTTCAAGTCGCCTCCTTTACACGCAATTGCAGCCTGGACACTGAGAGAAAGTATGAGAAATGGCTTCAATTTCAATGTGAAAGCGCAGTACAGGCTCGATGGCTTCACATCTCCCATCAATCAAATAAAATTGCAGTAAAGCGATCTAAATATGACTCTGAAGTACTGGGAAAGATGATTATTTTGAGTGTGCCTCCCAGGTTCTGCTACGAGGCTGAAGTTACAGTAGCTTCTTATTCGCCAGCTTCTTATGCGTGTTTTTCGTTCCACCTTAAATGGTGCTGCTGTGATGTTATGTCGCCTTTCGCCTGTAGATGGCTCTCTTCGATCAGTACTAATCCGGCTGGAATACTGCAGACATCTTCACTGAAAGGGAATATCCAAATAAATAGCAACTGTCCAAATTATATTTTTGTATGGAATATATTTCAGAAAATCGCAAACCAATTTTAAAAACTCACCACAACACGGACTTACACTGGGAAAAGGTGATTGCACTTTCTGCTTATTGCTACAGCCTTCCCCCCGATTATGAAAATGTCTCACAGTTCTGACACCGACGTGTGAAACACAATGTTACAGACTATCAAAATCCTGAAGTACAAGAAACTTTAATGCACCAGTTTTTTAAATATGACCCTCTGATCCTGGCATGTCAGAATACATTTCGAAAAAGTATGGCACGAATTGCACGAATTGCAATGGCACAAATTGTTGAGAATATCACTGACCTTGCCGATATTTGCAGGGGATACGAATGTTTTGCTCATGTTGAACTACAAGAAGTAAAAATTGAGCTCCTTAGTCAATATCACCGGGAATGTCCAATAATGACGAACATCAGTAGCTTCAAGGAAACTTAGACTCGCACATGGAGTTTTATCTTCGAATGGAGGGTGGGAGAATTCATTTATACTCTCGTTGCTCATTAGCTAAACTATTTTAAAAATATGACACAGATTTGTTCGAGAAACTTGTAATCGCCTTAAAGAGAGTCTTCTTGAAGATGTGCACCAGCTAGCTCTCCACTGTCAATTGACAGGACTTTAGAAGAAACTGTTCTCATACAACCAACATACAAATTACACATCTTAAGGAACATGAAGAGAAATCCGTGTACTAAATAACATAAAACTGTCGCTGCAAATTATCACCAAGCTGTTTTATGTGTCTGACCACCTCTTTCCTACTTTGCAGCGAGCACAAATCTTTCTGTTTCTTCATCGCTATTTTACTGTCTCCTTCCCCTATGTGGAGATGGATCCACAGCTGAAACTTTAGGTCAGTTCCTGTTACTCTGTCCGATTGAAAGCGCTGTATTAAAGGCACTCCCATCTCTACAGGAAAGTTATTGCTGCTCTCAACACAATATACTGCAGCCAAATGTGATAGCGATACTGTCACTGCCTGTGGGCCACGTGTTCCTGCTGTCAGCCTATTATGTCATGTTCATCCACACCCAGAAACATTACTGCTGTAGCACAAGAGTTATATAGGCGCAGTCCATAGAGCAAGAATCTCTTAATCTCAGAATTGTGGGTTCAGCCCCCACATTGGGTCCCTCTGTGTCAATTTGATCCCCCCAATCCTTCTAGCATGACCTGATGGCGTAACAGTGATACCCAGTACCCAGCGTAATTCAGCTTTCTTTCCACTTGATTCAGATTTTGATCTGAAATCATCGGCCGAACAAGAGTTTGTCTAAATCGAGGGAGATCTGCTCACAAGCAAGTATTAAACACTTCAGCATTTACTGTTGGAATACCACACTTTGTCAAAACACTGCCGCTTCTTAAGCTAATAAGTAACGGTTTTTGAGCATGCATTGTATTGTTAATGCTTATATTAAAAAAGCATAAATTCATATAATGGAATTTGGACTGAACAAAGTAGTCCAGGCCCTTTACAACATTACATACCCTCTGATTAAAGCTTAAAACTACAGTAGCAGGACTAATAATAATGGCAACAACATGTTTGGAGTTCGGCATTTCATTTATTCTGCGGAAACATCGTATCGGAATGAACTGCCCGCGATAAAAGAGTAATTGCGGCTTCAGATCATATTTTCTAGAGCATTGCGTTGTTCTGTTCATGATGACTACACGCTTTTAATTTGTCATTTACTGCAAGCGTTGCTTTTCCAGGTTTTTCTGAAATTCCTCGCATTTGAGCCAGCACTAAAATATTTCATTCCCGTCGCTTGAATACATCGTGGAAACGGTATTTGCAATGGAATGCTGTCACACATGAAACCTTTTTGTTATTCGGTTCTGAAGTTTGAAAATGAAAATAAAACGGGGGTCACCTCATAGGCTTGAAAGAAGTCCAAGCAGCATAAAAACCCACGAATTCTCACAAATTGTGCTGCATTGTGCTGCACCTTTCTTCTGCTGCTTTTTTAAATCAGCCTTAAACATTTGAATGCATACCTTACTGCTGCTAATCACATTCACGTGTTTACGAAGCTTTTTTCTGTCCGTTATGTTTTTGCTAAGCAGTTTCTCCATTTTCCTCGTACTGTGATTGTCAGCGAGCACAACAAGACTGAAACAGTGTAAAGGCAGGTAAAAAAAGTCAGGGTAAAACGCCTGATTGTCGGGAGTGGGATTTGAACCCGTGCCTCTATTTGGAGATCGAAACACAAAGCTTAAAAGACACGAAGCTGTGAATTTGCTGTTTTAAACCGCTTGACTATCCTGAAAAAATGGGTACTGATTGCACCAGTTGCATCCGATTTTCCGTAACTTTAGAACGATTGATACGACTGGACGAACACAATTTATGGCGTTTAGCATGACATGGAAAACGGTACCGGAGCATTCGGGTCCGGACTACCAGACTCAGAAACAGTTTTTACCCCCGCACTATCAAACTATTAAACTCCCAGCCTCTCCCACTCTCTCCTCACCTCTCACCTATGATCTGAACCTCACAGTGCCTTCTTTCTTACCAAAAACCCAAACACACATTGAAAATCTATCTCTACCATACATGTCAAAAGCTCACTCCCCATCATTTCTATCCCTTTATTTAATTCTTTTGATGCATGTTTTTGCACATAACCTGTTACCTTTTTGTTGTTTTGCACACTGCCTGTTGTTGTTTTTTGCACATCGGCTGTTGTCTTTCTTTTGTTATACAATTGTATTGTTGTTGTGTTTTTTCTTTGTACTACTTATGTCCGAGAGCTAGCTAAATAGCATTTCGTTATACCATATACCTGTGTATGAGTATAATGACAATAAACTTGGACTTGAACTTGAACTTGACATAGTCTTGCAGGCAGTATATTATTTTATCGTTTACTCGTATAAAAAAACACGGTCTTCTCGTTCCTAAGTCAGATTTTTAGTGCTTTCGAACGTTACTTCCAACCTGGACTGACAGCTCACCAGATCTGTTTGTGCTCAGACCATGGAGTCGGGAGCTGTACCAAGCGCACGTTCCTTCCCAATGCTGAGGCGATCATTCGGAAGATGGGTGTGAAGAGAGATAAGCTTTGTCGACTAAAAAACAAGGCAGGATATGCAAGAATACTAATCACTGGCGAAAGTTATGTTCTCTTACTATTGAGATCCCTACATTGCGAGTTTTTTTAAGACTTTGAAACTAAAGGAAAGCGGTGACAAATGAAACAGGCACGGGTGGGGTTTGAACCCACACTCTTTGGTTTACGAGACCGACGCCTTACCACTTGGCCACCGCGCCTTCAAGTAAGCATGGGAATAAGGTTGTTCAAATTATTTTTTTCTGAATCTGGTTTACATCGCCGAATGTAAACCGGAGGCAGCAACAACAATAAAAGGGATACTTGTCCTTAAACTTGGACGTGATGTTCTGCAGACATGTGCACAATGTCCTGTTTTCTTGCAGTGTAGACATTTTGCTGTTCACGATCCGCATTCATCTGCTTTGTGCGTTGTTAATCCGCACCTGTAACATGTAATGTCAGCCGTCCCCTGTTCTTCTATTTCTCTAGCATGACTGTGTCCTGCTGCTCGGCTTTTGTTTGTAAAGTTTGAGCGAGCGCCCCGTTCAGTGTCACTTTGTCACTGTGGTCAGAAAGCATTCTTGATTCTGCTTGAGCTGCTTCATGAATTCTAGCGACTGTAAGAGCTCTTTTTAAAGTCAGCCCTTCCTCCTGCAGCAATTTATAGTCTCTTATGTGCACATTTTTCCACAAGTTGATCTCTTAACATGTCAGTTTCCAATACTCCAAAGTCACAAGATTTAGCCAGTTCTCTTAGTGCAGTCACAAAAGCATCAACAGATTCGTCCTGAGACTAAGTTCTCTGCCTAAATTTATGCCGTTCCAAAACCACATTTCTCCGCGGTGTAAAGGAAGCGTCTAAGGCAGCTACAGTCTTTTTCTCCAGGGAGGTTGGCAAAAATCCGCTGCACGGAAGCCCCGATACAGTGCAGTAATGTAGCACGTCTCACGGCATCCTCAGCTTCTGTAGATCCACCGGCTATTTAAAAAAAATCTGTACGACTCCATCCATATCTTGTATTCCGTATACAAATCCGGAGCTCCGAGGTTCAGTAGAAGCGGTGGAAAAAGCAGGGCATAAGCAAAGCTTCTCGGCGCGGCGGCCATATCTTCCAATGCGCAAGCTAAACGAAAAGTCCGAAAATTCAGAAGTTCGTTTCTACCAGCAAGAGAACTAAAATCTGCAGTGTTCTGCTCGCTTTGAGTCCGTCAAGCACTCATCTCTCGTCGCCATAAATGTTGTGTATCTTAATAAAGAGATGTTTTTATATTATTTTAACTATTTTGTTAACTACACAGATCACGCCCTTACACCATATATTCCCGCCTTCTACTCTCTCGTTCTGTTGTCTCGCGATGTCTACTCACTATACTACATTTAGCATGACTTCTTGTTGCAGTTGAGCTCAAAGCTGGAGATGATCTCCATATTTTACCGCAGTAACTAGTCCGAAACGTAGTACACAGTACACACTTTTTAAGTGAACTCAGGTTGTTAAAAAATTAAACCAGTGCCCTGTCACAGAAACGTACCCCAGTCTCCCGCGCAACAAGCAGGGGTACTCAGCACTATACTAACGAGGAGCGCTTGTCTGCAGCTGAGCATCAGCTCTGTTTACTGTCAGCAGTCATTTCCTCATTTCCAAATACTTTTTCACCTGCTCTCAGCTTTTAAAGACGGTCATAAACGCTCAAGAAGTAATTCATGTCAGTTTGAAGTCTGTTTCTGTTGTCTCAGCTCTTGATAAAGAAAAGCCGTGCGTGGGAGACTCCCTCTCTGAAGAAGTTTGCCGTCACCCTGCGAGGGAGAAGAGCCATCAATCACTGAGGCAACCAATGAGACAGTTAACATTAAACACGTGAAATGCGAGAAAGGCTTCTATCGTTTCTACTCTAACGAGAAAGACCTCTTTATTAGAAGTGAGATTTTAACAAACGTCTCCAGGGTTAACTGCGACCTGAACGCAACGCCTTAGACCACCAGCCATCTTGCCTGTGGTACTTAGAGCAGCGCTAATTAAAAATGATCAGAAACCGAAAGCGCTTCTTATGCGGATCAGTATATTCCGATACCACTGGTTCTGCAGAAGAAATAAGAAAAGCCGAACTCAAAGCAGTGTGTTGCCATTACGGGTATTCTGTCTGCAGCTGCTTTAAGATCTACTCACACCGTGTTGCCATTAAGGCTACCTAGTTAAAAAAAAACTTATCGTCATCTTTTTGAACGTGATTATTAGACACCCGTTAAATCTCCACCGAGGTTTCTTGAGAGATCGTTCAGCGAGCGAGTATTAAAACACTACGTCGCTTCCAACCTCTGCTGTCACTGTAAACTCGGACGTGATGTTCTGCAGATGTGCAGTGTGCCTTTCCTCCTGTCGTATTCAAGAGTACTCACTGTGTGAGTTCCTCACTGCGTGTTCTGTGCTCTACTGTGATTTAATTTAGATGATTACGTGGAGTAGAGTGACAAGATCTACTTGAACATTTTCGGTTTGTGAAATGAAACACTAAATACACTACTGTAAATACAAGTAATGGACATTTAAAATAACCACAGTAAAGCTAGAAGAGTGAAAGATAAAAGACTATTTAGAATGACATTCACAATAGAATTAAAAACGGCACAGCCGCCTGAACAGGGACTTGAACCCTGGGCCCTCAGATTAAAAGTCTGATGCTCTACCGACTGAGCTATCCGGGCTCTGTAAGGACCCCGACACTGTCGGGATCCTCGCAAGTCACGTGTCTCTTGTGCCGAAGAGCAGTCATACCTGACCCGTCTGGAATGACCACTGACAGACTTTATCATGAAGCGACGGCACCACTCCCAGTAGAATGAGTGAGAAATACAGCATGACATGGGTAGTTAAGGGGCTCCCACAATCCATCTTTCCTCACATTACTGATTTTTTTCAATAGCATTTTGACCTTTTTTCACATTCAGATTTTTTTCACATTTAATAAAATCTTTTAATCAACAACATTAAAAAGAAAACAAATGGAACATTTTTTGGAACAATAATTAAAAAAAAAACTTTCAATGCCTTGGTTGTATACGTTTATAAAGGGAGTTGCAACATTGCTGAAATGTAAAGAGCATTTCTGTAGAGAAAACAGCATTTTTTCTGCCTTGATGTTAAGCTTAGGGAGCCTGTCTTTTGGAAATTCTATTTTATAACACCTTGCACAGCCTCCCGGCAGACTAACAAATATTTTTTTGGAGAAATTGGCTCACACACCGGAAGACACTAACGTTTATTTACGTTAGAGTATGTAAAACTCAGGCTTTAACAGATGTTCATGATGTTTCACACGGGGTGTTACCTGTTGTAGTGTTTCAAAAGATGTGTTAGCGGACCACAAATTATCTTCAAAAGATTTGGGTTTGTACTGGCTGGGATTCAAACCCGACTCAATTATTTGGAAGGCGCCTGTACCACCAACGCACTTCCGAGAAGCACCTGCAAATTATCACAATCCTCTCTCTCACCTACAAAGTTATGGAGACACAGACGTCCAATGAAAACTAATTTTATTCACTCAAGGCTCCACTTTTGTTGTGATGTCATTTTAATTAATATTAGCTTTGATAAGGTGTCGTTTTTGCCTCTTAAAGTTAAAGTCTGCTCCTTTCTTCCTGGTATAGAAATAACATGTTCCATCTTTGTTTAAAAACACTACTAAAAGTAAATTATTCAGCTCTAACGCCTGTGTGCATTGACAAGACATCTCAAAAGGACTTATCAAATAAGAACACGATCCTTCCTGTTACCATTCCTGTGGCTGGGGCATTGTTTCACCCTTTTATTTTCTTCTACATTACAGGGCTTTATCACTGGAGTTGTACAGAAGAAGTGTGCATCGGTCCATGAAAATCATCAGTAGTGCTGTTTTTCTATGCATAGTTTAATCAAGAGCACTTAAAAGATGCAAAAAGCTTTCAAATAAAACAGAATTGAAAGACAGTCGAGTAAGGAGGTAGAAAAAAAGCACTTCCCCGTCTGGGAATTAACCACCGTCGCACGTGTGACTGGATACAAAAATAACAGATTAATTTGTTCCCAGTCTCTTGAAGCTTTAATGCGATTATTTTTCCTTCCTTATTTCTTCATTCCCATGAATTTACTCTGTAGTAGAGGAAACGCGAAAGTGGGAAACTGCAGGCATTCTTCGTGAGTGGTGTGATCAGTGAGCATCTGGACAAGTCTGTTCCATTACCTTTTCCATCGGGGATGTACAGTGCCTTGCGAAAGTATTCGGCCCCCTTGAACTTTTCAACCTTTTGCCACATTTCAGGCTTCAAACATAAAGATATAATTTTTTTATTTTATGTGAAGAATCACCAACAAGTGGGACACAATTGTGAAGTGGAACGAAATCTATTGGATTTTTGAAACTTTTTTAACTAATAAAAAAATGAAAAGTGGGGCGTGCAAAATTATTCGGCCCCCTTGCGTTAATACTTTGTAGAGCCACCTTTTGCTGCGATTACAGCTGCAAGTCGCTTGGGGTATGTCTCTATCAGTTTTGCACATCGAGAGACTGAAATTCTTGCCCATTCTTCCTTGCAAAACAGCTCGAGCTCAGTGAGGTTGGATGGAGAGCGTTTGTGAACAGCAGTTTTCAGCTCTTTCCACAGATTCTCGATTGGATTCAGGTCTGGACTTTGACTTGGCCATTCAAACACCTGGATACGTTTATTTGTGAACCATTCCTTTGTAGATTTTGCTGTATGTTTGGGATCATTGTCTTGTTGGAAGATAAATCTCCGTCCCAGTTTCAGGTCTTTTGCAGACTCCAACAGGTTTTCATCCAGAATGGTCCTGTATTTGGCTGCATCCATCTTCCCCTCAATTTTAACCATCTTCCCTGTCTCTGCTGAAGAAAAGCAGGCCCAAACCATGATGCTGCCACCACCATGTTTGACAGTGGGGATGGTGTGTTGAGGGTGATGAGCTGTGTTGCTTTTACGCCAAACATATCGTTTTGCATTGTGGCCAAAATTGTTTTTATTTCTTAAATAATTTTGATATAAATGACCAGACCAGAGCACCTTCTTCCACATGTTTGGGGTGTCTCCCAGGTGGCTTGTGGCAAACTTTAGACGAGACTTTTTATGGATATCTTTGAGAAATGGCTTTCTTCTTGCCACTCTTCCATAAAGGCCAGATTTGTGCAGTGTAAGACTGATTGTTGTCCTATGGACAGACTCTCCCACCTCAGCTGTAGTTCTCTGCAGTTCATCCAGAGTGATCATGGGCCTCTTGGCTGCATCTCTGATCAGTCTTCTCCTTGTCTGAGCTGAAAGTTTAGAGGGACGGCCAGGTCTTGGTAGATTTGCAGTGGTCTGATACTCCTTCCATTTCAAGATGATCGCTTGCACAGTGCTCTTTGGGATGTTTGAAGCTTGGGAAATCTTTTTGTATCCAAATCCGGCTTTAAACTTCTCCACAACAGTATTACGGACCTGCCTGGTGTGTTCCTTGGTCTTCATGATGCTCTCTGCGCTTTCAACAGAACCTTGAGACTATTACAGAGCAGGTGCATTTATACAGAGACTTGATTACACACAGGTGGATTCTATTTATCACCATCAGTCATTTAGGACAACATTGGATCATTCAGAGATCCTCGCTGAACTTCTGGAGTGAGTTTGCTGCACTGAAAGTAAAGGGGCCGAATAATTTTGCACGCCCCACTTTTCATTTTTTTATTAGTTAAAAAAGTTTCAAAAATCCAATAGATTTCGTTCCACTTCACAATTGTGTCCCACTTGTTGGTGATTCTTCACATAAAATAAAAATTTTATATCTTTATGTTTGAAGCCTGAAATGTGGCAAAAGGTTGAAAAGTTCAAGGGGGCCGAATACTTTCACAAGGCACTGTAGCTCAGTGGTAGAGCGCATGCTTCGCATGTAGAGATGCAGCCATTCAAAATGCGCGGGGGATACCGCATTATTTTGCGGTACGCTGTACGCAGTCTACCGCAAGCTACTGGTAAATACCGCGAGTTACCGTAAATTCTCCTATAATATGACAAGCAAAATAATAGTATCCGGAATTTCGGCAAGGTGGAGCTAATAAAGCTCAACCTCTCATGTTTGAGCTGTGGCCATTAAAGTCTTTAAAGAAGATATTACTAATAGTATTAATAATGAATGACCTTGGACAAGCTGTAAGTGTAAACTCAAAGTATTGCCCTGGTCAACATTCTTTTTTTCATTGACCGTCTTGTTTAAAGTAACACCACAGCATTTTGCAATCACGCATTTGTTTCCAATCATGCAAAGTACAGTAATTTTTGAGAATCTCCGATTCACCATGCCTTTCACATGCTCATAAAAGAGATTGATTTAGGAACGTAAACATATTACAGTATGAAAACTGTACTGTATACAGTATGTATATGTATATTTAATGTCTTAACTGTGGCCGTTTAAGAATTGAATATTCATATCTAATTTTACCACTGAAGGGAAATCTTAGTAGCTGAGCATAAAAAGAATAGGAGCATACTGCAACGCGTGTGAAGGCCATAAACGATATTAATTTTGGAACATAAACATACAGTACATGGCTGGTCTCGGTACTTTAAAGAAAACATTCACGAAACATGGTTTCATTATGACCAGAATCGGTCTTGAGATATTTTTAACTTGATTTACAGTATTTGAGAGGTATGTCTTAACACCGATACTACAGTGCGTAAATACTGCTCACGTATATGTTTCTAGGTTTATATCATGTATTTCATACGGTCAAATTACTTTTGAGCAACTAATAAGAAGCGCAAAACGGTATGCGTTTTAGTTTCGTTTTGTGCTGGGACTCTGCTTTTAACAATGTCGCCGTGGATTGATTAGAGATATCAAGTACATACAAGTCATTTTTTAAATGTTGTAGTTCGTCTTGTAAAAATGTTACGAGTACATCATCTATCAACAATTACACAGGTTCTGTTTCCATATTGCGGATTTTGCGGATTTTAGATTTCACGTTGTGAATATATGATTTGGGCAAACAGAGCCGCAAAGAAGTACATTATGGGTTGTTGTTTTTTTTTTTGCAGTTTTATCTAGAACAAGCGATGCTTAAACCTTTGTCTGATTCTTGTGAAACTATCCACACGACAGTTACAGTACCTAGGAGTTGACTTCAGTGATGTCACTGATGGGATGTTTCTAAAAATCCATCCTCTGTAAAGCGTCTTCTCTAGTTGTCCTGCATATGTATTCGCTAATGAAGCTGTGTGTTCTGAGCCTGGATCTCTACATTTCTGTATGAACCAGCTTAGAGGGCTAAAGACAGCTTGTGTTTAAATTGAGTGTAAGGCAATTTATGCTTCTGAAGTCATGGTCAGCATTTATTATTGTACTGTGCTGTAAACTTGTTTTGTGCCTAGTCACATTATTTTATAGTGTTTTTATAGCGTTATTAAATCCGGTGGCGCTGTGTGTTAGTTTCCTGACTCCCATGTCACATGGTCTGTGATTGAATCCCTTGGAACTATGACTTTATTTTTTAACAAACATTTCTTTGAAAAAATGAAACCTTTACCTTGGTCAGAGATTAAGGTCGCTGCCTTTCATCTAAAACCCTACTTGAATCCTTCTAAACTAAAAATCAGTGTTAGTGAGTTAAATAAAGAGGTATCCAGGTAACAGTGAAACGGGCAGACAGTCTGAGGAGATCGCCCGTTTTCCATGTAAATTGTTCCCTGGTTCTGCACCCCTTGGTGTTTCTCTCGCTCTCTCTCGGGTCACCTGATCATTAGCTCGAAAGATTTGAGTGCTTTGTGTATATTCTAATGGTAGTGGGGGCAGGGTGTGTGGGAACAGGTTTGGTTGAAATTGCATTGGAGATCTATGTTCTTCACACCTGAAACATTTTCTCTGAAAGCATTTTCTTCGCAGTTTAGCCGATCTTGTTACAGCATGTTACAGTTTACTATTATTAACCATATTAATTTTAAGTGCTTAATGCCATTTTTTGACCAGGCACGAATATTCTTAAGTCCATATCTTTGCAAGGGAATCAGTGCGAATTGCAATACTAATTAAATGACCGCAGGCACTTTCCACCCCCTCTGCCAGCAGGAACATTCCTATTCTTAGCTCAGCAGCTCATTACAAACTGGGTTTTTTTACACAGCAATACAGCTTTGCGTTGTGAATCTGTTTTTCCAAAGAAAGTGGAATACAGTGATACTACCTGCTATACAGATACATATGTTTAGATATTTAGACCCTTAAATTAATATAATTATTAATAATAATGATTATAATGATAATAATGATAATCGGCCAGTGAAAGCTCTCTTGTCCTTCACATCAATGCCTGAAACATTTTTTTCATAATGTCGACATACACAGTCGTGTAACTGACAGTTTGAGGTAGCCTATCGTGTAAATTTCGCTTTGTTGCTGATAGGTTAAGATTTCGAAACTCTGCCCCAAAGTCATGTGACTGATTTTTCGCCCTGTTTCGTTGGTTAAACGCAATGATCACAAGCACCACCATGGTAACTGGGATGTATAGTTTTTAATTCCGTTTTAATTATAACTGTACGTACTGTCTTCATATTTGGCCAGGGCTTTAAAGAGAAGGCGCGCCAAAAAATTTCGGTGCCGTCGTCTCCGCTTTAAAGGTACCCCCGTGCTGGAAGAATTTGACCTCGGAACGTTTGCCCAGCGTAGTTATAGTGGACATAAAAACAAGAGTTTGCTGGCATTATATAATTATGCGAATTACACAAATATAATTATATCTTATTAATTTCTTGAGATACGCGATTCTTTTAATACAGTCTTTGCTGTGCTCTAGAGGATCCTTGTGATAGTCGAGCTCTAGTTGAATGATAAGTGTCGCAGTTTAAATAAATTTTGTAGTTGGCAATTATGAAACACTGTTAAAAGCAAGGGAGTTTTTATGTCCGTTGCAGTTCTTTTGAAACTGAACTTGTTTGAATTGACTGAGCTCCGTGCTGTACCACACAATGTCTGTTTTTTTTGTGCTGTCCTACTGTACTTCCTACTTTGAAAATACCTGTGAAACCGGTTTAATTCATCACAGCCAGCCCTCCCGCAGAGAGGGGGGTTGTACTTGTTAATGTCTTAGCACAAAGCAGAAACTTCTTGGAAAGATTACAGATTTTAATCGTCTTTTTTCTGAACCAGGGAAAATCTGATCATGTTTCTCTATAACAATAATAAAAAACTTTATTTTACATATCACCTTTAAAAGTGGCATCTCAAAATAATACAGTAGATGTAAACCACAGATTACAAAGTAAATACCCAGACAAAAGCAAACGCGTTTTTAATAAGATGCTTTTATTCGTTCATAATCCGACGATCTCAGGAAGACTAATGGGGGTCTGGCTTTTTTTCTGGAAAACCATAACTCTGGTCTTGTCCAGATTGACTGTCAGCGCCCAGGTCTGACAGTGCTGCTCCAGCCTCTGTTCTGTGGGCGACAGCAGGACCAGTTCCTCTGCAAAGAGGAGGAACTTGATTTCTGTAATTAATGCCGATCAGTAAATCAGGGGACGACAAAACAGTTATTGCGCCCGGCTCCTCAATGGGCTTCGACGTGCTAATGCGTTGGTTTAACAGTCCGGGTGTGGCAATGTTTTTTTATTATTGTTATAGAGAAACATGATCAGATTTTCCCCGGTTCAGAAAAAAAGATCTGAAGTACTGTACCGTATACTAGTTTGTCACTCTTCTCATCCCCTCTTTGCTAAATGGCTTTTGAATCGAGTCACATGAAGACAGAGGTGAAACAGCCCTACACAGCCCTGTCGCAGTACACAAATATAATTATATCTTATTAATTTCTTGAGATACGTGATTCTTTTGATACAGTCTTTGCTGTGCTCTAGAGGATCCTTGTGATATTTCGAGCTCTTGGTGAATGATAAGTGTCGCAGTTTAAATCATTTTCGTAATTAGAAATTATGGAACGCTCTGTTAAAAGCAAGGGAGTTTTTATGTCCGCTGCAGTTTTTTTGCAACATGAATATAATTATATCGTTATTAATTTCTTGAGATACGCGATTCCATATTATATTCCCTTTTAATCAAATTCTAAAACTATGCTTGTTGTCTCCGGTATCACGTTAGTTAAAGTCTTCGATGCTTAAAATGTTTAGGGAGAAATGGAATACTGGTGTGTATGTTTTCTTTAAAGTACCGAGACCAGCCATATACTGTATGTTTAAGTTCCAAAATTAATATCGTTTATGGACTTCACACGCGTTGCAGTATGCTCCTATTCTTTTTATGCTCAGGCACTAAGATTTCCCTTCAGAGGTAAAATTCCATATAAATATTAAATACTACAATGGACACAGTAAAGACGTTTACTGTAAATCTTTCTACGACAGACCAACGGACCACGAGTGCCCCTGTCGGTCAACCAATCACATACCGCGGTACCCCGCGTCATCTTGTGTCACGATGCGTGACGCCGTAGCCAATTACCTCCAGTACGTGTCTGTACCGCGCACTTTGAATGGCTGCATCTGTAGATGAATATTTTTGGCACAGCTGTTACAACAAACAGGCAAATAAACTTTTTTTATTATTCCATTCGAGCTGTAGTTTTGAAAATGTTTTTTTCCATTCATTAAATAATACAAAACACAAACCCACCATAAACGTCTGACCATTGTTATTCCTGAATTATAAGCTCGTACCCACGTACTGCGAAATTCGTGCAAGAGTCACAGCTGGTAGGCAGTTCAATGAATATGATGCTTTTCAGGGGCCGAGTATTAGACACGTGTTATCGTGCGGAGCTTAGTCTTCCTCTAACGCAGTCTTTGCCTCGGACCACCCCTCTTGGCACATTAGCCCTTTAATTTTCGATTTTCTGTATAGAACACCGAATATCTTGAGGAAGTCTGTCAAGCAATGACTGCTGGATAATTGAGGTGAAAACATTGGTTCAAAATCAACATCCTCTGCTATTGCCGTTGATTCTTTGAGAGTTTCTTCAAGTTCTTCATTTGACCTTCAATATTGAGGGATATTGAGCATAATACCGTACTATTTGTAGCTTTCTTTTGATCGCCCGTTTTATTAAAATGCCAGCCTCTTTTACAATTATTTAGATGTTTGGCAAGGTGTAATAGCCCCCCTCGCATCCTCAGCTAAAATATTTCAAAAGTACAACAAAATTACATTATATTGAACAGCATTTATGTTAACATTTATATTCAAATTAAAGTAAATATACGAAAATATTAAAATACAACTTCGGCGATCTGTCGTTTTTGCTTGTCAAGTTCTCAAACAATTTTGCGTTGTATTTTAAATTACTTTAGCTGAAGATGCAACGGGAGCATAAGTGAATTCTCCCGCCACCCACTGGAACATATAATTCCATGGGTGAATACTAACTTTCTCGCAAGTTGCCAATATCGGAAATTATTGGAAATTCCCGGTAATGTTGACTCTGGTACTCAATTGTTTACTACTACAAATATCAAAATAGTTCAGGTTTTGCGGAACAATTAAATTTTTGCGGTGATGATGTTTACTATAGGAAGAAGTGCGTCCCTGGGTGGGATCAAAAAACCCACCTTGGGGTTAATAGCTAAACACGCTAACCGATTGCACCACAGAAATGCTTACACCTTGATTTTTTTCATTTACATACTTTTGGTGAACAAAAAAAATTCACTCGCATTTCATCTTTCGCAAGCTATATGATTTAAAAAAAACAAGTTGTTCTTCAAAGGAAATGAATAAACGCATTAAACCAAATCAAGACCTCTTTGAGTGTCCCAAATTACATGTTCTGTAAAACAAGACAGGAAAAAAAGGTACCGCTGGAATTCGGATCCAGGATCTCCTCTTTATGAAATAGGTGTTTTAACCAGCTTTACCACAGCACCGGCAGAACACTATTCTTATACAGGTGGGTACCCACCCTCAAACCTTTGTTCTCCCGCTACTTTACCTTTGAATACTGCCCTGTCTCTCTCACACCTGAAGAAGGCTCCACGGCCGAAACGTTGTGTTCTCTTTCTTCTTTTTTTCAGCATGGAATAAACCTATTACCTATTCTTATACAGCCGCTTGGACACACCGCTCTGAGACATCTGAGGTCGATGTGCTGAGCCTGGTCGCCGAGCAAAATCATGCCCGGGGGGGGCAGCTTTCATGATGTGGTTGCCGAGTGGTTAAGGTGATGGACTGCTAATCCGTTGTGCTTTGTACGCGTGGGTTCGAATCCCATCCTTGTCGGTTTATGTCTTCGACTTGTGATCTGTTTCTAAGTTGTACTTGCTTTCTTTAGCTACTGTAGTAGAGCAGTAATATTTCTAGCATTGGCTGAACATGGCTTACAGCTGTTAGGAATCCCTGGTGGGAAGATACACGGATCCTGTGCAGACGCAGGCACGGGTGATAGATGAGGCAGGCGAACAAACCAAAACGAGAGGCAAGGTCGTAGTCAAAAGGCGAAAGGCAAGTCGTAATCCAGGAAGTTCTCCGGTAGCAGACAGTCCGAGGCGAGAGGCGAGGTGCAAAGTCGAAAAGGCAGAAGGGGAATCCAAAATCCAGAATAAACGAGGTACGGGGAAAAACGCCAGGTAGAGCTCTCAAGGAGTAGACTCAATATCGAGCACAGGGAAGCAGGTGAAGATGGTTTAAATAGCAGTGCGCACCGCACAGTGAGTGTGCGCAGGTGGTTTAACTCGTACGGCGGTGTTTGTTAATAATCACCCGCTGCTGGGGCTGATTAGCTCGCTTACGCTTTGGTCTTGACTGCCTGGTGGTCGTGACAACAGCAGTAGCTGACAGATATAGTCTCTTAATATTTAGGTTAAATTTATGCTTTGTACTGCTTTCACCTGATATTAATAGTAGTCCTGATGAACGATTTAGGGACATGGCGCATCTTGAAAATGTTCTTGTTAATTTCAGTTTGGAAAAAATGCACTCACCAGAACCAGAAACTGGTCGTATCTGCAAAATGCGCAATGCAATAGCATGTCCTGTCTTGCTATGAGTCCTTATCTGTTACAGGAGGCGTTGTAGGACTTTTTAAGCTCAGAAAAAGCTATCAATTCATCTTACATTTCTACTCCATCAATATTAGAAATGTTATCTTTACTAAGCTCTAAATAAATGCAAATTTTAAAATACATTTTAAAATAAATGCTATTCCATATATTGTAACTTTTTGGTATTTAGAATTTTTATCTGAGGATGCAAGGGAAAGTATTATACAAATGTGAAAGAGGGTTGTATTTTAATACAATTTTCCATCAAAAGAAAACCAAAATCCGTATGATATTACCGTCAATATCCCTCGATACATTATTTTAAACCAGACATAATGAAAGACGTAGTAACTAGACACACCTACAAAACAC